>NC_080743.1:100859319-101168200 GCF_020826845.1 Diceros bicornis minor
GTAGTTGACGTATGGGGACAGCTGGAGGACGGCTGAGTTGACACTGCCTGGGAACTTGGAATGGTCATGCCAGACCCCTGGCTGGAACTGGTCCTCTTCAAACTGGACGACGTAGTCTGAGTGGGCAAGGAAGACAGAGCTGTTTTGGGAGCTGAGTCAGCAGAGCTCTTTTTTTCTTTTTTTTTTTTTGTGAGAAAGATGAGCCCTGAGCTAACATCTGTTGCCAATCCTTCTCTTTTTGCTGAGGAAGATTGGCCCTGGGCTAACAATTGCGCCCATCTTCCTCTACTTTATACGGGACGCCGCCACAGCATGGCTTGATAGGTAGTGCGTTGGTGCACGCCCGAGATCTGAACTGGCGAGTGTCGGGCCACGGAAGCGGAGTGCGCTAACTCTAACCACTACGCCTCCAGGCCGGCCCCAGCAGAGCTCCTTTTAAGAGCGCTTCCCTGCGGTTTCCACTAATCTTTACAATCTCCCCTGTGTAGACAAAGGTACAGGGAGAACCCCATCCAAAACACTGAAAAGGAGACCGAGGTCTCCATGCCTTCTGTGAATAGCCCAGGGCAATGTCCAGTGAGGCAGAAGGGGGAGCAGCAGCCAGGGCAAGGCCTCTGGCTTCCAGGCTGCTACCACCCCTCTCTTCTGAACTGGAGCCCAGACCCCCGGCTGACCTGTGATGGGGCTGTTGTTGTCGTCTCCCGGGATCCAGGTCAGCCTCACGCTCCTCTCAGCCAGGTCAGTGAGCTCCAGGTCCCGGGGTCGGTCTGGCCGTCCTGGCAGCAGAGGGAGAGACACCATGCAAGGCTCCCAGGTGAGAGCCAGCCCGCCCTGGTGTTGGCCCCAGTCCTGGACACTGTTGCACGGACAGGTCCCTGACGGGCTGAGGTCACCACCCAGCCTGCCTGGAGGGTCAGCGCAGGGACCATCCCCTTCCCTTAGGGGGCCAACAAAGAACAACAAGGAGCCCCCAAATTCCAGCACTCCCAAGAGTACAGGAGAGTGTAGGCCCCAGAGAGCACTGGGGCAGCACTCCCCATTTCCGAGGGGATCCTCCAAGCACATGCATCTGGGAAACGCTGCCCTTTTCATTAGACCCATGTTTACGACATTTAGGAAAGCCGGTGAAGAGGTGTCGGATTGTGTCTCATTTTTTCATGATAATTATCTTCTACTCTGTGTCCCAAGGCTCTGGGGGGGGCAGAAGCCCCGGAGAGTGTGTGGAGTGCTGAGCGGGGCAGCCTAGTTAGGGAAGTGGGAGGGACAAAGACAGGGTACCAGGCCAGGGAGGAGATAGGGACGAGTCTAGAAGTTTCAGTGCTGGACAGCAGGACAGAAGAGCCCCAGCAGGCACCCAGACAGCGAGGGGGAAGCACCTTCGTGGGGCTCCAGTCTCAGAGAATTTCCTTAGAGAGTGTAAGTGCCATCCCGGGCTGGGGATAAAGCCATCCGGCCACTGACTGGTGGGGGGTGGCATGATTTTTCCCCATCCTGGCTCCTTGAACTAGCTATTTCCACATTTTGGCTGGTTACTGGAAGGATCTGGAAGGTGAGTCACATGAGCCCACATTTGTGTGTGCGCACACGTATGCATGTACAGATTGTAAGTGGGTGTACAGTAGCAGATACGGAGAGGCTGCAAAAAAGATGGGCCTACGGATAACTCGAAGTAAGTGGGCTTTCCTGACTGGCCTTACACATTTCTGAGGCCTAGCTGGGGGAGAGGACAGGCCATCCCAAGGGAGTGGTGAGTGTGGCCAGAGCTAAGAGATGGGGCAGAGCAGCAGCCAACGACTCCAAGCTCGCCCTGTGCAAGGAGCAGGAGGCCCGGAGCAGGAAGCCGGGAGCAGGGCTGTGACAGGCCCAGGGCGGGCACGTGGGACATGCAGCAGGGAGTGGCAGTGCTACCCACCTGCCTGCACACAGCACACCCTGTCCTGCGCACCCTTCTCCTCCTAGACCCCCCGCCCAGATGCCTAGAGGGCCTGGCGAGGGTCCGTGATTAGTATGCATTACCTTTGGGCAGGGCAGCCAAACGGTTAGTTGGAGTGGCCTGATCAGCTGCAAAGGTAAGACAGGTTAGCAGGTTATCTGGGGTTAAAGGTGTTCTAGAAGGGTGGGAGCAGGCAGCTGAGATTGAACAGCTGCCCCTGGGCTGAGGTGTCCCAGGCACAGCTTCACCCTCCCTTCCACGGGGACCCCCCCACCCCTTAGAGGCCTTCCAGCGTTCCCGTGTGACGGGGGGTGGAATCCCTCTCTCCGTCCCGTCCCAATACTACGCTGTGCCTGGGCCCACCACTCGCAGCGACTGCACCTCCACTGTGGAAGGGACAAGGGCGCACCAGCAGTAATGGCAGCAGGGCACCCAGGGAGAGGACGGAGGTGACGAGGGACAATGGGGGATGTGCTTCATGGATGGGAGAGGCTGCCTTCCCTGTGTTTGGGATGGCTTAGTATTTACAGTCTGGCCTGGACAGGGGGCAGGACAAGATGGAATCATCTTGCTAAGTGTGTGGCTCCCTGTGAAATCCCATCAAGAACTGGGAGCAGGGTGAGAAGGGGCGTAAGGCCGGCGAGGGGGTTGGAAGGACAAACACGAACTCCAGTCTTGCTTCAAGGATGGATGGTCTTCATGGACTTGGTGGTTTAGAGTTAGCGGTGAAGTTGGTAAAAATGATCCCACCAGGAACCCTTTCACCTCCCTCTCTCACGCAGGCACCCACCGGCCGAGGACCGGGGTGCTTAGGACTGTACTCAGGAGCTAAGTCGTCCGGCACAGCTTGCTCTGAAGGGAGCCGCTTCCTAACCTTTAGATCAACAGGCAGGAGAGCACCACAGACGCTGCCCTCGGAACGGTCCAGGGTTTCTCTGGCCGCGGGAAGGGGTGGGGATGGGAGGGGAGGCCAGTGCCAGTACGGACAGCAGCAGTTACCTAGCACGGTGAGGTAGGCCTTGGCCAGGTCTTGGTCCAGCTCGGTGCTGGCGACGCAGGTGTAACTGCCCTGGTCTCGCTCCGCCACACCAAAGATGGTCAGGGAGTCATCCTCCTTCTTCATCCTGCAAAGGCGCAGGGGAGGGGTTGGGAGGAGGGCGAATGGAGGGACTGTGAAGGGAGAGGTGGCGGCGGGAGTGCCGCCCGCTGCTTTCTCCCTGGAGGGGATGGCCAGTCAGAAGGGAGAGGAAAGCGTCACAGGCTGTGCTGGGCAGCCACAGCTGCTCCCAGGGGACATGAGGCTCCACCTCAATGCTTTGGGAGAAGCAGGGTCCTCACAGTCACCTAGGGTGCTTGATGGAGGGAAAGGAAAGCGGGTGGAGCTGAAGTGGCCCTGACCCATGCTCACCGTCCTCCAGTTCCACACTGGGTCTGTTCTCTGTGCCTTTCTCTCTTTTTGGTGAGGAAGATTAGCCCTGAGCTAACATCTGTGCCAACCTTCCTCTATTTTGTATGTGGGACGCCGCTACAGCACGGCTTCACGAGTGGTGTGTAGGTCCATGCCTAGGATCTGAACCCACGAACCCCATGCCCCGAAGTGGACCACTTCCTGAACTTCACCCCTACGCCACCGGGCCGGCCCTGCTCTGTGCCTTTCTTGTGCGGTGCTCCCCTCCCAAATTAGGGCTCACTTAGGCCCACCCCCCAAAAGGCAGATTGCTGTCCCTTCTTTTCCAGTACTTCCAGCTCTGTCTTCAGCCCGTATGCGTCTCTGCACCCAGGCTCAAGCCAGGCACCTGGCTCCTCTGCACCGTCCCACGGAGGGAGGGGCACCAAAGAGCAGGGCGGACTGTGAGCACCAACAGAGGGCCAGAGTGCCTGCACCCGACTGTAGGGTAGACCCCTGCCAAAACCCAGATGATCGCTGGAAAGAACCTGCCCCCAAGATGGAAGAGGGTGCAGCAGAGCCCTGCACAGGGAGGCTGGACCAGCCATCCTCAACCCTGACCGCACATTAGAAACACCTGTGGGGACTCTGCACCGCTATCAGTGCCCAGGCCTTCCCCCCACACCAATTAAATTTGAGTCTGGGATGAGGGAGAGGGCAGGCATGGGTCAGTAAAAGCAGCCCTGAGGGCGGTAAGGGCTGAGAACCCCGTCAACCACATGGCCATAGTCAGCTCGGGCCAACCCTGCCCTCTGCTGGAGAATGGAGGCACTGCAAGCAGAGCTGAGAGGATAGAGGAGGTCCTGGTTGATGCAGAGGAGGAGGAAGGGAGGGGTGGAAACATGGGGAGGAGGGAGGGGAGAGCGAGAGAGAAGTGAAGAGAGAAAGGAGTGGGAGAGAAAGGAGAGGGAGAGAGAGGAGGCAGAGGGGAGAGAAGTGGAGAGCGATGGCGGAGAGAGAGAAGGCTGCGAGGTGGGGCAGGCATGCAGGCCACCAGGCCCTGTCCAGCAGTTCCTCGGTGACCCACATGTACAGGTTCCCTATCTCCGAGTTCTTTAACGTGTCATCAAGGGCAAGGGAGAGAAAACGCCCCCAAACTAGCACCAGGAGGAGGAGCAGCCGCAGAAACCTGTTCCCGACGTAGAGCGGCTCGTCGTCCTTCAGCCAGGCCACTGTGAGCTTCAGGGACGGGTCGTGCTTCACCCGGCACTCCAGCTGCACCGTGGTGCCCCTTTTGGCAACCTGGTCCTCAGGCATCCGGTAGATCCTGGTGGGGTCTGTGGGGAGGACAGGAGCTCGTCACTGACACGTTCTCTGCCCACCATCCCCATGTGGCCACACAGTGTGACACGCATGGCCTCAAGCTTAGAATGACCATGGAAGGTGGCAGAAACAGGATTCAGTTTATGAATGGGGGTAGGCCTCCGTGGGCGATCCCAAATCGTAAACAACCCCCAATCCTGTCTATCTGGCTCGGGGAAACATAACGCAATTTCTGGTGGTAGTGGGGAGTTTGTGTGGGCACCAGGTTTCCCTTCCTAATTCCATCTGGACCAGGCTGATAATAAAATGACTTGGCGTTCCCAGTACCCCGCTCAGCTGGAAGCCCTGGGAAGTAGCCCCTACTCACAGGGAGGGTCCCATCTGGGATTAAGCAGTAGGTGTGGTGCATTTCCAAAGTGACTATCACATGGGGACAACTGTGAGGAAACAGCCTCCTTGCCTCGCCCTGTCCTCCTCCAATGACCCTCTCCTTTACCTTTGACCTCCAGGCGGACCTGGTTTTCTGCTTTGCCCAGGATGTTAGTGGCGACACAGGTGTAGATGCCTTGGTCCTCTTTGCGGATCATCTTGATTTCCAGACTGCCGTTCTCATAGACATGGTAGTTGCCTCCGTCCAGGTTGCTTCCTTGCCCATTCTTAAACCTCACAACAGAGCAGCAGAACACACAGCATCCTGAGAAAGGACCGACCCAAGCGAGCAGGGCAGCAACCACTTGAGGGACCGTGAAGGCTGAGGAAGGAGCCCCACGCTAGGCGTCTGGAGCCCTGAGCCTTGTATGGTCTGCCTCCAACACTGGGTGGCCCTGGCAAGTCTCAGCCCCTCTCTGGGCCTCAGTTTCCTTCTTTTCACAATAAAGGGGTTGACCCAGATGACCTGCCAACTTCCTCCCAGCTTCGACCCACTAAGGTTCCTACGTCTTGCTGAATACCCATTATGGGCCAGATGGGAATGAGCAAGGTGAGACAGACAACCCCTGCGGGGGAGACCTGGTCTCCTGGAACTTACCATCGGAGCGTGGGGATGGGGGACCCAAAGAACGGGCAGTCCAGCCGCGTGCGGTTGTACAGGATCACCCTAATGAGCTGGTTCCGGGGTGACAGCATCCGGGGCGGCACGTCTGCAATTCCCAGAGAACTTATCTTGGGTGGGGAGTCTGACTCTTCCATTTCTTCCCCTCGGTCCCATCTCTTTGTGCCTTCTCCTTATTGTAGCTTTCCAAGGCCACCACACCTTCCCCTATTGACCTCCCTCCTTTGAGAAGCTTCTAAAGATTAGGTGAGGGAGGAGGAAGGTTATCCGTCTGCCCTCAACCTACCCTACATCCAGTCCAGCTTTTGAAAAGGGTTTCCCCAAATTATCCAGCAGGTTCTTACCTGTCTCTCCACAGCCTCCACATCTCCCAGCTGCCCCTCCACAGCCCCTTCCCTGCTCTGGGAGCGCCACAAACACACGCAGGACCATCTCCCTCTGAGACCCACTGAGAACCCAGGGAGCATCAACATGAACACACCAGGAGGAGACAGGTCCACTCTCTCTCATCAGGGCGGGGAGGGGACCAAGACTGACTTCCAGCAGGGAATTAACTGTGTGCACAGCCAGCTCTGTGGATTTTAAGTCTTCCATCCTCCCAGCAAACCTGTCTTCAGTCTCCATGCTTCTCCCACCCTCCTGCTCTCCTACCCCACCCAGCCTGGCTGATGTCAGGAGAAGAAAGCCTGCCAGCATGCCCAAGGTTGAGCAGGCCTAGGAGGCCCCAAGGCAGGCGGGAGCCCTCACCCAGCACGCTGACGAAGGCGTTGGCCAGCAGGTAGCCGTGCTCGTTGGAGGTGTTGCACTGGTACACGGCCCTGCTGCTGATCTGCGTGTCCCGGAAGATGATGGTGTCTCCGGCCACCTCTCGATTTGGGTTGGGTGGTGCCGCTGCAGACAGGAAAGATGCTCCTCATGAGAAACGGGGGAGGGAAGGGTGAAGGGCACCCTAAGAGGACTGGGGGGCTGTGGAATAAGCAGCACTGGGCGGCTCCCAGAACGTTCAGCCTCCGGCCCCTCTACTGCCTAGCTCTGTGACCTCGGGCCCATCACTGAAGCTACTGGAGTTTATTTCTCAATCCATCCAATGGAATACGAATCTCTGCTCCACCTGTAAAGCAGCTGGGCAGGTGTGGCTGAGCGCATAAGCTGAGGAGGCAGAAGGGGTTTGATTCTAAGCGCATCAGCCACCAGTGTTACTCCACCGCTCTCAGCTTCAGTTTCCTTGTCTTGCAGCATGGGGGTAACACAGCACCTCAGGGGGTTTAATGAGGATAACCTGAGACTTTATGCATGAATAAAGTCATTAGCAGGGTGCCCAGCACAGGCCGATTACCTTTACTGTTATTATTTTAATCCAATGTGCATACACTCAAATGTGTTTTGAAAGGACAAAGCAACATACAACCGGATGGGACCTATCACCTTCCCATCCTCCAGGCAGAGCATTCGTCAACATTCACAGAGTGGAACCCATAAGCCAATGCCAGCTGAAATCCGAATGAATCCTTGTATCTGCCAAAGCTACCTGATGGTCCCAAGAAATGCACCCTAAAGTGAGTGTACATCTCCTCTGGTTCTCCCGCCACCGCTGGCCTGGGGTGCGGAGAGCAGAGGCTGAGGAGTGGGGTGGGGCCTCGTCCTGTCCACACATCAACCTGGGACTCAGGGCAAGTCAGTGAATCTTTCAAGGCCTCATTTCCTTCATCTGTCAAATGAGGAGAATTCCTCCCATCTTTCCCCTACTCTGAGGAAGGTTAAGATAGGAGAGTGATAATGAGCTATACAAATGAAAGTTTCTAGAAAAGTAAAGAATTGCCACTTTCCCATCTTTCACCACTAGAAGGCGACTTTCTTCTGTAAGATCTCTGGACTGGGCCAGATGACTTGGCTTGCATGGTCCGTGAACCCATCCGGGATAACTCAGACCCACAAGGGCAGCCAGCAGAGGACCCAGGGTCTGGTCCCCCGGGCGCCACTCCACAGATAGCAAGTCTGAGCCCAGACGTGGGGAATCAGCAGGAGGTAAGTGAAGACAAGGTCAGCATCCTTATCATCCCTCCCCAAGTCCCTACTCAGCAGAAAGGCACCAGGAAGGCAAAGCCAGCAACTCTACTGCCTCCCTGCCCAACAATTCTCATGGACCCAACTTTCCTCCCAGTCAGTCCCGGGAAGACGGGTGACTTTTCCAGGACCAAGGGCTCTGCAGCATGTGTGCAAGGGTGCTGTGACGTTCAGTGCCTTTGTCTGCCTCATCCTCCAAATGCTGTCGGACAGGGAGAAGTGTAGGCAACATCCACGTCTCTGCCAGTGTCCAGGGGAAGAGCACTTGCTAGGGGTGACTGTGCTCAGCACTGGGTAGGGCAGGCATGCGGCGTCCTCACAGCAGTGGTGGGTAGGGCAGGCATGCGGCGTCCTCACAGCAGCCCACGGCTTCACCAGGACAAGCCATGGGAGCCCGGGCAACCCACGGCTCTGCGGGAGCCTCGTTTCCTCATCTTTCATGTTTGAGGTTAAAGAGAGAAGGGGACGCAGCACCCAGTGCGGTGCTGGGCACACAATAACCGTTCCGGAAAGTGCATTCCCAGCCTCCCCTCCACTGTCTCCCCGCCTCCCCCGCTGCTCTGCAGTTAGGCTCTGAGTTGTCGCCATCTGTTTTTTGCCCCATTTGGTTGCTATCACTGTTGGCATTTCCTCTGACCCCCTAGAGAAGTAACAACAGGACATTTAAAAAGTAAATGCTACTGGAGAGAATATGATGTGAAAAGTTGACCAAGACCTCTGGTTGGAAGGTCCCTGGAGTCACCTACTCCAGCCATCTGGGCAGGACAAAATCTCCCCCAAGTCTGTTCATACTCAGTAACTGCACTGGTGCATCTCTGCTCTCAAGGGCAAGTTCTTCCTCATATCTGACCATATCTTTCATATTGTCATGTAACCCTGCCTCTTATTTTGCCCTCAGCAGAGACTGGGCCCTGGGCAACCAATAACAATGGGTTACTGAGCTCTCCTCTCCCTTCCAAGCCCCAGCATCACTCAGAGCCCAAACTCTCAGGAGAGGCAGTGCCGTCCCCGACCTTCAAGTGGGCTCTGTAGTTGTTAAGGGCAGAAAGCAGAGATTTAAGAAAAACCCAAGGGAGCAGAAATTCCCTCAATACGGACACATGACCACAGGCCTCCGGTTCTCTCACAGATGAGGCAGGGTTCCTGCCTCCTGAGATGTCCAGGCAGGTGGGCTGCTCCAGAAGCAGCAGCCCAGGGGTCCTCGTTAACTTCACCTCTGACACAACCAGGCTGGCCCACAAGGAGTGGAGCCTTTGACAGGAGAGAGAGCAGAGTCAGGCGGGACAATGGCTTGTTACTCACATTGCAAAGGTTCCCCATTCACCATCCACTGGATGGTGGGCTTGGGGTTCCCACTGGCTCGACACACCAGTCTCCCGTCCTCGCCAGGAGCCAGGATAAGGTTCTTGGGTTCATCCAGCCAGTAGGGAGCAGCTGGAAGACAAGGACAGCACAGGCAGGGAGTTAGATGGCACAGGGCAGGCGGAAGAAACCAGACGGGCTCCCTCTAGGAAGACAGGAGCCCCTGAGCACCAGCCCTGGCCCTCACCACCTGCCCAGGGCTCATCCTCATGGGATGATTCATACCACAGATGCTGACCAGTCTATCTGGAGTTCACAGAACAATAGTTCTAAGCTGGCGCTGCTCAATAGAGTCCCGTGAAGAGCTTTTAAAAGACATGGACAGTAGGGCCTGTCTTAGACCTACTAAGTCAGAATCCCCAGGGGAGGCCCGGGTGGCAAATGCTTTCAGAGCTCCACAGGTGTTCATGATGGGCACCCAAGGGCTTGAGCCAGGGAAGGTGGTAAAGTGGGCACAGGGTTGGCCCTCTGGATTTCTGTTGTTGCTGCTACAAGATCAGACCATTCAGGAAAGGGCTGATCTTCATTCTTTTAGGCAGTGAGCTTTGGTTAAAGCAGAAGCTCTTAGCTGGCCCCCCTTCCAACTGTTTGGAAAATTTTGTGAATATAGGGATATGTGGATTTTTCTGAGAAGAACATCCTTTGGATCAAGTTCTCAAAGATCCTGATATCCCAGAAAAGGTTAGGAACCCCTGGTTTGAGTGTAGTGCTGAAGCCAAGGTGACAGGGTCAACCGAGCATGTGCTAAGAAAGTCCTTGTACTGGTGTCAGACCTCATCATCCCAACCACCCCTGAGCCCCCGGCCCAGCAGGGCCTGGTGCACCCACCACCCACGGCTGGACCCAGAGAGGCACGTCTTCTAGTGCTGGCAATAGTTCAGGGGAGCCATCTATGCTTTTAAGGGAGGGAAGGGATTTTTAAAAAAATAATTTGAGCCATGATGACTCCTCATTTTTAAAAAGAACCATGCACAAGTACACAGACAGCACAGGGCTAAGATGACACACCATGAACAGGACTGCAAAGGAAGAAAGAAAAGGCTCTGGGGGTGATCCAAATGGACCACAGAGGAGATTCACCTGCCGAGGGAGCCCGGAGCACAAATGAGAGCAGGGTGATGGTCAGGGTGGCTGTCCTTCCCGATACTCCCCACTCTCTCACGCGCACGCACACACACGCACGCACACACACACTCGTATCCAGGGGGTGGCAAGTCACTACTGCCACTAACCAGTGTGTTGGAACTGTCCCCCTCACCCCGCCCCCAACTGCCCCCAGAGGGAAGGGTGGCCATGGTGTTCAGGGCTGGCAGATCATCATAATGAGAAATACACACAACGTACCCTTTACTCTCACCGAGATCGTGTGCCGGATGCTGCCCATCTTGTTGGAGGCCAGGCAGAAATACTCCCCAGAGTCTTCCTCAGAGACATTGGTGATACGCAGAGCCTTGTTAAAATTCTCAAACTTGGCCTTGTCAGATGGGAGGTCCCCTCCTTTCTTGTACCATGCGATGTCTGGTGTTGGGCTAGGAGAAGGACCAAGCAGGAAACAGGAACTTAGCCCTGCTGTTATAGAGCCAAAGACACCCGGGTGTCCTTAAAGTGTACGCGGGCCCAGGAGGACGCATGTCCTCTGAGAGCTGAGCTCTCCTATCCAGAGGGGGTGCTCAGCCACAGAGCGTTTGAGGGACTTATCTGAGGTCACACGAGATCCCTAACACATGCACAGGATGCCTACCCATCTCCTTTCCTCATTATCCAAAAGATTGATGGCAGAATGCGATGGAGATGACTATGATTTGCAAAGTCCTCACTAGCGGCTGTTTGCTTCTCTTTTGGCCCCCAAAACGTGGCAAGAATAGAGCATGCACAAACTCCCACCCCATCCTCCTGGAGGGTAGCCAGAAGTGGGGGTGCAAACAGTACGTACACCCCGGAGGCGATGCACTCCAGCAGGAGGTCCGTGCCACGCAGCACCATCTGACTGCTTGCCGTGCCCTGGGGATACATGAAGCTGGGTGTCCTTTCCGCAACTCCTCGGGCTGGAACAGGACAGAGCAAGCTCTCGTGAGCCTCCTGTCCGGAGGGCTGACCCAGCTAGGCCAAAGCTGTCAGGCTAGAAAGAAATGTCATCACGCCCTGCTGACCCCCTCACCCTCAGAGGCACCAAGCCCCGGTCCCTCCCAGCTGAAACCACCCCAAGGGCTGGGGCATCATTAAGAGAGGTGTGTTAGGAAGCGCGGGGCTCCTCGGCCCCACCGGCACATGTGTGTGAGCAGCTCTACGTTCTGAAAGGATCTTCGAGGATCCAAGAGGAGCCCAGCTTCCGTCACAGCTCAGTAAACCAACCACTCCCTGGAATGGGGAGGGGGTTGCCTGAGCAGTGAGCGGTTTACTCCCGAGCATATTGTGTTGGGGCCCCAGAGGCCACCTTAGCAGCAGTGGAAGAAAGAGAAGGCTTGTACTGGGGCCACAGGACGGACAACCTGCTCTTGGGGACCCTGGAGACAAGGAGCTGGGATGAAGCCACAAAGACTCAGATGAACAGTCAGAGATGCAGGGAGTGTTATTAATGGTTTAGCAAAGACATGGAGAGAATTAATGAGCAGAGACGACAGGAAATCACTGTGGGGCCAAGACTATTCTGCTTCTTCACTAATGACTTTGGGAGGGGGCTAGGGAGGAGGGTGTTAATTAGATGTGAGAGACTGGAGGAGGGGTGAGAGGAAAGTGGCAGCCAAGATGGAGGAGGTGATCTACAATTCAACTAGGCTGCAGCAGCCACGGGGTCTGAAATCAAGGACACACACCCAGGTTTTGAAGGCCAGGTGGCTCACAGAGGTTGACACTGTCAGGGTGGCTGTTTCCCTCTGGAAGGGTCACGCAAGTATGGCTACCCCAGCAGAGTGGACCCCACCTGACTGAGCCTCACCTCTCCCTTACAGCTCTCTGCACATTTCTATGGAAATGGATAAGAAGGAATGGAGAACAAGGAGTTTCCAACCAGGAACCCAAAGCAAAGGGAAACTAGAGGAGACACCCTTGCCCAAAGGTGTATGACTGTAAAGCAGAAAAGTTAAAAATATAAGCTGAGCCTACCCATGGGTTTAATGGGTCTTCGACTCAGCTGGAGAGGTGAGAGGTGGAAGGAAGGAAGAGCTGCCAGGAGATGGGAGCCCTAAGAGATGCCTGGGGTGAGAACAAAGGCATTCTTCTGAGCAGGGGTGTTAATGGGTGCTGGCAGAGTGAGGACACAGTGGCAGGGGACTCTGTGACACTGGTGTTTCCTAATGGAGCTCGCTGGGCTGGCTGGTGTCTGGCTGGAGCAGCGGGGTTCCTGTCCTAGGGGCACTCAGCTCCTCTCCATTGGCCATGGGAAGAGTGCACTTCAGAGTTTGCATCTGCTTTATCCTTTTGTTGGGGGAAGAACCGACAAAACACATGCAGAGGGAGTTGGGCTGCAGCACAATACATGGCACACGGCACACGCTCATAAGTGTTTGCAGGATGGATGAATTCAGGGGAAAAGAGAACAAAAAAGAAGGCAGCAATTTACCCCACCGGCTATTTCTCTTTCTGTAGATGTCCTCATCTGTCCCACCAGCACACACATATACAACAGTGGCTACTGAAGGGGTTAATCCATTATGTGGTTAATTGGTTACCGTCTATATCTATAACTCTTGTAGCATCCAGCTCTCAGTACCAAGGAAGCCTGATACCAAAGCAGCAGCTTCCTCCCACCCATCGTCATGGAATCACCAAAAGAGTCAGACAAGACAAGGTCAAGGGCACCACGAGGAAGAGATTTCAGGGCAGGAGGGCTCTAGTGTCAGGTTGGCGAATCTGTCGAGAGCTGGGAACCCTGGGATTATGTGGAAGAGGTCCCAGCTCAGTTGGCGCACTCCTTCCACGCAGGGACAAAATCTGCAGAAACCAATCTGGGACCCCGTGGACATTTAATTCACACCATAGCATGCAGCACCACAAGCACACATGAACAGCAAAGCATTAAGTATGGGAGGGAGGAGCAAGGAGCACCAAGTCCCACTGTGGGTGCCTTGACACGCTGTAGCTGTGACTATAAAAAGGTTATAGCAATACTTCATTTGTAGGATGTGGGACCACAGAATTATCCCAAAGGAGAAGAAGCTACTGGGAAACAAGCCAAAGTTCAAAAATATAGGGAAGAACATCCTAAAAGTCAGAGGTAATAATCAGGACCGCCATTTGGTGAGCATTCATTATGGGCCACGCGCTGTGCTAACAGCTCTATCTAGACATCGGCATCATGTTTAATCCTCACGACAACCTGGGGTATTACTTCCATTTTCAGCAGAGGAAACTGAGGCCCAGTGGAGTCAAGAGACTCGCCCAAGGTCACAAGCCAGTTATGTTTGGATTCTGGACCATTTAGCACCAAAGCCTGTGCTCTACCATCTACTCTACATTGCCTCTCTCTTTCCAGACGGACAGGACGCCCCACTGTCCCCACTTCTGATAGTCAGCTCTGAGGATCTCCTTCCTGCTCAAACCAAAGAAAACCAAATCCAAGGCAAAGGAGGTGAAGGAGAAAGATACTTTTGACTTAGTGAGCTGCTGTGGTGAAACTCTTCCACTACGCTTTCCTCAAATGCCGTTCTCACTGTCCCAGCTAAGACTCCAGCCCTCCTTGGCAGCTAGTAAATAAACCCAGGCCCAAGCTGGAAAAAAAAGCAGCTGGATTGAGAATTAAGAGGCTCCAAAGCCATCTCAACTGGACTCTTAAGGCCATGGAAAGCTTGAAGAGGAGTCAGGGTGACACATGGTACCCTTAAGGGATGAGAAGGTTGGACCCAGAGGAGAGGTTACGAAGAAACATGGTCAGCTGCAGCAGGAGGGATTCACGTGAAAATTTATGAAGGAAAAGCCAGCTGGTGGCTTTGGGAGCCACTGCTCCCAAGGGAGGGTGGCTAATGTCTTTCCCTGAAGAAGTAGTTCAGAAGAATCTCGGAGACAAAGGTGATTACTATATGAGACTCTGTGAGATTCAAATGGTGGAAGATGACAATCCTCAGTGTCACAAGACACCCTCTCTTTTACCCTGGAGGTGAGGATCCCTGTCCTGATGTTGCTTCTCTTAATCTCTCCCTGATCTTCAGGGCTGGGGTCAGACCTAAAGCCTGATCAAACTCAGAATCCAGATGCTAAAGCTCGTTCCTGTGTGGATTCAGGAGGAGCTTCCCAGGTGGGCCCATCTGACCTCGAGCCCGAGGACGGACTCCTCTCTTGCTCTCACAAGCTAAGGCTCAAGAGTGGGCCCACGGGTTTCTAGGGGAATCTGGCCAGCAGGGGGACATCAGGAGATGACACCGTCTCAACCACCTTGGCTTTAAAGGGCCAGTGAAAAATGCCTCGACTGTCTCCTGCAAGAGGAAAGGTCAAGATTGCTGAAAACCTGACTTGCTCCCCTCTGTCAAGTGTTGTGTGTTAGCAGAAGAGAGCTCAATCAATCAGATGGATCTGAGAAACTTTGCCAAAAACAGCTTTTAGGAGCAGCTGGATCCTCCATTTGCTGCTTTCGCTTCTCAGATTTGAAAACTCACAGGGCTGGATTCCCGGCACCTCCTCTACCTCTCTGGCTGTAGGAACAGCTGACCAAACAACCCCAGAAGATGAGAAGAACTCTGAGTCTAGTAATATTTGATAGCTTCCACTCCAGGAAATCTCCTCCACAGTCTGATCTAAATCCCTCATGTTCTCAGCACAGCTCAGGATCTGAACAGCTTTTGGTTCTCTCGTCTGCTCTAAAATTTCTTGTTCTGTAGCACTTTCTTCCCATAATTGTGCCTGCCTTTCTCCCCCGGGCTCCTCTTCAAGTTCTCCATGTCCCTCCTAATTTCAGAAGCACAATTATCCTTGACACAGTCAACACTAAACCATTCTCTTTAATACCAATAATGGGTAACATTTATTAATCATTGACATGTGTCCAACATCAAACTGGGAACCATACGCACCTTATCCTGTTTCATCTTCACAATAATCCTACGAGGCAGGTAACATACCCATTTTGCAGGTGAGGAGATTAAAGTTCTGACACACTAAGTGACTTGCCCAAGGTCTCTCAACGGCACATCCTGGAGCCTGAGTTTAATTCAAGGCAGTCTATCTCAGAGGGCACACTCCCAACTTCCCGTCTCCTTGCCTGGGTGAACGCTAAGTGGCAAGTTACAATCTCAGACCAGCTTCCCTCTGCCGCTCAGCAGGTCAGGGGGCATCTGGCATATGTTCAGAGGATACCAAACCACCGTAGAAATCACTAGAACAAAAATGTAACTATGGGGTGGCTCTACTGTTACAAAGAGAGATGCCATATTTCAAAGTCAAGCAAAAAAATGCCAGTGGGCACTTTTCATCGCATTGTGTCTCCCTGCCCGGCTCCCTGCACTCAGGAAGGACCTTCTTTTCCTTTCTTCCTTTTCACTTCCTATTTCTTTCTAGAAGCATTCAACCTAGCTGTCCTTTGTTTACATCCTTTCCAGCTAGCTTTCCACGTGGTCAGCCCCGTTCTGCCTTGGATTGAGGAGAAGGGGTCAATCTCCACATGAGCTCTTGTGAGCTCTGCTTGGTTTCATAGCTCCAGATGGTTCTTATAACACTTACCTTTCACTTGTAATAACATCTACCACTGGTCACAAGCCCGTTTAAGCAGCTGGAATCACTTTAACTTACCCTATTGATAAAACAACGCTATGTGCATGTCCACTGAATGGTTTATCTCCTATAAAGCGAGGAGCTTGGACCTTCTGGCTCTGATACACTCCAGCTTTAAGAATACTTCCATAATAGATTACCTAGAATCCAATTTAGAAAAAGGCACATTCCACACCAGTGCTCTGGGGCTCCTGACACAATGGTGGTTAGCCCCGTTATTTTGAAAACAGAGAATGCCCAGAATCCAATAAAGGTGCCTGCTTCCTCGGCAGTAAATCTCTTTGGCAGGACCTCAGCGTGGCTCTGGCTGCCTGGTGCCAAGTTAGAGCCTCCGCATCTCCCCCTGGCTCTCGCTCCCTCATCCCATCCCCCACTCCAGACACCATCATTGTTTACGTCAGCACATCACAATACAGACGCTTCCCGTCTATCATTCTTATCTATCTGAGCTCACAATGAGCCCCCTGAGGACCTGCAGCCTCAGCTCCCGAGGTATAACTGATGATGGGGGCCAGCTGCCTCGCCAGAGCCAGCAAATGATGATTCCTCTGGCTGCTCAAGGAAAAACAAGACACTCTTGAGCCATGGTAGGGGGTGGTGACTCAGGTGTGGAAATAGACCATTACTCTCCTAATCAGCTTGAGCAACCAGTTGTGTGATGAGTTAGGAATATGCCTCATGGAAATTGTTCCATGACTTGCAAGTGTGTGTAGTGGTGGGCACTGAGTTTGCGTGCACTCCCAGAGGACAGAAGAGGCCCAGGTGATGGAGTACAATGGACGGTCCACTTCATTTATATTCACCTTGAAAGAGAACTCAGAGCTGGACCCTTAATCATCTTTCCCAGAGGGATTTTAAAGAGACATGGGACCTGTGAAATGGTACCCCCAGAAACCAAGACTACACTACAACACAGGCAATTCACATTCAGACACTTAGGAGTTAACTAAACACACACTACAAAGCTTTCTGTGCTCTTAAACCACTAATAGGAATGAGACTTTCTGCTTCCTCCTCACTGTGGGAACTCACCTAGCCTCGGATAGTCTTCATCCATCCACCACCGATTCCCAAGTTTCTATTGAACTCCTCAAGCAGCTCACTGGAAATCCTACCCTGGTTTGAACAACTTGCCCAGAATTCAGCAACTGGAGGCTTGCACACCACCAGCCACCTCAAACTTCCAAACTGGCCACGGTCCTCTCGGCGAGCAGCGGTCTGGAGGTGGCCCCTTAGCACCCTGGCCTGGCCAATGGTCAGACTTGCCACTCAGCATGAGTTAATGACATGATATCAGTGAAGTTAGGCAAACTGGGGTTAGGACAGGCAAGGTTATCCCAGGTTACCGCGGCGACTCACCACTGTACATGTCAGGGTGGTTTCTTAAGGACGAGTCATTATAGGGGTGGTCTGCAATAAACAAAAGAGGGTGAGCAAACAGGAGGCCACAGAAAGGCTGCGGAGGCATAAACAGGGAGAGAACAAACAAACGCAAAGCTACAAAAACAACCAGGGAGAGCACCGGTGGCCTTTTGCAAAGGAAAGACATGGCATATTTGGAAAGGAAATATGCTTGGTGAAGAACAAGCAACACAAAATAGCCCAAAAAAGGGAAGAAAAGGTTAAATCCTGCAAAAGAAGGCAATAATAAGTTTCTTTTTTAATTAAAAAAATTAGGCTTGACCTTTAATTGCTTGGTCCTACTATATTTTCAAACAAAAGAGATAAGGATTAGTGGTATCCCAAAGCAGTCTTTTGAACAACTCCTTCCCATCAAAATCCTCAGTTCCCAGGACTCTGGATAAGGCCAGGTCCTGGTGTGGCTAAAGAGAAAGGGGTGTCAGCGAGCCCTGGGGAAAGGGCACAGCCCTACCTGGGCAGAAGCTAAGGAGTAAATGAGAGGAGCAGATAGTCTAAGGGAAAGAGTTGTCGGCAAGGAGAGGGACACAGGGACCCTTGGCAGCACCCAGCAATCGTGTGCCGCCCAGCAACAAGCACCACCCCCAACCCGACCGGGTGGGCAGCACCCTGGTCTCTGAGACGCGTCTGTTGGCAGAAAGGCCTCCTTCTGAGGAGGCTAGGAGCGGTCCAGGGAGGCAGGGAGAGAGAGGCTTGAGGTTCAGATTTGGGGATTAGAAAGAGAGCCTGGGACAGGAGCGAGAGTGTGTGAGCTGTGAGTTCTACACTTTGGACTGGGAAAGGCCTGCTGGCTAAGCTGGAGATTCAGAGCTCTCTAGACTGGCTTGAGGGTGAAGACATTCTTCAAGGAGCAAGACCAGTGGCCTTGGTTCCAACGTTAGGTAATTAAAACCCTTAGGCATTTAATAATCCTCAGTGAGAAGGACATTTTGGAATAGGGCACATAACCATGCCAACATCCTTAAACAGTTTTTCACTCTTCTACCACTGTCCTCTTTCAGCTATGGGGTTCAAGTTCTGACAGTACCAACAGGGGGTGGGGGGTGGGACAGCTGACTGGAAGCCAAGCAGACAGCCTGGAGAAGCCAGGAACAGGGTCCAACTGCCTGAGGGAGGAGGGGTGCAATGTCAGAACGTTGCATATTTGAAGACAGATCGAATCCTGTTACAACTGACTGCTGGAGGTTATGCGAGCTTTTTTCTGGGTCCTGCATTGCATTGCATCCCAAATCTGCTTCACACCCTGCAGGAAGATTTTCATTACTCAGAACTATCCCTTAAGATGGGGTGTGCTGTAAAATATCTGGCCTGCATTTAGGAGTTGGCTGGGGTTTATCTGGAGCTAAGGGTGGGAACTGACCTGTAAGAGGAGTGAAGAGGCACTTGGGAGATGCCGCTCCTCTCCTGGGGGGCGGGGCGCATAACTGAAGGGGCCCTCGTTTCATGCCCCCACGCTCCCCTGCCACCAGGTGAAACAGAACCTATCTCTTTCCAGAGAAGTGAGGCAAGCTCGGAACTGACCTCCCAGTTTGTGGATCCTGCACATCTGAGAAATTCAGGGAGACCTTCTGACTCTTCTAAGAAGGTCACTTAGACAACAGCCATTACAAGGAAGCAGGGTTAGTGCTCCACATCTGCCTCAGGGAGAACCTCCTCCATCATCATGGATGCCTCTCATTTGGCAGAGGCATCAGGAGGGGACCAGGACCTGTGCTGGCGTGGGCACAGTGGGACAGGCCCATCTTTGCTGGCCAGACTCCACTGTTGGTCTGTGCATCCCAAAACAAATTCTAAAAATGACTGCAGATTGCCGAGTATCTTGTCTTGGATACTTTTCTCCCCTTCCTTTAATGAAGGTAATGCAAAGCTGGCTGTGATGAGATTTATTTCTTCCCCAATGGGCAAACTGTGACAGAAACCCCAGGTGAGACCCGAGTCATTGAAGCTGTCCCAACTCGTCTGTTTTGCCTCCCACCCCCAGACCTGGTTCTGAAGACACAAGAGAAAGCCTGTGTCCCTTCCAGGCAGGCAAGTAGAGAGAGCACCACTGTGCTATTTTAAGCAACTGTGCCCAGTTCCGGGCTGCCTTGGATGCCTAGAACTTGCTCAGGCCAAAGCAGCGCTGGAAGAACTCCAGGAGGACACCAGGGTTCTGTTCCCACCACCTAGGGGGTTTCTCAGCACTCAGAGGAAAGAGTTTTCAGTGGAGTAGCGGACCCAGAAATGAAGCAGAAACGAATATCCCTTACTGCCTCTGGTAGAGAAAAGGATGTTTCTGGAAAGCCCAACTTCTAAATGTTGTTGAAACCTCTAACAGCTTAATTCCACAGAGGAAGTCTCTTTACCACCTCCATCTCCCTGCCTCTCCCCCGTGTGGCAGTGAGGGCCTCTGCCCAGGACCTCAGAAGGTCACCTGAGTCAGTCCCCAAACAGCAGGCTGACCTCAAGCATTGCCCCGGGCAGGGAGAGAGGATCCAGGTGATGGCACTGAGGGCCGTCCAGGGATCGGCTCAGTGCGCATCCTGCTCTTGACATCCCTGCCCCTCCCACAGCCCAACGCTGCCAGCCCTGTCCTGGCTCTGGAGGCCACTGAGGTCCTGGGCAGACCACGCTGTCCTCCCAGCTCAGCCAGCTGGCAGGTGGTCACCCCTGACTGCACTGAGGAGACACTTTAGACAACCCAACTTTCTTCTCCAGGTCCTCTCCGGGCCTGGGTCCTGAATAAGGAAGCAGGGAGGGGCAGCAAGCAGCCTGAAGCTGGGTGACCCCGCCAGGAACATGCTGGCTTGTCCCTGTGTTTCTGGCCATCCTGTTGGTACCCAAATTACAGGCAGCTTGACAGCAGCCCAGAACAGTGTGTGGGGAGCTGCAGAGGCAGATGGGGGAAGACGAGAGCAGGGTAAAACGGGGTTCAAGGAGAGAGAGAGGAGAGGAGGCAAGAAGAAAGGAAAAAAGAGGGAAGGGAAATAGAGAGGAAGGATGTAAAAAAGAAAAGGGAAGAAAATGAAGAGAAAGGAAAACAAGAGAAAACCCCACCACAGGAGAAGGGGACAGGAAGCAAGATGCTTCTTGTGGATCCACCTTGATGCCATGGTGGAAACAGAGTGTGGGGCTGGGCCGACTCAGCACACCTGTTTCCATCATCGGCAGGGACTGGTGAGGAAAGACAGCAGAGGGGCTCAGGCTCCCACCTGTCCCGAGTGAGGAGTGGGCTCGCCCGAGCCTCCCGCCGCCTCCCGGAGGCACCGTCAACCATCTGTGGGCGAATGGGCTCCGGGAAGCCGGGGTCAGCCTCTTTCCTCCGACCTGTGGAAGCTGCCAGCACCCACGTGGTGCCCTTTGCCTGGCCTCCCACACAATCACCAGTGTCCACAGTGTTAAAAACAACATTCACAGCTGAATCAGACAGATTTAAGTCTTTAGGGGTCGCTTCTATGGAAGGCATGTTACAAGTCCACGGTGGAAACACCACAGCCACTTGCAATGTCCTGAGGCTGAGGACTCTGCAACCACAGCTCCAGGCCAGCGGGTCCCTGACAAGAAGTGTCTCTGAACTGACTCGCTTCTCTCTCTCCTCTGCGGAGGGCCACCACACTACAGTGAGTCAGGCAATGCGGGTTCACTTTGGTACCAGCCACACAGAATCAGAAAATAAAAACAAAAACAGATGAAACTAAAACATAAACCTGCAATGTGCAAACATAGCAATTCTCTATGGTCCAGAATATACATATTACAGAATCAAATATAATTCACGATGGTGTACCCACTAATTTGGATATTCTATGCTATGGCTTTACTCTAGGCATAAAGATAACCAAACAATGGCTAGAAGTAAAAGAAATAACCAAGCTGAGTGCGTGAGAGAGATGCTGATGACCACTGAAAACAGTGCTTCTCAAATTCTGGTGGGTGTCCAAACCACCGGGAGAGCTAATGAAGGACAAAGGCGGGCACTGTTGAGGCAGGACAGGCCAGGTGTGGGGATGGCTGCCAAGTTCGCCAGGTGATTCAATTCCCACTAAAGTCTGAGAAGCACTGCCTTAGAGTAGGACCAAGGTTAACTCAAGGCTTCAGAATCAAGAGCAGCTGAAGTAGCTCAGGCACGGGCTGAAGGATTTCTAGGTCAGCCTCGGGGACAAGTCTCCCTCAGACCCAGGTACCCAGGGCTGCTTGGGCTAGGTGGGCTGCCACCCCGGCCCCAGCCCTGGGCGGGGGCCTGCACTCACTGGTGAGGACTTTGAGGGTGAAGGCGTTCTTCTGCTGGATGGTGTGTGTGAAGTGGAAGCGGGCGTTGCAGCTGTAGTCCGTCTGCATGTCCTGCAGCAGCACGTTGGAGAAGTAGAGGTCCCCATTATGGCCTTGGGAGACACGCTTGTCTTGCGTGATGGGGTCCATGGCTACAAGGAAGCAGAGATGCAGTGGAAGGCTGGCAGTAATGAGAACAGTAATAATAATCATGATGGTTCTGGCCACTGAACACTTACAGAAGGCCAGGTGGGGGCCAGGAGCTCGACATTGTTTGGTCTAATCCTCTCAACTCTGGGCGGGGGCTTATTCCCATTTTACAGATAAGAAAGCAGAGGATTTAAATGTCCTGGGTTGCTAAACCAGTGAGGGGAGACTAGGATTTAGATTCAGACCTGTCCACCACACCCATGCTCTATGACCACACGTTTCCATCTCCTGCTCGTGCCACAGAAGATCTGATTGACCCCGAGGCCAGAGGGAGAGGACACCAGCCTCCAAATGCTCCTCAGATTGGGAGTCAAAGTCAACTGTTTTACTTTTAAGCACCCTCCTCCAAGAAAGAAAAAAGCACTACCAATTATAAGATGCATGTCAATCGATGCACAGCATCAATTTTAGGATGCCTTCCAATTTTAGAGATGTTAAAACGTGAAAATGTGTACTTTTTAGAATTAATGACATCATAGGAGTGGCTGAGAATGCTGACTACATTATCTATATTTTTTCTTGCAAGCACTGCATCTGATGTAAACTTCTAAGACCAGGTTTCCAGGCTGTCAGGTTTGTAAAAATATACTTCTAACGCTGACTGCTCAGAGTTAACTCCTTCTCTCTCCCACGACTGTTTCTAAATTCACCATTTCTTAAAGGATACGTTAACAATGCCAATTTTCCAATGATGGGCTGGTCAGCTCTTCCAATCATTTATTAACGATCTACTGTAGGCCTACTATGTGCTAGGCACTGTGCTAGGTACTGGTGAAATAGAGATGAATATGAAAGACAGTTCCTGCCCTCAAAGAGCCTGCAGTCTAGCAGAAGAGACAGTAGATAAATAAGTAATTCCAACGCAGTGTGGTGAGTGGGAAGCCCCAGATAAGAAGCAGAGGAGCGGAGAGGAGGGGCACTCGTCCATTCTTGGGGCCTTGAGCTGAGGCTTGAAGGCTGCATGACATTTACCAGGCAGAAGACAAAGAGGAGCTAAGAGGTTTCTGAGCAGCAGGAACAGCGTGTGCTACAGGTAAGAGCACATGGTCGGGGCTGGGGGTAGGAGGAGGGCGGCAGGGGCAGAGGGGACCAGAGCAGGAGCGAACTGTGTGCCAGGGAAAGGAGTCTGGCCTTTTTCCAAGGTGATGGAGGAGCCAATGAAGGGCATTGAGCATATGAATGAAACGATCAGATTTATGTTTTTAGAAAGACCAACGAGCCCAAGCAGCCTCTCTCTGCTGAGCCTGTGTGCTCAGCCGCGTGGCCACCTTACATCTGCTGCTCACAAGTCAGGGTCTTCCAGCCTTGGGCAAGCCCTCCCCCTTTAACACACCCACCCCATTCCCTAAGATTAAAACA
This sequence comes from Diceros bicornis minor, assembly GCF_020826845.1. NCBI lineage: Eukaryota > Metazoa > Chordata > Mammalia > Perissodactyla > Rhinocerotidae > Diceros > Diceros bicornis. The sequence goes on from NC_080743.1 coordinate 100,882,375, forward strand.
GAAATACGACACCAGGACCCGAGACTTACTGCTGCTCATCCAGAAGATGACTGGCGATGGAAGTCCGGGTGGGGGATTACACTGGAGCGTCAAGGGGGCGCCTTCTTGAACCACGACAGGGTCTAGGTTTTCCTTGGGCCACAGGGGCGATTCTGGGGAGAAACAGACAGAGGAGGACAAAATGAGGGTGATGGCTGGGGCCAGGGCACGGAGCAGGGTTAGAGGCAGGCGTGCAAGGAGAGGAAAGAGGAGAGACGGGAGAACAAGGGAGGCAGGAGAGAGGAACAGGCCTGCCAGTCTAAGCGAGGTGCAGCCCTTGAGAGGCAGAGGAGAGAGGCCTTTTGTCTGAATGGATGCACATCTTCAAAGGCTCCTTTCCCTCCCCTCCCCCTGTTCCAGAGTGGCCAGGGAAGTTGTTCAAGACTGGTTTGGAAGCTTCCTTGCCTAGAAATCTTTTTGAGTTGAGGGAGGCGTGCCCCTGCTCAGAATCAGAAAAGCAAGCAGCACATGCAGGATGCCTAGGCACCAACAGGCCAAGGGCAGGGCCGGCCCTTCTGGAACGACCCCCATGCCCTCCCTCCATTTACCCAGGAGCAGGGATCTCAGCCCTGCCCCAGGCTACTCACTGGACACCTGCAGGCGGATCCTATTGGATAGGGCCGTGCCGAATTTGTTGCGGGCGAAGCACTGGTACTCCCCCTCGTACTCCTCTGGCCGCCCGCCACTCCGGAAGTCAATCACCAGGGTCCCAGACCTCCTCTTCATTGACACCCGGGGGTCCTTGGCGATGTTGAAGAACCTGCTGTTGCGAGTCCAGTGGAAGCTGTGGACACGAGGGGCAGGGACAATGAAGAGTAACAGGCAGGCTCTGGGCTCCAGGTCAGACTCGCAGGGCCTCCCTGATCCAGTCCCATAACCACACCTCCATCCCAGGGGGTCCCAGCCCCGGCTGAGCAACAGAACCATCTGGGAAGCCTGATAAAATGCAGAGTCCCAGGTCCCACCCAGGTGACTCTCCAGGGGCAGGTCCCTGATATTAGAACTTGTACCAGCCAAGGCTCTAAGTGGCAGATACACAAGTAGCCCTGGGAGATTATGTTCTTTGGAGGAGTAAGCAGATATTTTGATTTTTTAAAATCCTAGGTCAGCTACTGCTTCCACCCCCAGGCATTCCCAGCCCCCGACTAGGAATGCAAACCCAAATTCATATTTCCCCCAACCCAGCGCATCAGGGAGCGGGCTCTGCTCCTCCTGCCTCCTTATTTGATAATCCGACTCTAAAACCAAAGTGAAATGACTCAGGTTACCTGTGCCCCTACTCATGGGTGTAGATTATAGAACAGGGCCACACATGAGAGCCCAGGCGGGGCAGCTTGGAAAGAAAAAGCGGACAATAAAACTGAGCCCCGGAGCGAAGAGACTAGAACATCCCTCTGCTTCTCCCGGGCAATGTGTTTCTGCGGTTGCCAGGACATAACCTTAAAAGAAGCAGGAGCAGTAGTGGCTGCTCAGTGTCACAGAGTCACTGCCCCAAAAAGGGACCACGGGAGAAAGACCAAACCGCAGAAGCAAGGTCACCTATGCCCTGCCTGACCCTTCAGGGTGACCCCTGCTTCTCGCACTGAGGGCAAGAGGCCCTGCCAGTTCCTGGGCGACCGTCTCATGCAGACCTGGCAGTGGGACAGAAGAAGGCTGCCACACACCTGAGGCTCCGCCCTGCCTCCTTTCTCCTGCTGACACACACACACTACATGGGGTCCTGTCACGTCTGGGTCCGAATCTGGCACCAGGCTCCTGAAGAGTCCAGCCTGTGGATGCAGCTTTGAAGATGGGAGACGGACAGCGTAACTTCTCCCTATCTCCAGGGCTTACCATTTGGTAGAGACAAACCTGGGCTGGGGTGTCAGAAGCCTGGGTTCAAATCCAGCTTCTGCCCCTTTCAAGCTGGGTAACCTTGGCAAAGGTACCTAATATCTCTGTGCCTCCATTTCACTTCCTCTTCAGGAGGACATGGGTCCTTCCCGAAGGGCAGTGAGGCAGTCGCAGATGACGGTGTGAGGAACAACACTAACAAGAGCCTGGCACACAGCAGGCTTGCAACTCGTGTCTGCTGACATCTCGGGAGATGCTGATGTCCAAGCAGAGACACGCTCGGAATGACAGACTCAAGTTAGCCAGGAAGAGGAACTTCCTATCATCTAAGCATGGGGATGATGGAAACATAAGGCAGTGGGAAGAATGTCACACTGAAGGTCAGAAAACCTATCTGGTCCTGGCATTCTGGTGTGACCTTAAGCCACTAAAGTCTTCTGGCCCCCAGTTTCCTTACCAGCTAAATTTTCTCGTTGTCCAAACTGTCCCTTCCACCAAAGTGGATAAATCTTGAAAGGATAAGTCTAATTTCTCAGCTGCCTCAATTATCCTCAGGCCCCGGGGCAGGCGCTGGTTTAAACGCCCTGTTTGCAGGCCCCTTTCCCTCCACCCTGCTCGGGTGTCCCTGGCAGCAGGCTCACCTGGGGGCGGGGTTCCCCTTCGCTTCACACTCAATCAAGATGTTATCCCGGGGATCCACGATGTGGTCCTTCACCGACTGCTTGGTGATGGTCGGGGGCTGGGACACTGCAACAGTGCACACGTGGGTGGTCAGGGCTGCAGGGACCTGCCCGGGGCCCTGGCTTGGGGAACGGCTGAAATGAAGAGCTCCAGGAGCCACACGGACAAGCAGGCAAGCAGGGTGTGGACAGGGCCCAGCTCGAGGGACACTGCTCCTTAAAGGGGGCAGCAGGAGAGCGGGTGTGTGTCAGAGACTAAGCATAAGAAGAATCCCTTTAAGACCGCATAGTATCCCCCATAGTGGGAAACTGAAGGCCAGGCTTTTGTCTTACCCATTCTCATATCCCAACACACAGCACCACGCCTAGTGCACAGTAGTTCTTGATAAGTGTCTGTTGAATGGATAAAGGAACGAAAAGCAGCTAGATTTCCAGAACCTAGTGGTCACAATGGTTCTGAACCCTGGAGGGTCAACAGATGGCCAAATCGTGGTGAGGCTGGAGCCGAAAGAGGCTTTAGTCCCAAGAGGACTTCCCAGGGACTTGTCTGCATGCCAAAGAGCCAGCTCCTCTCACTCTCCATCCTGGGCTCCTGTGCCAGCCACCTGAGGATGGGGGAGCAGTGGCCCTTCTTACCCACCTGCTCCTCTGCCTTTCCCAGCAATGGATGCTCTGGGTGAGCCTCTTCCCTTTCTGTGTGGTAAGGGACCTCACTACAGGGCTCTGGGGTCAAGAAGGCCGAGCAGGCAGGTGGAGAGGCCACGAATCCCTAGGGAGCTCCTCACCTGGCCTTCTCCCACCCCTCCTACCTCCCAGAGGCACTTACGCTCATTCTGAATGCTTGCTGTTAGTTCCGATGGGTTAGCATTGCGAAGGGGAGAAAAGAAGACATCAGTTACTGGTTATTGGTTATCAGGCATGACTAATCGCCTAGGTATCCTCACGCCCCAGAATGCAGGGAGAGGGGTGAGGTGGGTGTGGGGGCGTCCCTGTGCAGGGGCTCGCTCCTCCCAGCTGCAGAGCTCAGTGGAAGAGCCAAGCAGGGGTGGGGCCACACCCACTGAACGCATGAACCCAGCCATGGAGAAGATGACACCTCTCCGGGGAGATCAAACCACACAGTTGAGACCAGCTTCTGACCAAATGACGCTGCAGGTGAGTCCAAATATCAGAAGTGACAATGCTGCCTGAAAGGGGCCGGGCTCTGGAGATGCTGCCGTCACCTCTAGATGCCATCGAGGGAAGTGGGTTCCTTGGCCAACGGTGCCAGGGTGAGGCTGAGGTGCCAGGGAGGGTGTGGATCTGACCACTGCCACAGGGCAAAGCTCCAGGGGCCCAGCCAGGCCCACAGGCCTCACTCTTCCCACTGCACCTTCTTCCCTCACTGTCTCCTCCTTTCCCTTCCTTTGGAAAACTCTAGGGACAGATGAATCGTCGTTGCCCCGCTCACGGCAGAAGTACATGGCCCTCTGGAGATCCCGCTTCTGAATACTGCGGGGATGAAACCGAGCCCACCGCTCCTTTCTGTGCTTTTCACAAAGGGGGTCAAGGGGCAGGTGGCACAACTCTTCCCCAGCCCTCACCTGAGATGAGGGCTCCTGTACGGGTGTGTGCGTGTTTGAGGGTCGGGCTTCTCAAACTTTGACAAGCATATGAATCACCTGGGGGGTCTGGCTAAAATGCAGGCTCTGATTCAGGAGATGCTGCATCTCTGACAAGCAGCCAGGCAATGCTGATGCTGGTGGTCTGTGGACCACGCTTTGAGTAGAAAGGTTTTAGATGTATGTTCTTTGTGGGGACAAGGTCTTGGTTAACATTTGTCTGCAGAAAAGAGAACGTGTTGCTGTAACTTTTCAAGATGTCTTTTCCTGATGATTACATGAGAAAGTGACTTGCCACTCTTACTTCACGCTGGCGCAGATGTCAGGTACTGTGCTGGTGTGTGGGCTGACCTTTCCAGAGTGAGGGCTCCTGGGGGAAGCAGAAGCTGCTGGTGAGAGCCATGGTGACCTAGAGGCTTTCTAACTCGACCACAGTGAGCTGTGGAAGAGGAGTTTAGGGGCTCAGGGAGGGGGCAGCCTAGAGAAGGCAGAGTTAAGACAGGACCGAGAGATGCAGGAAGAGTCACGAGAGAGCGAAGACAGACATCAGGGAAGAGAGGTGGAGTGTGGCAGGAATAGGGCCCTACCACACACGCTGTCAGTAGTGACAGTCTTGAGAGTAAGATCCACAAAAAGGTTCAAAACAATTCTTTCAGGCAGGCCAGCGTTGTGTGGCCTGCTGGAACACTGAAGAGAAATTCTGTCTGCTTTACCATTTGCCTAGGGTCCTGGGCAGGAAACAAAAAGGGATGAAAAGTCCAGGGGAAAAGCAGAAATATATGGTTTCTGAACACATGCTCTGTGGAGCTCCCCACTGCAGCATCTTCATCCACATGTGGTTTTCCTGCTAGGAAAACCAAGAGAGGCCATTCTGAGGAGCCAGCGGCGTTGCCATGAAGGGGAGGGGGAGAGGGGCCATTTTCAGGAGAGGCAAGGCTGACACCTAACCCACTTTTTCTGACCACCAGCCCAGGCCCTTGTTTTCTTCATCTCAAGACACAGCTGACGTGTCTTGGGTCCTCACATACAGCGGAGGGCTCTGTCCTTGCCCTGGATGGGAAGTCTGACAAAGGATCTCATTTGCCCATGTGGGCTTCAAGCCTCTCTTTTATGGGATCAAAGGCAGGTTCAATGGAAGGAGCCCCAGACATTGTTCAGGGAATCTCAAATTCTTGGAAGGGAAGTCACTCAGTTAAGGTCATGCAGGAAGTCTGTTACAGAACTGGAATGAGAACCAGCTCTCCTGCTGCCTGGTCCAGAGCTTTTTTCACAAATCCACTTCTCGGCCAGAGAAGTGAGTTGCCCAGGGCGGGCCTTGGCACTCTATTCTCCTTGACATCTTGGACAGAGGTGAGTGAGGGGCAAGACTCGGCGGGGGAGACTCTCAGGACACTGTCCCCAGCCCCACATTGAAATCAGGCCACGGGCCTCTTGAGAAGCTACTTGCCTAAAGACGCAATGACATCTGCAGCCACCAATGTGCTACCAAGGAGTTTATTACAGGGACACAATCAATCCAGAAGACAAGCTACCACAGCGGGAAGACGGGGTGGGGGGGGCCTCCTGCCTAGGGACAACTCCCCGCCCCGCCCTCCTGTGTCACACCACCTGCCCTTTTCTCCTTCTATGGAACTGGCTGGATGACGTTGTCAAGTGGAGAATGAATTTGCTCTTTTGGTTTCCAAGGGGGAAGAATCTTCCAATGGGCTCTGCAGGGGGTAAGGCAGATGGCTGCCCAGTCTGCAAGCTTCCTTGATTCACGTACCTCTCTTCTTTCCCTGGCTCTGATATCTACAGCACCAGCACCCATCCTTTGAAGGACGGAGTGTGTGTGTATGTGGCAGGGGTTGGGGGGGCTGTTGTTGTTGAGGCCATCCTGCAGCACTACTTGGGATGACGGTGAGGAGGAAATGTTTCTCCTACCCCACTGCCCTCCTCTGCAGGTTCCTTGGAGAAAAATGCCGAGTCTCTTGATGTGGGGCGGAGGATGGAGGGGCAAACTGTCAGCAGACTCACTTTTTGGCCAACCCACTCTGGTTGATGAGGTGACTCTTTGCTTTCTTCAAAGGTCACACTGTTCTCCTTGGGGCTGGTGATGAGCGGAGGGGCGAGTAGGAGGAGGGTGTGTATGACTCCATTGGCAGAGCAGTGGGAGCTAGAGGCCCGGCGCTTCAATGAGGGATTGTGTAGCAGCCCAGGGCTCTGCTCCAGGGAGCCTGCTGTGCCCAAACTCCCAACAGCAGAAGCAACTCCCCATCCTCAAGGCATGGATAACACCCCCCGAAGGGGCAAGCGAGTGGAAGGGCACAGCTGGCAGGGCAGCCTCTGGCCTGAGCACCCAGGCCCTCCCAGCCAACACACAGGGCGAGTTAAGAGTGCCTGATCTTAGGCTGTTTCCATGTCTTGGCTCTTGTGAATAATGCTGCAATGAACACGGGGGAGTAGATGTCTTTCCTGCCTTCTGGGACAACATGGAAGGCCCTTGAGGGCATTATGCTAAGTGGAATAAGTCAGACAGAGAAGGACAAATACTGTATGTTCTCACTTATATGTGGAATCTGAAAAAGTCAAACTCAAAGAAAAAGGGAGTAGAGTGGTGGGGGCTGGGGGCAGGGGACGTGGGGAGATGCTGGTCAAGGGGAACAAACTCCCAAATATAAGATGAGTAAGTGCTGGGGGTCTAATTACAGCACGGTGGCTATAATTAACAGTATTGTATTATATACTTGAAAGTTAAGAGAGTGGATCTTAAAAGTTATCACCACACACACACAAAGCTAATTATGTGAGGGGATGGATGTGCTAACTCAGCTTACTGTGCCAATTATTTAGCAACATATACGTGTATCAAATCACCACATTGTGCGCCTTAAACTTACATGAGTTATGTGTCCATAATATCTCAATAAAGCTGGGGGGAAGAAAACAGAAGGCCTGGTCTTTCCCCAGCCCATTCCACTGGCCTCCGCCTGGGGAGAGACGGAGGGACGGGTGCGGATCACCTGGGAGGGAGAAGCCTGGCTGGAGAGGGACTTCCTCCCAGGGCACTAGGGCCTCTCTGAAGGGCTTCCCTTTCTCTGGTCTTGTGTTCAGCTCTCGTGGGCTCATTCTGGGTGTCGCCATGGCCACTGCGCCTGCAGCAACCAGGGGGGCGCAGTGCGTAGGAGGCACGCTCTGGGCAGGCGGCATGAGCTTCCTGTGGTGACACAGCGTGGGGCATGGGGAACGGTGCCACAGAAGGACCCACCTCTTCACTCAGAGAGGCGCTGTGGTCACATGCTGGCTCTGCCGCTTATGAGCTGGAGAAAACGGCCTTCTCTGCACCTCAGTTTTCTAACCTGTCAGCTACGGATGATACCTACTTCACGGATGAGCTGTGAGAATCACGGAGATGACACCTGTAAAGCACTTAGCTCTCTGCCAGGCATATAGCAGCTGCTATTCCACTGAGTTCCAAGAAGAACTAGAAGGAAGCAGGATGACCAGCGGTAGGGGCGGGGCATGTCGAGTGCCAAACTGGGGGCAGTCAAGAGACCTGAGTCCTTGTGACTCCATCGCCCATTTGCTGTGTGACCCTGAGTTTCCATGAAGGCAATACAGGAAGGCGGATCCTCCAGGCCCTCCTCATGGACACTGTGGTGGGGAGGCGGCGGGGGCGGGGGGGGGGGGAGGTGGTGAAGGGGCAGTGGTGGGGAGGCCGCAGCACTTGCAGCTCTCTGCCCCCTGTGGCCGTACTTTGGACACACTGATTGCTTGGGCACCTGCCCGTGCCTCCAACAGACCTTTAGAAATCCAGATCCCTAACACCGACCTATATGTTCACCTTCAGGAACCCCTCACCCACTAGCCCCGGGGATCAAAGTGGCAGGCGAGTGAGTGAGGAGAAATGAGCCTTCACCACTTCCTTGATAACCCAATTTCTCTGCACCCCCTCCTCCCCAGGGACGTGGCCTTATCATGCTCCTTATTAGACTGTCTGCCTGGGACTGTTAATGAGAGACTCTCCTCGAGCCAGCAGTGCAGATGGTCTCCATGGGAACGGCTCCTCTCACAACTCCCTTCTTCCCGCTAAGTGTACACACACACACACACACACACACTTGGGACTCCTGGGAAGGCAGCAGGAGCCTTGCCCATCTTGCTTCTGGGTCCAACTCATAGTTTCCATCGGCTTTCTCTCATCCCAAACTGCTCACTCCTCTGGGCAGTTATTATTCGTGAAGTGGGGTAAGAGGGGGCTAAGAAGACTGCAACTCTTCACTGGCTATGCTAATTCCAAGCCCCAGGGTCTGGCTTTGGAGAGCTCAGTGGGGACTTCTTGGAGGCTATATTACCCTCCCACCCTCCCAGACATCCGTCACCTGGAGAGAGCCCAAGTCTACATTGGCATCATGTGGGTCCCATCTATTCCTGGAAGCAAGGATCAGGGACAGAGATGGTGTGCCCATATCATAGCATTGGGATGGCAAGATGTCCTGGAAGAAGTGTCAGAATTGTGACAAAGGTGGTACACACCTAAATGCAGGGCCAAAGAGCACAGCTGCCAGTCAATGGGCCATTTATGAATGTAACAACAGATGTGACTGGCGGAGACACGGCTGTTAGATTAGTATTCTGAGCCCCTTACTTTATGATTCTGATGGCCAAATCACACCTGCACTATGGGAAACCATGACATAGATTTTACTTTTCAACTTTACCATGGGAAAGCTGGAAACAAACAGAGGGAAGCAGTGCTTGGTTCTCCCACAGGGGCATTATGATGGGGCTCTACTTTAATGTCTCATTTAGCCACACTCTTTTGCAAAATAATCCCTTTCCCAACCCTCCCCAGGCCATCCATCCTCCTGATCAGTCCAGTCAAGAGGGCCTGAAGGGTCCAGTTCAGATATGGGAAAGGCAAATAAGAACTGCCCACTACACTTGGTCCCTGGAAACTCTGCTTCGAAGGGCAAGTCAAAACCACAGAGGCCCCTGGAGGGGAGTGGAGGGAAGAAGTCTCGAGTGACACTCAGACTTCCAAACTCTGCCACCTCTGGTCCTATTCAGCAGGCTTCAGGCAGGCCAAGCGCCAGCTCAGCCACAGCCCTGAGAGACCCCGCCACGACTTGGTCTCAGGTTCCCAAACATGAGCCCGCTGCACCAAGTCTTTGGAGGGAAGCCCAGAATCCATGGCTTCCCCTCTCCCGAACCTTCTCAGAATGGTCTTAACTCTCCCCTGACCTCCCCTACCCTCAACTCCTCTGCCCTAAATCAGGAGAATAAAAGAAAAGGACGGAGCAGAACTCACGATCCATAGGAATCTCAATGGCCCCGCTGAGGCTGAGGAGGCAGAGGAGGAGGGCTGCATGGACCCAGGGTGGCAGCTGCTGCCAGGCCATCCTCAGCACTGGGCCCCGCTCCCTGCTCCCCAGCCCGCAGGGTCTGGCCGCCTCCAGCTGCTGTAACTGGGCCTCCTGGATAGCGCTCAGCTGTGGAAAGAAATACAACGATAAGTGAGGTTTTTTGAACTCATGGTTGTTCTAGCAATCCTACAGGGCCTGAAGGGTCTCCTCAAGGGTCCCCTTGGTCACAGACTGGTGTTCTAAAACAGGGTTTCTTAACCTTGTTCTATTGACATTTGGGACCCAACAATTCTTTGTGTGGGACACTGTCTTGGGTATTAATGTAGGATGGTTAGCAGCACCCCTGGCCTCTACTGACTAGATACCAGTAGAGCCCACTCCTGCCCCTAATCAAATACGTCTCTAGACATTACCAACCGTCCCCTGGAGGACAAAAACATCCCCAGTTGAGAACTACTATTCTGGAAGGAACGGCAGCTCTGCATATAACAGTCATGAGAACAAACACTGGCCCCCAGGCCCGCATCTAGAGGACGCCATGCACTGGGCCAGTAAGAAACACACTAATCTTGCAGCTCCTCTGAACCACATGTCCCGAGTGGGCCTGGGGCTGAGTATGTTTGGGGTAGGGGCACAGAGACAAGATCACATTGCTGTCCTCTGATCCAGGGAGAGGGGGGCAGGGGGAAGACGCCAGGGGGGCAGGGGGAGAGAGGTGAGACTTGGTTGCCCAAGGATTTTTTCTTTTAAATGAATGACTTCTGTAGCTATTTTGTGCAGCTAAGGTGCGCCAGTCCCTGATGTTGTCCCTGTAGAGATAATGGCAGTGCCTGGCATCCCCAGGAGAAGGGGATGCTAGGGGGCTGGTAGAATGAGCAACATTACGACAGCCCAATGTTCACATCCTCAAGAAATCATTCCAGGGCCTACAGGGGGAGGGGTTAAACATGGCTGTCCAAGGAACCTGGAATGGGTTTTCCTTTTCTCTCCTCCTGGGAGAGAGGAGCAAGAATGACCTCGAGCTGACACTCACATACAGAGCTTGAAGATCGCCCAAGGTTCTGAAACACGGAGTCTTAAAAATTGGTCCAGTTTGCTGGTCCACCATGGGGTCAAGTCAAAGAGGACAGCAGGAGGTGGCATCCCCAGATTTCCTGGACTAATAGCCACCTACCAAAATGGACACACTGCTCTCCTATTCCTGCTCCATTTGGCAGCACCTTGAAGCCTGCTCTCCCCTGTACCCCCACCATCGCCCATCTCTCCTGACTGGGGGTGTAGGGTTGGGAGCGGGGCTCCAGGCTTGCTCCTGGGAGACAAGGTCATGCTTCTGAGACCTGGAGGAGGAGGATACCTCCCTTCTGCCAGGACATGAGGCAAGCTAAAGGATTCTGATTCAGATTTCAGCAGTTTCTTTCCTGGAAGCTGGGCCCAACACCAGCCCCCAACCGCAGGTACATTTCTGGACTCCAACCACTCGCCTCCCTCCCTGTTACTTCCATCTTGGTTTTGGTCACCATCACTTCATGCCAGTCACTACAGCAGCTTCCTAAGTGGTCTCCCCACTTTTACTCTCACCGTCTATTCATTCTCCACCCATAACTTGAGCTGTCACTTCTAAAGTACAAATATACACGTGCCACTCCCCTAGGCAAACTCACTAGCTCCCTGCAGCCTGAAGTTAAAGCTGAAGTCCACAACACGGCTCCGAGGCCTGCCTAATGCAGCCCCTCTGCATCTCGCCTCTCATCTCCCTCCCCTCGTGTTCCATGTTCCAGCCAACACGGCTCTTCTCCCAGGTCTCTCGGCACACGGTGCTGTCGTACCGACTGCCTTCTGCACGGATTAACTTCTGTCTAAAACACTCTTTGGATCTGCCCTCTCTCATTAGGATTTGCCAAATGTGACTCATGTGGCCCTTGTCTGCACTCCTGCACACCATTTATGCCCCCGTTATAGCACACGTCACTTGTATTCATTCCAAAGGCCACCTGTCTGTATCCCTATAAAAGGGCAGGTGCCTCATCTTGTTTATTCCTAGAATCTAACATAATGCCTAAAACACAGCAGGTGCTCAAAAATACATGATGGATGGATGAAAAAATGAACAAATGAATGACTGACTGGATGAAATAAACCACTTGGTCAAGTGTGGTTTTTTTTGTTTTTAACCTCATGTTTCCCCAGAAAACCACCAGGTGGTGCAGGAGAGCACCTACTTGGGACCTGGGAGCTCTAGCTAGAAGGCATCCCAGGAGGTCTTTGGTTCTTCCTCCTAACTCCCTGAGATGGTCCTGACACTGTCTCAGAGAGCCCGCTAACTCCTCTCCTTGGCTCCTACATCGCCAAAGACCAGACTCAGGTTATCCAGCTGAAACCTTAGTGCCGAGGGAACCAGCACTAGGGGAAGGCTCAGTGTTCCTTCAGAGAGGACCGTGGGGACGGCTCCAGCCTTGGCTCCAGGACCACCATGTTTTGTTCAGGAGCTGCCAAACAGTAGAAAGCAATGGGAAGGAGAAAGAGAGCTTATTCTGGGAATCTTGATGGAAAAAGGAAGCCAGCAGCTATTCATTAACTAGAAACACACTGGCAGGAAAAAAGCCCAATTATTTGGGGTGCTTTTAACTTACAATTTAAAAACACAGTATAAAAAGAATATAGAGATCATCACATTTAGCTGTTTGACAATTCTCTCTCACTCTTCTCTCTGGAATCCAGTTTTTCCAATAAAACCTTAAAAAAGGGAGAGAATTTAAAGATTATCCAGCTTTATGCAATCCTCTTACTTTTCAGACAAGGAAACGAGAGCCCAGAAAGGGGAAGTGATTTGCTTAAGGTCCCCCAGCTGGTTAGCAGCAAAGCTAGGAGAAGAAACCAGGTCTCCTGACTCCTAGCCCAGAGTTTTTCCACCCAATTTCCCTCTCTCTCGATATGTAGGAAAGTTCCAGAGTAAAGTTGCTATTTAAAAAGGAAATGTATAGTTTGGCAGTTCCTCAAAAAATTAAACATAGAATTACCACATGACCCCGTATTTCTACTCCTAAGAATTAAAAACGGGTATACTCATACAAGTACATATACACCTACGTTCACAGCGGCATCATTCACAACAGCCAAAACATGGAAGCAGCCCAAATGTCCATCAGCAGATGAATGAATAAACAACTTGCAGTATATCCATACCATGAAATATTATTCAGCCACAGAAAATAATGAAGGATGGATACATGCTACAATGTGGATGAAACCCAAGGATATCACGCTCAGTGAGAGAAGCCAGACACAAAAGGTCATATACCGAATGCTCTCATTTATATGAAATATCCAAAATACGTAAATCCATGGAGACAGAACACAAATTGTGGTTACCAGAGTCAGAGGGGAAGGGGGAATGGGGAACATTGCTTAACAGGTATGGGGTTTCCTTCTGGGATGATGATGATGTCTGGAACTAGACAGAGGAGATGGTTGCACAGTGTGAATGTACTAAATGCACTAAATTGTTCACTTTGACATTTATGTTATGTTATGTATGTTAATTTTATGTTACCTGAATTTTACCCCAATGAAAAAGAAATGTATAACACTGGTGTCTATATGTGCTCATAAAGATAAAAGAGCAGAGGATAAGGAAGGTGGGTTATTCCACATGGGCATATAGGCACCCTCAGCTCCCTGGGGCCAGGTCCTCTCAGCCTGGAAGATAGGCACACAGCTGGACACTCTTCCCGTACATCCTGAGGGAATTTCCACCCAAGTCAAAGGAAGGGGAGAGTCAACCGCTGTCTGGGCATAGGGGTTCTGGTGTGCACACAAAGAATCCAGCGCAGAGTGAGGAGAGAGACGCCCTGCCTGAAGGCACCCCTACATCACCAAGGCTCACAGTTCCCCCATCCTGGTAACCAGGGGAAAAGGGCAAGGGCAGCCGCTTCTAACCTAAAGCAAGTGAATTCACGCTTCCAACCAAATCTTAGTTTTCACGCTATCTTGCTGTATGGCCCAGTCTCATAATATCTCAGGTTCCTCTCCTGGTCCTTCCAATGACTCAAGAGGTTATCACTGGGGTAGAGTAGCAGCCCATCCAGACAGGGGGTGGAGCAGTCAAGGCCCTTCGACGGGAATGCCATCTAACTATGGAACATCCAGGGGAGGAACAAGGAAAATCCCACATCCTGTGGGAGGGCAGATCGAAGCTGCAGAAAGGGCCGTGACAACTGGCTTGGAATGCTGGAAGAGGGCATGGAATTTTTCTGTTTAGCTCCACGAGGCAAAACTAGGACCAGGTGCTTCTCTGAGATGCAAGGAAGAATTGTCTAATAAATACAGCCATCCTACAATACCATCCACGAAAACGAAACACATGACCCACACACGCTACCAACACGATGTGTGTGAAGGCTCCTTTTATATCGAATCAACCAGGTAAGAGGTGCAGTGTAAGGATATAAAATATACTAGAGGGGGTGTATTGCAGGGAGAGAGAGTGAGGAAAAGAACAAAAATAAGTAAAACCAAAAGAGAAATTCTGTGTGGACTGATGGTGCATATGAACTGGGGAATATGATTAATTTCATTGTGTATCTGAGGTCCCCCCAACCCCAGGTGTGAAAAGAAAAGCAAAAAAAATAGAGAGAAGAGAATCACTGTAACATGAAATCTTCTGCCATGTGAAGTAGAGAGGTCACTGTTCCTAAAGACTCCAAACGCCATTTGGTCAGGCGCCTTGTTGACAATGTGCCCACGCGGGAAGGGAACTGGATGCTCATTGGAATCACCTGGGCACCATTTAAATACACAGATCCCTGGACCCTCAGACTTCTAGGTAGGGGCCAAATCAGGCCTGCAGACTAAAAAAAAAATTTTTTCTTTTTTTTTTTTTTGTTTGTGAGGAAGATCAGCCCTGAGCTAACATCCATGCCAATCCTCCTCTTTTTTGCTGAGGAAGACCGGCCCTGAGCTAACATCTATTGCCAATCCTCCTCCTTTTTTTTTCCCCCAAAGCCCCAGTAGATAGTTGTATGTCATAGCTGCACATCCTTCTAGTTGCTGTATGTGGGACGCAGCCTCAGCATGGCCGAAGAAGCGGTGTGTCAGTGCACGCCTGGGATCCGAACCCGGGCCGCTGGCAGCAGAGCACGCACACTTAACCGCTAAGCCACGGGGCCGCCCCCCCCCCAATTTTTTTTTTAATTTGAATGCCCTTAGAACCTCTGTTATCTTATGTGGGGGTGCTTTATACACCTAGGCAATTCCCCTGCACTCAAGGCCTTTAAATGTGCAAGCCTTGTGGGAGATTCGGATTCAAAATGTCTGAGATGGGGCCTGGGAAAGCGTGTGAGTTGGGTGATGATCAGCCACTGGTGGGGACCGCTGGACATGACAGCCTCATGGTCAGGTTCAAAAGCACTGGCTGTGCAGGAAGACGCCTGGGTCTGAAGCCGCCCCCACTTATGAGGCGGCACCACGGGCAAGTACTGAACCTTCACAGCTTTGATAGTAACAGCACCTGTTCAGAGGGCTGCTGTGGTGGCAACACACAATTCCTATAAAGCCCTCAGCAAAGACGGACCAGGGGGTAGGAGCTCCATAAACGTTTGCTGCCACCCCCAAGAGGGCGCGAAGCTCGTGGGGATGAAGAAAGCACTCTGGCTGCCTATGAGACACGACCAGCAACAGCGGCAAGTGGTAATCACAAGGAAATTATCCAGCCACAATCACAGCCTGCTTTCCCATTTTTCCTTTTTTCTGGGTGCTGGTTTGCTTTCTTTGCCCAGACTGGGGAGCCCCTGGTGTTGATTCCACAACCTGTCCCTGGCAGAAGGACAGACAAGAGGCCCACAGCTCCCGCAAGCTGTTGCCGTCGGGAGCTCCCCACATTCCCGCAGCCCCATTCTGGGCAGGCTGCGCCGGTGGTCACATCACAGCGGAAGCGACGGGGGAGAAAAGACTGGGGGGCTGAGACACGGCTCAGCTGGCAGCTCTGTGTCCCCGGGGCAGAACCTGCCTTGGACTTTTGGACGGAAGTCAGTGAGCCATTCATTCACTTAACAGACCTGGCAGCAAGCACTGATCCAGAGAATATACATGGGGACAAGACAGAAGGTTTCTCTGCTTTTATGGAGCTCACGTTCCAGCAGGGAACACAGGACATAAAGGTTGAACAAAAAAGTCAGGTGGCAGTAAGTGCACACAACCCAACCTGCACACAGGGGTTTATCGCAGCCTTATTCACAACTGCCAGTACTTGGAGGCCACCAAGATGTCCTTCAGCAGGTGAATGGGTACATAAACAGTTTCAACTGTGTACAGTCCAGACAATGGATTATTACCCAGCACTGAAAAGAGACGAGCTATCAAGCCCTGAAAACACATGGAGGAACCTTAAATGCATATTACTGAGTGACAGAAGCCCATCTGAAAAGGCAACATACTGTATGATTCCAACTACACATTTTGGAAACAGCAACACTATGGAGACCGTGAAAAATCAGTGGTTGCCAGGGGCTTGGGGGAGGGAGGCATGAAGAGATAGAGCACAGAGGATATTTAGGGCACTGAAAACCCTCTGTATGGTATTATAATGATGGGTACATGTCATCATACATTTGTCCAAACCCACAGACTGTACACCACCAAGACTGACTCCTAATGTAAACTATGAACTTTGGGTGATTACGATGCGTCAGTGTAGGTTCATCAGTCGTAACAAATGTATCACCTTGGTGGGGGATGCTGATAATGAGGGAGGCTATGTTTTGGGGCAGGGGGGATATGGGAAATCTCTGTACCTTCCACTCAATTTTGCAGTGAATCTAACAGTGCTTTAAAAAACAAAGTTTATTAAAAAACAAAAAGAACATCACAATACAGCAATGTGATAAGGGAAATGAATGGTCAAGGAAGGCTTTTGTGAGAAGGTGACGTTGACCAAGATCTAAATGGCAAGGAGGAGCTACCTTGTAAAGATGGGTCAGAAAAACATCCCAGGTAGGGAGAACTACTTGTGCAAAGGTCCTGCGGCAGGAAGCAGATGCGTCCATGCAAGGAACTGAAAGAAGCTAGTGTGGCTGGAGCTTGGAGGGCACGTGAGGAAGAATGGCACAAGTCATGGTCAGAGACAGAGTCAAAGGCACACTCACGGAGGGCTTTGAAGGTCAAAGTAAGGAGTTTAAATGATATTCTAAGCATGTCAGGAAGCTATTGCAGGGTTCTAAGTGGTGGAGTGCCTCATGAGATTTGTTTGTAAAGACCGCTCTGGCTGCTCTGTGGAGGGCGGAATGTAGAGAGGCGACAGTGGAAGCAGGAGACCAGTTAGGAGGCTGCAGGCAAGGCCAGCCCCTCTGTTCCAAAGCCAGAATCTTCACCACCGTTTCCATGAAATCACCCAGTGTAGCCGGCCTCACGGTCTGCCGGGGTTACATATACACCGGGACATGAGGAGAGAGCTGAAAGATTTAAGAATCTCTTAGTGCTGGGTTTTCTCGCTGGGTCCAGAGGAGCCCGGTGGTTCTTTGGACATGCCTCAGGGGCCTTCTCCAAGGGGCGCTTGGGTAGGGGGGAGCAGGTGGGACTCAGGCCTCCACCCTACTCTTACCAGAGCTGCTTCACAGTCTGTTTTACATTGGGGTTCTGCACAAGGTTTTATCTGAAGAAAGGATTCTATTAGTAAAACAAAGAACCGAAAACCCTGTGCAAAAGCCTGACTTTGCAAATACAGAAAGCCTGCACCCAGAGGAACAATGTGCGGGGGCAACAGCAAGGCCGGGTGTGAGGAGGAACACACCGGGCGGGGCCGCAGGACTGGACTTGGGAGACCCTGGGCTTCCCACGCTGAGGCCTGGGGTGCTCTCCAGGCTCGGTGGCTTCTCGGGACTGCTTCCCAACCCCCGATGCCCCTAGTCAACCTCCCCTCCCATTCCCACCACAGCCCTTTGCACCCTTCACGTCTCTCCTGAAACGCGCTTCAAGAGCCCTCCCCGGTCAGGCCCTTGCCTCCCTGCTCCTCTCGTCTTTCCCCATCCCCTCCTCGCCCTCTGTCACCCTGAATTATTTCTAGTTCCATGAATGGTCCTCTCTCACCCACCCGTTGAGGGAAGACTACACAGACGGTGGCCAGACCACGTATGACAACAGAAGCCTGACCCACGACCTCTGTCGCAATCGGCCCAGGATGGTCAAGACCTGGTCAGCGACTACAGCTTCCCTATTCCACCACCAGCACTTCCAACTCAAGACCGGGCAGGGAGAGGAGAGAGCTCCCCAAATCAAGGACACAGCCCAGGCAGCCCACCTCTGCTGCCCACGGCAGACCCAGCACACCGGCAGCCTTCTTTTTTCACTACAGAGCTTGTCCTCTCCCCTCTCTGCCTTTGAGTCTCTGCCAAATGCAAGTGATGGTGGCTGAGGCCTTGCTACAGCAGCTCTGAATAAGTAGCCTCCGCTTGTTCTCATTTGGGTGGGCTTTGTTTATTTCCACACTAATTTATCTAAATCACTCTCTTTTCCTAGTCTGCCTTTTCTGCTCTCACCCAACTCTTTGTTATCTTCCAGGCTCAGGGTGGGTGACACCTCCTCTGGGAAGCCTTCCTTGGTTTCCCTGCACCACCTCTTCCCACCAAGGCTGGATTAGGTCCTCATCCTCTGTGCTCTCAGACAGTTCTGGGACAACTCACTGTAACGAGTGCTAGGTCTTGGTGTAGACTGTCATCTCCCCTACTACACGATGAGTTCCTTGAGGCTGGGGACAGTGTCCTATTCAACTTGCACAATGTCAAGCATCCAGAGAACCTAGTGGGCATTTCCTGGATGTTTATCCAACTTCCTTGCTACCCTCCTCCCATCCACTGTACCTGTTGAGTCTGCTGGTGCTGCCATTACAGAATACCACAGACTGGAGAATCACCTCTCACAGTTCTGGATGCTGGCAGCCCACCATCAAGGTGTCAGCAGGGTGGTTTTTTCCACAGCCTCTCTCTCCTTGACTTGCAAACGTCCGCCTTCTTGCTGTGTCCTCACAGGGCCTTTCCTCGGTACACACGCATCACTGGTGCCTCTTCCTCTTCTTAAAAGGACACCAGGCATATCGGATTAGGGGCCCACCCTCATTTAACCCTAATTACTTCTTTAAAGGCCCTATTTCCAGATGCAGTCACATCTCAGGTTAGAGCTTCAACACAGCGATTTGGGGGGGCGGGGGAATACAATTCGGTCCATAAGAGTATCGGTACTTTTTTTTTTTTTGAGAATTCATCTCTACCCCTTTCTCAGAGTGATCCTACCTCAATTCCAGGGTCCGGCTCCGGTTCGTGTAAGCCGATAGCACTCCCAGCCCTCTCACCACTGACTGATTAGGGGACGGACGCCTAATCCAGCAAGAGGCAGTGCACTTCAGGGAGACTTCTGCTGAGACCTCTGGGAAAGACAAGTTTCCCTTCTCTTCTGAGAGAGACCCAGGGAGGAACCCCCATAAGGGAGAGGATGGAGCTTCAGGTGGGTGGGAGCAGGGGGTCTCCACGTGTCACATGGGGATAATTCAACCCTGCAGAAGGCGGAGAGTGATCCTTCGTGTCACTGTTTGAGTTACTGACGGAGCATTTCCTGGAGCAAGCCCTACCTGTGGGTTTTTAAATTACATACATGTTTACACTGAAAATTCCCTTTAGTAAAGGGGGACGTGTGTACAGCAACAGATGGAAACTAGACTTTGGTGGTGAACATGATATAGCGTATACAGAAGTTGAAATAGAGTGATGTACACCTGAAATTTATATAATGTTATAAACCAATGTTACCTCAATAAAAAATAATTCTCTTTAATTTTTAAGCCAGTTAGAGTTGAGTTTTCTATCACTTGTAACTGACAATGCTACCAGAACCCAAAATGTCCCTAGAATGTTGGCTGAACACATAGGCTTCCCACTGCCTCCATTTTATGTATAGAAAAAAGTGTCCCTCCCCACGCCTGCCGGCTTGTCTGGGCGCAGCCCCAGCCCTCTGCGGGGGCCTCCACCATGGACTATCTGCTCTCTCCTCAATTTCCAAACTTTTCTCAACTGGCTCCCTGCCTCAGAGAGAAACATCTCCAACTTTCTCTCATAACAAAACCAAAAGATTATTCTTTGTATCCCACAGCGTCCCTATAGATACCTGATTTTGTTTCCCTCCATCTCTCTTTTTTTTGAACACATTTTTTTTAAATTTTATTTTTTAACAGCTTTATTAGGTGTAATTGTTGAGGTGTAATTGTTATACATGGTTTTTCCTTTTTTTTCTTTTTGGTGAGGAAGAGTGGCCTTGAGCTAACATCTGTACCAATCTTCCTCTATTTTGCATGTGGGATGCTGCCACAGCATGGGCTTGATGAGTGCTGTAGGTCTGCACCTGGGATCTGAACCCGCAACCCCTGGGCCGCCTAAGTGGAGTGTGCCGAACTTAACCACTACACCACCGGGCTGGCCCTAGCCTCCATCTCTTCTTATCAAAGTTTTTTTTGTGTGTTTTTGTTTTTTAAAGAGTGGTCTATGGCTTCTGCCTTTACTTATTTAGTTCTCATTCACCCTCATCCAACCACACCCTGGAATTCTCCTCTCCAGACCTCCCAGTGGCCTCCTGATGGCCAAATCCAGTGTCCTCACTCTTCATCTTGCCAGACCTCTTGGAGGCATGAGTAATTGTTAACCACTCCATCCATCCCTCCTAACGTTCTTTCCTCCTTGGCCTCTGAACCACCACTCTGGGGCCTCCTCGTCTCTCTGGCCCTCCCAACACTCATGGCAGCATTGGTGACACTGCTGGATCTTCTTCTTCTGCCTGATGTTCTCAGTGTCTCTATTGGGGTCCTGTCCCTCCATCTGTATTCCCCGTCTTTGTTGGTGGTATCCACCCAAGTCATCCAGGCCAGACACCTGGGAATCACCCTTAATCCCACCTCTTTTCACATCTCACACCCAGGCACCAAGGCGCCTGCACTGTCTCCTCCCCAGTATCTCCCATTCCCCTCCCTTCTCCACGTTCCCACCCATCTTCCCTTTGATATACACCATGTCTCGTGGACTACTGCAACAACCTCCCAACTGGTCTCCTTCCAGTCCATTCTCCATGTTGCTATTACAGTGAATTTTCTAAACCTCCATCTGATATGTCAGTGCTCTGCTGAAACTCTTCACTAGCACCCCACCAATCTGTAAGATCAGACCCAAACTCCCCAGTGTAGCATATGAGGCTCCTGGAGATCAGGTGTCTGCAGGCCACTCCAACCCCACCCAAACCCTAAATGCTTCCGAACTGAAGGATGTGCCATTTCTAAGCGTGCCACACCATCTACAACCTCCATACTTTACAGGCACCACCCTCTGTGCCTGGAAAGGCCTTCCCTCCTTGTCAAGTGGTTAATTCCCACTCAGTCTTCACGACCCCGCTGCTCAGACATCTTCCGCTCAGCGAAGAATCCCCTGTGCTCCCTCTGTGCCCCGCACCTCCACCCCCAGCAGAGCTGAGAGAGTCCATCTCCACTCTCTCTTAAACCTGCCTCTGAACCTGGGGCACTCAGCACACTGGAAAAACCATATGTCGAAATTAAGGGTTGAGACCTTTCTGTAAAGGTCTGGATAGTAAATACTTTAGGCTTTGTGAGACAGACAGTCTCTGTCACAACTACTGAACTTCACCATTGTAGTGTGAGAGCAGCAATAGACAGTAAGTGATAAATGGGCGTGGCTATGTTCCAATAAAACTTTATTTACAAAAACAGGCGGTGGGCTGGAAGTGGCCCAAGGGCTGTAGTTTGCTCACCACTGGCTTAAACGTCCTCCCCTCTTTGTGGAATTCTTGAAGCTTAGACCACGCGCTGCTCATTCTTGAGTCCCCCATGCCTGGCATGGTCCCTGGCGGGGAATATTTATGGAATGGAAGATTCAAGTAAAGGTCTCAATCTTGCCACTATTTTTTGTAAATTACTTGTTTTCCAAGTCTGTTTTTTAAATCTCAGGAATGGAAATAAATATTCCTGCTTTGCCTGCTTCAACTGGCTGCTGTGAGAATCAAGTGGGCGATGCACGGGAACGCGAAGCACCACGCACACGTGAGTTGCTTTTACTGTTCTTACTGCATTCCCTCCTGATGGGCTCAGGTGATGCCACTACACGCAAGGCCATCAGGTTTTCTCTGAATATCGGGTACACCTAAGTTCAAGAGAGGGCCTGTGATCTGTCCAGCATTCTGCCCATAGAGTGGCTGGTCTGGGGCTTAGCCGCAGGCCACTCTCTGCCCTACAGCATCCTCCTGCCCTGGGAGTGAGGTTCCTCAGACCACGCCTCCTCTTCCTGTCACTCCACTTGCCTTCTCCCTGATTTCAGATTCCAGAGGTGCCCCTGTGCAGGGTGTGAGAGAAAGTGTGTGCAACAGATGATGGCCTCCCTGAGACATGAGAGTTATAATCAATGGGACATGATGACCTACCGGTAGTAGTGGTGAGAAGAAGGATGGCATCAAGGTTTCTAGGTTGGGAAACTGGATTAGGATGATGTTAATAACTGGCATCAAAAGTACAGAGAGGGGAATAAATCTGGTAGTGGTTGGGGCGCAGGGAGATCATGAGCTCGGGACTGAATGTGTTCAGTTTGCAATGCCTCAGAGCCATGAACAAAACCGTCCTGCCGGTACTCCTCGGCTGTGTGCCTGAATTAATGCCCAGGGACACACCCACAGGTCAGCGCTCAGAATAAACTAATGAAATGACCAGGACAGTATCACAAGAACCAACCAAGGCATACACTCACACATCACTGCTATAGATGCTGTGGGAACAGAGAGATAATAAAAGCCCAACAGAGCCAAAGCACAAAGCAGCCACTGTGCACTAGATTAAAAAAAAACAAACACAGGGCCTGCCCCATGGTGCAGCGGTTAAGTGCGTGTGCTCACTGCTGGCGGCCTGGGTTCGGATCCCAGGCACGCACCGACACACTGCTTGTCAGGCCACGCTGTGGCGGCGTCCCACACAAAGTGGAGGAAGATCGGCATGGATGTTAGCTCAGGGCCAGTCTTTCTCAGCAAAAAGAGGAGGATTGGCATGGATGTTAGCTCAGGGCTGATCTTCCTCACAAAAAAAAAAAAAAGAAAGAAAGAAAACACAACAGGGCTCACTACTAGAGATGCCCAGAAGCAGCCTGTGCAGAAAGCAGAGAGAGGAGCCGAAACAAAAGAAATGGAGACACCAAACAAGGAGTGGGAAGGGCCATGTGTTGGAGATCGGAACCGCTCAGATGCATCTCACTCCCGCTAGAGGGCTCAACGCAGACAGGCGTGCAGGCCCTCTTCACTGGAACCCGCGACTGGGAAGTAAGGTATTTCTCAAGTAATTTGCTACCAGTACAAACCAATAACAGTTGCAAATTTTTTATACATGCATATAAACCGAGTGGCTCGGGTTACCACTATAATAATCACATTCTCATTCACTTTCCATTTTCTTCCTTGAAGAATAAAGAGCCAGCGTGTGTCCTGCCTGTGGCCACCCTCTATCACATTTGTCTTGGCAGGAAAAGTAGTTGAGGAGCTGGCCTGCGAGACAAAATCCACCCTCCCTGTGGAGCACTCAAGGCCTGTGACGAAGCTCCGGCCGGGCAGCCTCTTCTCCTGCAGCGGCTGCACAGGTGTGTCTCCAGTGCAGGCGGCCTCGCACCACCCCCAGACAGGCCAGGCGCTTTCTGCCCCTTTGGACGTCTTGGCTCCGGCCCTGCTTAGGCGGGAAATGCTAACCCCTTCCTTCTCTATAGCCCAAGTTCCCTTCTTCGCCAAGGCCCCACAAGGCGAGCCTCCAGGACGTGGACCCTCTCTCCCACTGAGAGCAGGCTGCAGTTCCCATGTGCTCCCCAGCACACCACCCTGCTCTGCTCCAGCGGTCACCTCCTCCTGCCTGCGGGGTTATCGTCCCCGCGTCTGTCTCCTGCATCGCACTCTAAACTTCTTGAGCTCAGTCTGTCTTGTCTCCCTCTGCAGTGAGACAGCACAATAAATATCTGGAGGATGAGTAAACAGCCATCTTATCAGATACTTCCTATTACTGAAAGATATTTATGCCATCAATGAATTAGATAATATATTATACAGCCTTGGTTAATATCATATATGATAAAACTACTGTTACAGTATAAGCCTGAGTAATAAATAGCAATAACCTAATAATAATATCTATCGGCAGCCTCTGAAGTAGACCCTGTCCCTGCTCAGCAGACACACTCATCTCCTTTTTTTCTGAAACCGTCCCTCCATTCGCTTTCAGAGCTTTGTCTGACCTCAAGTCAGGGCCATGCTCTTTTCTCTACCCCACAGACAGACTCCCAGAATTTAGGGATTCAGTGCTCCAGGCACTAGCCCCAGAACTGCCATTACCTCCGTTTCCAGCCTCCCCACCCCCTCATCCTGAGGGCTTCAGCTTAGCTGCCCTGGGTTCTGAAATCTACATTCAGCAGAGGGATTGCCCTCAGCACTATGGAGGACCCTCCTCCCCATCTCCCCTCTGATTCCCACTGCCACCTCCCTTATGTCTCTCTCACACCAAGGAAGGAATGATGCAACAGATGGTGACCCCAGCCTGCTCCCCTCCCTCCACTCACAGGCATCTGAAGGCCAGGGGGTGGGTTTCCCAGGAAACTCGAAATGCTCCCTATTGATGATCATCAGCCTGCCCCCAAGAGACAGAGCGCCCAGCAAGGAAGAGAAAGATAGCAGGATCTCTGGAAGAAGAGTAGAAGGGGAGGCAGCAGGGAGGGGCTCCCTGGCCTCCTCTTCAGAGAGCCCCGCCAAAGAATCACATCTCGCCACATCTCCCACTTCAGCCCCCACGGAATGACCGCATGTCTCAGCATCTTTAAGAAAGTCCGTCTGCCCACACAGTCCTCCCACTTCCCCTTGAAGGGCTGGAATTGCACCAAACTCTCTGGGGCATGAGGACTTGACAGCCTAAGAAAGCACTCACCAGCCTGCTTCTAGATCCTGCCTCTCCCCACGCCCAGGAGAGAGACCAGCTTCCTCGCCTGTGTGGGGTCCAACCGGTCGTCTTCTAGGATTTTCCAACAGCCAAGGAAACCTTGTATATGGGAGTCAACTCCCCCCATCCCCCTCCTCCCTTCTCAGGGCTGGAGGGAGGTGGTCTCCATCTGCTCGGTGGCGGTGGCGGGGTTTCATGCTTGGCTCCCTTTCATTGTCAGGGGGAGAGATCTGGGAGGAGTGAGGGCTGTGTGTTAACCACTGATAGTCATCTGCGTGCGGATGGCGGCAGGGGCACCAGCGGGCCTGGCCCCTCCTCTCTCTGTGTCAGCTGAGTTCACAGAGGCCACAGGGTCTCAGCAGGAGTCGGGGGTGGGAGAACAACAGTATCAGGTGGCCCTGATTCCTGCCTGGGGAGCGGGTGGAGGGGGACACCTGGGTTTAGGATTAGGGATTTGGCTGAAAACAGCTGTTTCCTGCTCAACACCCAGAACTAATCTATAGGTTGAAACCTGAGCCACTCGGCTATTTATGAAATTGCGGGTGAGGGAGGGAGGGGATGGGAAAGAAGAAAGGGGAAGAGACCTTTCCCTCAAGGTGACCACCATGACCATCTAGTGTTCACACCAGGCTCTCTAGGGGCGCAAAGCACTTAGGGGATAGCCTGGCGTCATGAGCCACCGGGCGGGCTGGGGCCCCACAAGAAGGCTGCACCCATCAAGAAAGTGCAGCCACTTCTAGGGTGGCAAGTGCATGCATCTCGCTGTCATGGCACAGCTGGTTGGGTCACTAAGCCATGGAGCTCGGACACGGAGACCCGCTGTGTTCTTTTTCTGAACTGCATTGTGTGGGCCTATCACAAATCTTTTAGCCATCTGCTTATAGTGGACCTTTAGGTTGCTTTTATTTATTCTCTCCCCACTACCACGTTGCAGTGAACATCCTAGTACATACAGCCTGATATGTGGACGAAGTAGGGTTGCTGCATCACCCCATCTCTTTGACCCCAGGCCAGCTGGAGCCCAGCACATTTTAGCCTGGCATAGCAAGGGAGCCCAAAGTACACAGGCGGCCTGGTGCACAGGCCCCCCCGGCTGACAGCTCACCACACAGGCCGGTAGTTCCTGGGCACACTGGGAAGGACATCGCTGGTGCTACCATCCAGCCAGCTTTCTAAGGCTCTTTGGGGCTGTGCATTTTCTCATTATTATTATTGCTTATTTGTTCGTCCTCCGAAGGGCAGGATTAGGAAATATACATGGAATGGAAAAGACCCTGAAATGTAGTCAGTGTGGCTGTGGATCAGCGGATCTAACACGCTGTGCAGGGGCTGGCTTAAATAAGGTTTGTGGATATCTGTGCATTTCCATTATCCAGGCTCCACTCACTGGCCCTGCTCATGGTTAACTGAGCTCTGACCAGTCTCCTTCCGTATAGAGATTAGCAGGTAAAGCAGATTGTAAAAGAAACAGAAGTTAACATGTAGGGTATATAACCTTGGCCTTGGAGCCATCAGTGAAACCAAACTGACAAGAGGAAAGACGCCTGGGAGGAAGAGCAGGGAACAATATGCGCCCCCTTCCCCTGGGAGGAATTCTGCCACCTTCTGGAAGCAGGAGAGGAGCCCCCACCTCTCTACAACTCAAGAACTTAGCTCCTAGCTTCTCACTGGACTGGGCTCCCTGTCCTCTACCCTCAGGGAGAAAGCTTCACAGCAATCAGAGACACACCTTGCTTCACAGCTGGAGAGAGAGAGCTGTGAAACTCCGCACCCTCTCCTAGAGGCGGAAGAAGACACCCGGGGTAGCAGCAGCTGTCTCCCCAGGGCTCAGAGGAAGGCTGGAGGGGCAAGTGATCATAATACTATGTGACAGGTCTCCTAGAGTGGGGCCCAAGATTTGGTGGGGGTAAGGAGGAGGGACCAGGGTGAGAGAGATGGAGACTGATGGTAGAAGGCCAGCAAGGAAGGCTTAGATTTAGTATGAAAAGACCTCAGGTTCCTCAAAAGGTGAAACACAGAATTACCACATGACCCAGCAATTCCACTCCTGGGTATACACCAAAGAGACGTGAAAACATTTGTCTATATGAAAACTTGTACATGAACGTTCATAGCAGCATAACTGATAACAGCCAAAAAGTGGAAACAACCCAAATGTCCATCAACAGATGAATGGATAAATAAAATGTGGTATATCTATATAATGGAATATTATTCAGCCATAAAAAGGAATGAAGTACTCATACATGCTACCACATGGAGGAACCTTGACAACACCATGCTAAGTGAAAGAAGCCAGACACAAAAGACCACAGATTGTATGATTCCATTAATATAACATGTCCAGAATAGGCAAACCTATAGAGGTAGAAAGTAGATTAATGGTTGCCTAGGGCTAGAAGAAGACCAGGGTAGGGGGAAACGGAAAGACGCTAATGGGTATGGGGTTTTTCTGGGGTGGTGGGGGAGGTAATGAAAATGTTCTAAAATTAATTGTGGGGATGGGTGCCTAACTCTGTTAATATACTAAAAAACACTGAGTTGTATACTTTAAATAGGTGAATTGTATGGTATGTGAATTATATCTCAATGAAGCTGTTATTTAAAATATTAATGAGAGGGGCCGGCCCCATGGCGTAGTGGTTAAGTGCACACGCTCCGCTGCTGGCGGGCTGGGGTTCAGATCCCGGGCGCGCACCAATGCACCACTTGTCAAGCCATGCTGTGGCGGCGTCCCATATAAAGTGGAGGAAGATGGGCACGGGTGTTAGCCCAGGGCCGGTATTCCTCAGCAAAAAAGAGGAGGATTGGATGGATGTTAGCTCAGGGCTGATCTTCCTCACACACACACACAAAAATTAATGAGAAAAAAGAATTGTATAAGGACTTGGAAGACTGTTAGAAAATTGTGATGCTTCAAAAAGGAAAGTGAATGATTAAATTTATAAATGCAGTTTAAAATGTTCCAAGGAATTTAATTAACTAAATTTATTAATGGGATCAAGCAAGTGATTGTTAAAATTTACAAGATTTATGAAGAGAATTGTAAAATTTGTTGGTTGAAATTAAAAGTTTAAGGAAGAATTAGGTTTTGGGGTTTATAACTTTAATACATTGAATATTGATTTAAAAAAAAAGACCTAGGGCTAAGTTCTTTTATGGCACTTTGAGCAAGTCACAAACTGTCTAGTCCCTACCTCTGTAGTAAATTGCAAAACGCTGTACGAAGGGGACACAGCAGAAAGAGTAGCCCGAGGCCTCAAGCTCTCTCGGCAGCTCTTCTCAAGGGCGGTGGCTGTGCAAACCCCCAGCCATCTTTCTTTCAAAACCCAGCTTCTTCACCCAGGCACTGACCGATGGGTTCCCAAGGCTCCCTGAGTGGGGTGTCCATTTGGAGTTCAGGCCACTGTCCATCTGAGGACCTACCATCTGCACTCATCTGCTCACGACGTCACTAGTGTTAAACTGCTTACACCACCCTCTACTGGTGGGATTCCAAGCCTGGTTTCAACAGACCCAGGTTCTAAAGCCACTTGAAAACAATGGGCTGAGCTCATGCAGGAAAAAAAAGACGGGTGGGTGAAAGAAAGATGACCGCCAGCCCTTTAACCAGACTAGGAGCTTCTTCAGGGCGAGGGCAGTATCTTCCACCTTTTCCCCGCACACCCTTCACAGAAGCGAGCGCCAGCTCAACGCAAAGCAGGGCTGGGCTTTATCCACAGAGCTGAACAATGAGCCAGCTAGGAAATCACGCAGACCAGGGAAGCACACCTAACATGGATTCAGAGATGCAGCTTCATGAGGAAGTCACATATGATCCCCCGGCTCGAGGAAAGGGCACGGACACCTCGGCCATTTACCTGCTGCTCGGCCTTCGGCAATTAGTTTACTTTCTCTCAGAGCCTCAGTTCTCTTGTCTTTAAGAGTGGGATAAATACACTTATTATTACAAGGCGGTTGTGACAATTATTAATTAAATGATTTAATTTAATTCATTTAAAATGAGTTAAGGAGCTAAAGTATATATATAGCATCTCATCCAAGGCCTGGCACAAACCTGGCATTGAAACACCATTGGTCCTTGCTCCTTTCCCCCAAGTTACAGCTGGTGTACTGTTTTGCCACATGGCTTTGGACAAGCTGGGCTTTTGAACCTATAAATCCACTTTGTAGATCTACAAAATACACAATGCCTGTGCAAATAACCATACATTAGCTCTGTGGCCAAGAAGTTATTATTCATTCTTAGAGCCAACGTATGGTTATCTGCACAGGCGCTGTCTACCTTGGACCAGAGAGATGGGAAGGCTCCTGCAAGATCTCAGACCAGCCAGAGCTGCTCTGGGCTCCTCCTCTCCTGCCCCTGCCATGGTCTCCTTAACCAAAGCACTTCAGACTCCTGGAGAATGCCCCCCTTATTCACGACAGCTCCTTCCACCAATGCCCCATGAGCTACGACCTCAACTGCACTTGGCTGGAGTTAGCCCCGCAGAGGGAGCCATGTCAGTTCTTCTGAGGCGACTTCCATCCTACTGTCAATATTGGCTTAGCTGCTGATATTCCAAGGATAGCACATCCCCAGTTGCATTTTTAAAATTCCTGTCTGACGTGATCAGAGGACACAGGGAGGAAAGGACTAAGCCAGCAGGAGGCAACAGCATCTGTTCCTCCCTCCCTCCCTCCCGCCCTCTGCATTTATATCCAATACAGACATCAGTCTGGCTCCAACTGCCATCCCGGCAGGCTTCCACAGGCTGCAGGAGATGTGAAAATATAGGAGCCTGGAGGAGTGGAGGTGGAACAGACAGGGAAGGGTGGTTGCCCGCATTATAAGATAGATGCACCATTTGTCTAGATGTCTGGTGCACAGTGCTGGCAGCTGTGATGCTCACACCAAAGACACTGTTGGCTCCAGCAGTGCACAGGAAAGCTTTGTGTCTCGTGCCCTGAGTAAGTGCGTACACCAGCATGTAGGAGGGCCTCCCTTTGCCACAGCCTGTGGTCCTCCTAGTAGAAACAAGAATTCAGAGGGTGACATGCTGTCTCAAACCCAACAGCCCAGCCTCTGGTAACAAGGCAGGTTTAGTGGGCCAGCAGGAAAGGCAGAGAAGGGGGTAGAAATGACTGCATCACTTCCGCATTAACAAGGTAGACAGCACAAGCTATTAAGGGGAATAGCTTTCCCTGCTGCCACCCCGTCCCCGCACCTAGCCCTGCAGGTCTCAGCGCCCACAGGAGAGGGTGGCTAAGCATGGGTGCTGCCTCAAGGGCCTGGAGTCTGTCCTGGGTTGGGGGCAGGGCCCTTCTCCAGTCAACCCACTGCTGTGTGTCCTGAGCCACGCTGTCTGTTGTCCGTGGTGGCCTTTTGTAATGTTTCTGGAGAGAGGGCCCAGCTCCTCACGCACAGGCAGAGGGACTTAGGAGTGTGAGTGCAATTAACCAGACGGATCCATTTGGAAAGCTGAAGCCCCGGGAAGCTGGGCGGTTTCTCTGCCCTGCCTCTGAGGGCAGGCGTCTGCTCTGAGTGCCTGGTGAGGACCAGGAGCTGGAGCCCTGGGGGTGATGGAGAGGAGGGAGGGGCCAGATCAGCCTGAGTGGGAAGGTGCCTCACGCTGGGGCTGGTGGGGGGAGGAGCAGGGAGGGAGGCGTCAGCCGAGAGCAGATGCCTGGGGCAGCTCCAGATGGCAGTGGCCTCGGAACAAAAGGAGATGAGCCAAAGGGAAGGAGGCCAGAGAAACGGAAGACTCACTCCTTTGAGGCTTCTGAAATGGAGAGGCAACATCAGATTCCTACCTGAACCTGGCCGGAGGCTCCCTCAGAAACAGCTATGCAGTGTTTCCAGTGAGACTCCAACGAGCCACCCTGAAAACACACTGCAGCCCCAAACCAAACGGTCACCCGTGCAGGTCCCAGGGCAGACGGCGGGGATCTGAAGTCAGGTGCTGGCCCACTCTTAGATGTGGAGCTCTGAGCTCCAGCAAAACGTGGGTAATAAGGGGCCCAAGTTCATCGGGTTGTTGTGAGGAGGATTAAATGGGAAATGCACTTCGAGAACAGCGCACGGTGCCTGGTGTGTGGGGAGTACTCAAATTTTGATGATGATGGTGATGATGCTGGTGATCACCCCCTAAAGAAACCTGGATCAGCTCCCCTCCTCTGGAACTTATTGTTCCCTCAACAGCCATATCTCCCTGCTTGTGTGAGTTCTCTGTACTTTTTTCTTTTTTTTAAGGTTTCTCTGTATGTCTGAAAGTCCTGTGACCCTTTGACCCCTCATGATGTGTGGGTGCCTCAGACTGCAGGAGGCAATGTGGTGTCATGGCCAGAAAAACTCCCCACAATTCAGGGCATCTAAATTCTAGTGTGGGCTCTGTTGCTAATTAGTTTTGTGGACCTTGAAGAAATAACTTCTTGAGCCTCAGTTTATTCATCAATCAAATGGGAAGGATGACACCAGCCTTGCTCACATCACAAAACTGTTGTGAATGTCAAACGACACAATTAATGTAAATGGACACACTATAAAAATAAAACTCTGAACCAAGAGTAGGGGCTGCTTGAATAGATGGGAAGCGTACAGAGGTGCAAGCTAGAACAGGTGTGCTCTGCGTGAGGCGGATGCGGCAGGGTGTGACCAGCTGCCAGCCCGATGTGCCGCTGGGCAGTGATGCTGCTACCATCAGAGAAGGGAGGGGCCCCAGGTTCCTTAGGCGGGGATCTGGTTAGGGCAGCCAGAGTGTTTGCGCCCAGGGAGGACTGTGGAGGGGGTATGGAGGTATAGGGGTAGAAAGTAGGGAGGGCACAAGAAAAAGTGCCAAGAGAGGCGGCATAGCGACACAAAGCTGGACTAACTCCCGATCCTGGCACAAACCTGGGGACCTGTTCTCATGCTGTTTTACACATATTTACATGCCCATTATAATCACCTGGTATAGTACATAATCAGAGTCCTCCCAATACAGTAAACCGACAGAATGGTGTCCCCCCCACTGTTGGTCAACACGATCAAGTTCAGTGGTTAGTAACAACGATCGGGTGAAAAGGCCCTGTGGTCAGATGGATTTCCCAGCTGGTCCCTGAAACCTGACACTGTTCTAAGGCAAGTTGTAGCCCTAAAAGGGTCCACACAGAAACTACCTGCATAGAACAATCACATCTGAGCCACTGTTGATAAGATATGAGAAATAACAATGTCCATTACCTAACACATACTCACTGCCAGGCACTGGGCAGGGCTCTGTGTAGGTTTAATCTTTACAACAAGATGTTCACTATTACCCCCACTGTAACCAGGAAACTCAGGCCCGGAGCGGTTACAAATCTTCCTAAGGTCACAAAGCAAGTACAGCTGGACTCGGTACAGACCCCAAATCCATGTCATCAGCACGCTCTGCTCCTACCTTTCAACCCTCCCTGCGTCCCCCCAGACCCATCTCCAACTCTTTCTGGGACAGCAGAACACATCTGGAAAGGGAGCTGGAGTGAGAGAGATAACTGAGGCAGAGACGCCCAGACTCAAGAATAAGGAAACCTTTCTGTTCAGGCCTCCAGGTCAGAGGCCCCCAGCCCTGCAGCCTCCAGGCTGCCGGCTTCTGATTTATCAACAATTACTCCTCAGTTAAAACTGTAGCCCTCACTTCTCGCATGTCATCCCCTGTCCGCCCCGGCCTGAGACTAACACAGGAGTTGCTGGGAACAGCAGGAAATTCTAACCCAGAATGGAACTACGCAGACCTTGGACACAGTGTGTGGCTTCAGCGATGTCAGCCTCGGATGCTTACTGTGCCCTGGACAGCTGTCCATCTGCCAGGGCCCAATGCCCTGCCCAGAGGAGGGGTTCTCGGACTGTCCCCCATATGCCGGAGCTGTCACTCAGGAGGCTCCCAGGTTGTGGAGGCCAGGCTAAGAAGGGATGTGGGTCATAAAAATAGCTGTTTCCCAATCTTTCAATTAAGGTGGACACCGAGACAATGGAAGGCTAACGCCGGCTGACGGCATCTGACGGAGAAGAAGGAGCAAATGCTTCCCCAGTGCCAGCCTCCCTGCAAAGGAGAGCCTTGACGTCTGGCTCCGTGGCCGACTCTGGGGAGGAGGAAGGAGATGTCCTCTCAGGAGATTTCAGGGACCAGGCAAAGACTCTCTCTCATCAAAGAGCAGGGGCAGGAGGCAAGAATTCCCCCACCCCCTCCCCCGAGACCTGTGCCCCAGGCCCGAGCCCCACTCACCGTCTCTGCTTCATTCAGCCTCCTCCCTGCAACACCAGAGGAGGCTCCCTTCCAGGCTGCAATGGGAAGGAAAACTCCAGTATCCCAAACTGCACATAAGTTGATCAACCTGTCTCAAAGCAAGCACAAAAAACCGAGGGTCACTCTGGGAAAGAAAAAGAGGAGGCTTTGTGGTTTGCAGCTTGTTCATTCACTGGCGAAATTATATCTTTGCCCACACTGCTTTGGAAAGTTTTGCATAGCATAACGGCATCTTTGTTCAGATTCTGCAAGATGCCCAGGCATGTTAGCCGTTGGAGGGGATCGGCTGTCTCATTCATCAGATCATCATTAGTGCCCTGACACCATTATCTAATCGCCGATTCCCTATTCACCTGAAGGACTTAAACTGTATCTCGAAGAATCTCGCCTACATCCAAGAGAGGGAGAATTACCCATAATTATCTCATTAATTTTCCTAACTTACTTAGGAGAACTATTCTGTTTTTCTTCCCCATCTACAGCTAATCAAACCGAGTTCACAATAAACAAATCTATGACACATTGAAAGGAGATCTAACCTTAGGGTTAGGGGATGTGGACTGTTAACTTCTAGCTTGTTATGTCATTGAGGGTGGATCACTTCCCTACACGTGTCTCAGCTTCTTCATCTGTGAAATGGGAAGAAGGTGCAGTAGAGTGGTCAGACCACTGGGCCATTAGCTAACATTTTAGAGGCTCAAGTCCCAGGTCCAGTCCTTTTGGGCAATCATTGAACTTTTCTCAGTACAGATAACATATCTCATTTAATCATTTGCTTTAATATTAAAACGTGTCTGCAGGGGCTAGCCCAGTGGCATAGTGGTTAAGTTCACGTGCTCCGCTTCAGTGGCCTGGAGTTCGCAGGTTTGGATCCCAGGCACAGATCTATACACCACTCATCAAGCCAAGCTGTGCTGGTGTCCCACATACAAAATAGAGGAACACTGGCACAGATGCTAGCTCAGGGACAATCTTCCTCACTAAAAAAAAAAAAGTGTCTGCAGAAAATTGTAAAATCCACCTTTGTAGGGGGTAATGTAGCAATACCTATCAAAACAAGTATGCATTTATTCTTTGACCCTGCAATCCCAGTTCTAGGAATCTACTTGGAATATATCCTATACGCCTATGTTGTGATCTCCAAAACTACCGTTAAGTGAAAAAAACATGATAGGAAAAAGTGTGTTTAATATGCCACCGCTTATTTAAGAAAGAGGGAGGAATGCAAAGATATATATGTATTTGCTTATATTTTTAAAAAGACAATAAGAGATAAAGCATAAAATAAATTTTAAAAGACCTATAGGGAGGGGGAGGAATGAGGTGGAGGGGACAGGGACATACGCTGGACTCAAAACAGACCTTTTTTTGTGGATTTGCTTTGGAACGTGTAAATATCTGACATAATTATAAAATATAATTAATATTTAAAAAAGGAACTTCTAACATAAAAATAAAATGCAATAAGTGAGTCTATGTGTCCAGTCGGTTGGTATAACTACACACAGAAATTAAAACACAGTGATTTGACTGTAGATCCTAAGAAGGATCTATTTTAAGGATAAAAAGAACTGCCCCTCACCCCCAAATCCTAAACTGTTTCAATAATCATATTGATGGTACTCCAGTATTATTATTGTTGTTGTTGTTGTTATTCTGAGACTTTTGTATGTGTATCATGGGATAAATCAAATGAGTAATAATATTGATGTTGCTGAGAAAGAAGAGCTTCTTGTTGAAAGGAGATACAAATATAAGATTGATGAGATCAGGTAAAAATTCTGTAGTCCTGATTGTGCACTGAGAGTATCAGTGTGAACCCCACATGTTTGATCTTACACACATGTGCGTGCACACGCACAAACACGCACGCACACACCACACCCATGCACGCACCCACACACATTCGTGCGCACACACTTCCTAGCTCTGTTCACTGTAAGGCCTAGAAACGAGGATCATCCTGGTAGCATGAGCACCCCTAGCAATCAGATTACAAACTCTAAATACCATCCCGCCCAAAGGAATCAGGCTTCCTTGGAGAAATGTCTGATGCAGCAAACGTACAAGATGAGCCTAGTACATCTCATCACACCAAAAAAGCAAACCAAGTGTCAAAGACTACTGGTGTCACGTCAAAAGGACTCAGAAGCCAACCAGAGTAAGGCTTCCATGGCCAAGCTGAGCATCGAAAAGGATCATAACTGCAAGAGATTGAAACACAACAAATATGTAAAATCTACGAATCCCTAAGAATATTTTTTAAAACCCCAAATAACGCATTTCGAGGATGTTAGGGAAATACTTCATTATTTTGAAAACTGGTCAACAAGGTAAAAGGAGGAGTGGGCAGGCGTAGTACAGCTGAGACAAGATTGGCCTTGTATTGATAATTGTCGAAGAGAGTGATGGATACATCAGGTTCATTATATTATTCTCTCCTCTTTTGTAAAACAGTTTCAAAATAAAAATAAATTTTAAATGACAGAACAGGTTGAGAAACAAGAAATCATTAGAATGCTAATTCTTGAAACTCTTTTGAACCCAAGTCATTTAATCCTAACAATCCAGTATAACGACAGAGGATACAGATATTATTATCCCAACTTTACACTAGAGGAAATAGGTGTAAAGAATCCCTTGAGTCAGGATTCAAACCCACATGTTCTTATCCCAAAGGCCCACTACTTCACAATTGTCTCTGTAATATCCTCATTTTTAAATCTGGGTTAATAAAACTTTCCTTGCCTATATGAGGGTATTGGAGGGCTACAATGAGATAATGTATGGGAAAACACTTAGAAAACAAATCTTTGTACAAATATTTTGCTGTCAATTGATAATTGGGGATCAGATCTGCCCTATGGGGTTGCTGTGAGGATCCAATGAGAGCTATGATTTGAAGACAGATGGACAGACATAAAGACAGACAGACAGAGTACCCTTAGAGATGAGTGAGATTACAGCCACCAGCAATGCTTTTATCATCACTCATAGGACTTCAGGGTTAAATGAGAAGTGAGACTTTGAACCCAGGGTATAGACTCTCCACCTGACCCAGGGACAGGAGGATTCCAGGAAGGACACCTGACGCTCTGGGAAAGAACAGGGATCAAAAAAGACAGCTGATATCTTGCAGACTGCAAGAAGAGCGGCTCTCAGGCACGTGGTGGGGACCGTGGCCAGGCTGCTGAGCGTCCCCGGCACTGCCTCCAGATTCCAGAAGGCAGAGTGCGGCACCCAGGCAGCAGACACCTGCTGGGTTCCTCTGAATGAGGCCTGGCTGGAGGGGGCATAGTGGGCAATGGAAGGTGCTCTCCAGGGACAAGAGGAAGACAAAGCCTGTCCAACTGACTGATGACAGGAAGGAGTGTCTGGGGTTGCTCGCCAGCTCCCAGACTGCTCTCTCTTGGCGTTCAGATCTTAACGTCTGCCTGGGGAGTAGCACAGACTTCTCCTCAGCAAACGCTTCTTCTCAGATTGTCCTTCCCTCTGCCACAGAATAAAAGCGGGTCTGGGGATTCTCTCACACTTTCTCACCTTGGAATTCTATGACTCTATAAGTGCATATTTCTGAAGGAGGACAAAATCAAACTTCTCCTGACTCCTGGGTCATGTGCCTCCTCCCCCTGGCTACCTAGTCTTTGCTCAGGGAACAAACACTCATTCTGTTTCTGTTTCTATTTCTCTCTTGAGGTTCTTAAACACTTAAAAAATTATTCTATTTGTTTTCTGAATAGGTAATCCCTTCACATGATATGAAACTGAAAAGATACAAAAAAATATACAGGAAAAGTATATATAAGTAAATTTCCCTCCCAACCTTGTCCCGCAGCTTCCCAGTTCAACTCAGCCCCTCTCCTGGCCAGCCAGTTACCAGTCTCTTGTGTATCCTTCCAGAGACTGTCTACGTACACATAGATATATACATATATATTTTAAAAAGTATAGCATAGTATACGTATTTTCCCCCTACCTTGCTTTTTTCAGTTAACAAATATCTTAGCTATCTTTCTGTATTACTTCATATAAATCTGCCTTACTCCTTTTAGCAGCTGCACAGTGTTCCACTGTGTGAACATATCATGATTATTTAGTCAGTCCTTTACTGGTAGACATCTAGGATGTTTGTAATCACTGAAAATGGAACACTGCTGCAATACGTATCTTTGGATAAATGTGATTTCTCACATTTGCAAGACTATTTTTAGGATAAATTCTTGGATGCAGAATTTCTGGGTCAAAGGGAATGGCTGAACTGCTCTCCAAGAAGGTAGTGACAATTACACTTCCACCAGCAATATATATAAGAGTTCTGTTTCCCACTCCTTCTCCCACATGCTATGTTACTGGTTTTTTGATCTTTGACAATCTAAGGCACAGAAATTGGTGTCTCTTTTGTTCCCTTATTATGAGCGAGGTTGAGCATTTTTCTTTTCAATTGTTCCTATTCTTTGCCCATTTCTCTACTGGGTAGTTGGCTTATTATTATCAGTTTGAAGGAACTCTTTATTTATTAGGAAAATTACCTCTTTATTTATAAGACGAGCTGCAAATTGTCCAGATCATTATTATCATCCTGACTTTACTTATGTTGTTTTGCCATGCAAAAAATTGTGTTGTTTTTTTTTTTTTTTTTTTTTTTACAGTTTGAATGGATCTTTTCTTTTATCACTATGTTTTGTGTCATACTTAGGCCTTCTTCTTTCAAGATTGTTTTTAAACGTTCCCAAGTTTTCTTTAGCATTTTTCGGTTTAATTTTTTATACTTCAGTCTTTTATCCATCTGGAACTTATTCCGAAATCATGGGAGGGAGGGATATAACTTTATAAATACATACGATGACTTTCCCAACACCATTTATTGAAGAATTCACCTTTTACCCTCTGGTTTGAAATGCCACCTTCAACACAAACTAAATTCCTTTATGTGTTTGAGTCTATTTCTTGATTTTCTCTTCCACTCACGTATTTATCTCTTCATGTGCTAGTACCGTACCATTTTGATTACTGTAGTTTTATAATTGATTTTGTTTTTAAGAATTTTCCTGTTTATTCTTGCTTTTTTCCCCCATATGAACTCCAGAGTCATATTCTCTAATTCTTTTTAAAAAATTGGATGATAATTTTTTGGAATCATATTAAAATTGTAAATGAACTTAGAGAGAATTGACATATTTATGATTTTGAATCTCTCTAAGAATGTGACATACTTTTTAATTCATTCAAATTTTCTTTGGAATCTTTCAATTACATTTTAAAGTTTTCTCATATAGATTATATACATTTTTGTTATGTTTATTACTATGCATTTGATCTTTCACTTATCTGTCTTAAATGATTGTTGCATATTAATTTTGAATTCCACTATTTTGAATTTTATTTTTCTGAATAATCCATCATTCAAAGAGAAACTTTCAAAGGAAATAAAAAAATACATTGAACTGAATGACAATGAAAATACAACATATCCAGATCTGTGGGACACAGCTAAAGCAGTGCCAAGAGGGAAATTTACCACACTAGATGCACACAGCAGAAAAGAGGAAAAGTTTCAAATCCACAATATAAGGTCTCACCTCAAGAAAGAAGAAAAAGAGGAGCAAAATAAACCCAAAGCAAGTAGAAGGAAGGAAATAATAAAGAACAGAAATCAATGAATATAAAATAAAATAAAATAAAAACAGTACAGAAAAATCAATGAAATGAGCTGGTTCTTTGAAAAGATTAATAAAATTGACAAACCTCTAGCAAAACTGAAGAAGTAAAAAGGAGAGATGACACCACTGCCAATATCAGGAATGAAGAAGAGGACGTCATTGCAGACCTTGCAGACATCAAAAGGATAATAAGAAAATACTACCAACAATCCTGCATAAACATAAAAACTTAGTCAAAATGGGCCAGTTCCTCAAAAAACACAAACTACCACAACTCCCAATACGTAACAGATCATTTGAATAGCTTTATAATTATTAAAGAAATTGAATTCATATTTTAAAAACTCCCAAAAAAGAAATCTCCAGGCCCAGACTGTTTCACTGCAGAATTCTAACAAAATTTTAAGGAAGAATCAACACTAATTCTATAAAATCTCTTCCAGACTACAGAATAGGAAAGAACACTTCTCATCAATTTTTATGAAGCTAGTGTTACCCTAACGAGACAAAGACAGTACAGAAAAAAAATAAAACTATTAGCAAATAGAATTCAGCAATATATAAAAAGAATTATACACCATGACCAAGTAGGGTTCATTCCAGGGGTGCCAGCCTGGTTTAATATTCTAAAATCAATGTAATCTACCATATTAATAAGCTAACGAAGAAAAATCACATGAGCATATCAATCAATGCAGAAAAAGCATGATAAAAATTCAATACTCATTCATGATTAAAAAACTCTCAGAAAAACAGAAATTGAGAGAAACTTCCTCAACTTGATTTTTTAAAATCTACAACTAACATTATACTTAATGGCAAAAGACTGAATGCTTTCCCCCAAAAATTAGAGACAAGGCAAGGATGTCCACGTTCACCACTCTTATTCAATGCAGTGCTAGAAGTTCTAGCCAGTGGAATAAGTCGAGAAAAGGAAATAAAGGGCATACAGGTCAGAGAGGAAGAAATAAAATTGTTTCCATGTGCAGATACGATGATGGTCTATGTAGAAAATCCCAAGAAATCTATAAAAAAATCTCTTAGAACTAACAAACGGAGTCATCAAGGTCTCAGGATACAAGATAAATATACAAAAATCAATTGTATCTCTATATACAAACAATGAACACATGGAAAAATTAAATATAAAATACCATGTATAGTCCCTTAAAAAATAAAACACTCAGGTATAAAATGAACAAAATATGTACAAGATTTGTATGTTGAAAACTTCAAACCTATGAAAGAAATCAAAGATCTAAATAAATATAATGTTCTTGGACTGGAAGACTCAACATAGTAAAGATACTCATTTTCCACAAATTGATAATACCAGTTTAATGCAGCCTCTATCAAAATCCCAGTAAGATTTTTAGGAGACATAGACAGATTATTCTAAAATTTATATGGAAAGACAACTAGAGAAACAGACACACAAATCAATGGAACAGAATAGAGAACCCAGAAATAGACCAACACAAATATGCTCAACTGATTTTTGACAAAGATGCAAAAGCAATGGAGGAAGAGACAGTCTTTTCATCCAATGGTGCTGAAGCAACTGGACATCCATAGGCAAAGGAAAAAAACATTCTTAACCTAAGTCCTTATACAAAAGTGGGCTCAAAATGGATGGTGGACTTGTAAAACGTAAAACGACAAAATTTGTAGAATAAAAACAAAAGGAAATCTTTGAGATCTAGGGCTAGGCAAATAGTTCTTAGATTTGACACCAGAAGCATGATCCATAAAAGGAAAAGTGATAAACTAGACTTTATCAAAATTAAAAACTTTTTGCTCTGTAAAAGAGAATGAAGAGTGGTAGAAACCACATGTATGGCAAAGAACCAGCTCCGGAATACATAAAGAACTCTCAAAACTCAGCTGTAAAAATGAAACAATCCAATTAGAACATGGCCAAAAACATGAAAAAACATTTCACCAAAGTAGATACTTAGATGGCAAAAAGCACTTGAAAAGATGTTCAGTATCAATGGCCATTAGGGGAATGCAAATTAAAACCACAATGAGGGCCAGCCCCGTGGCTTAGCGGTTAAGTGCGCGCGCTCTGCTACTGGCGGCCCGAGTTCAGATCCCGGGCGCGCACCGACGCACCGCTTCTCCGGCCATGCTGAGGCTGCACCCCACATACAGCAACTAGAAGGATGTGCAACTATGACATACAACTATCTACTGGGGCTTTGGGGGGAGAAAAAAAAAAAGGAGAGGATTGGCAATAGATGTTAGCTCAGAGCCAGTCTTCCTCAGCAAAAAGAGGAGGATCAGCATGGATGTTAGCTCAGGGCTGATCTTCCTAAAAAAAAAAAAAAAAAAACCACAATGAAAAGAACAAAACCCCAGTGAGATATCTCTACAAGCTATCAGAATGGCTAAAACAAAAAACAGTGACGACACCAAATGCTGGCAAGATGTAGCAAAACTAGTCACTCATACATTGCTGTTGGAAATGTAAAATGGTGCATCCAGTCTAGAATACAATTTGGCAGTTTCCAAAAAAATTAAACATGTAATTACCATATGACCCAGCAATTGCACTTCTGGGCATCTATCCCAGAGAAATAAAGACTACGTTCACACAAAAACCTGCTTTCTTCATAATAGCCCCAAACTGGAAACCCAGGTATCCTTCAGTGAGTGAATGGTTAAACAAACTGCGGTACATCCATATCATGGAATACTACTCAGCAATTAAAAGGAAAGAACTATTGATACATGCAATAACTTAGATATATCGCCAGAGAAATATGCTAAGTGAAAAAAGCCAATCCCAAAAGGTTAAATACTATGATTCCACTTATAGAACATTCTGGAAATGACAAGTTTTTGTGTTTTTTTGAGGAAGATTAGCCCTGAGCTAACATCTGTTGCCAATCCTCCTCTTTTTGCTGAGGAAGACTGGCCCTGGGCTAACATCCGTGCCCATCTTCCTCCACTTTATGTGTGGGATGCCTGCTGCAGCATGGCTTGATAAGCGGTGGGTGTGTAGGTCTGTGCCTGGGATCCGAACCTGTAACTCCAGGCCGCCGAAGCGGAGTGTGTGAACTTAACTACCACACCACCTGGCCGCCTCCTGGAAATGACAAAAATTATAGAAATGCAGAACAGATTAGTGGTTGCCATGGGTTAAGGAAGGGAGGTGGTGAGAGGAGATGGGTGTGGCTTTAAAAGGTCAACAAGGGAGACCTTTGTTGTGATGGAAATATTTTATATCTGGACAGTATATTGTCAATATCCCAGTTGTGATATTGTACTACAGTTTTGCAAGATGTTACTATTGGGGGAACCTGGGCAAAGTATATAAGGGTTCTTGCTGTATTATGTGCTACAACTGCATATGAATCTATAATTTTCTCAAAATAAAAAAATTAATTTAAGATAGTTTTCAGTTGATTCTCTTTGTAGTCCATGTAAATAATTATGTCATCTGTAAATAATTATAATATTATCTCCTTTCCAATTTTTATACCTCATTTCTTCCTCTTGGCATAGTCAATTTAATGTTAGCCAATGCAAAAACAAATTAGGAAGAAAAATCTGCTACCACATAAAGTAATACAAACTGGCTGGAAGTAATTTTTTTAAAGGTATTCTCATTGTGGGCTAGCATGAATTACAAAATTTTGACAGTATTTCTAAAAACTAAAACACTTTCCCAGATGTATTTAAAAACTATTACTCCTTAGAATAAATTGCCCAATGCAAAGAGCAGCATCATGAGTGCTCAATAATGACACTTCCAAGAAAAGAGATTCGTTAACCTTCCTTGACAACTTGCTTCCCTAAGCAGATCTCACATCCCAAATGTGCAAAAACATCAGCTAAAATCGTACACTGTTATTTCAGTACAACTGGACTTGCATTCTGAAGCCTTCAGCAAGAGGAAAAAGA
This sequence comes from Diceros bicornis minor, assembly GCF_020826845.1. Classification (NCBI taxonomy): domain Eukaryota; kingdom Metazoa; phylum Chordata; class Mammalia; order Perissodactyla; family Rhinocerotidae; genus Diceros; species Diceros bicornis. The sequence goes on from NC_080743.1 coordinate 100,924,677, forward strand.
GGTAGTCTAAACGCAAGGAAGATGGGCATTCACTCGGGAAAGTCCAAGGCCAGATGTGAGCACTCTCACCCACAGTCCAGCAAAATGACAGCAGCCCAAACAGAACAGTCAACAACATGGAGAATCAGTATCTTCCAAAGGTGCCCGGGGTGATTGCTGATGAGAGTAGGGACCCAGCATCAAGCACACCCCTGCAGCTCTGCCTGCCGCAGTGACGGGGGAACGACCAGCATAGTCTGGGGGCCCTGCATGGCCATGTGAAAGATATCACTAAGACATGAAAGGACAGGACACACATGGGGAGAAAATGTTTGAAAAACACAAATCTGATAAAAGGCTGGTCACAGAATATATAAAGAATTCTCAACTGAATAATAAGAAAACAACCCAATGACAAACAAGCAAATGGTCTAAACAGACACTTCACCAAAGAAGATACATTTTTGGAAAATAAGCACTCAAAAAGATGCTCATCATCATTTGTTATTAGGGAAATGCAAATTAAAACCACAATGAGATACCATGAAATACCATTATACACCTGTTAGAATAGCTCAAAAACAAAAAAAAGCTCACAGCACCAAGTCCTGGTGAGGATGTGAAGCAACTGGATCTTGTATACACTGCTGATGGGAATAAAAAACAATACATCCACCTGGGAAAACAGTTTGGCAGTTTCTCAGAAAGTTAAACACACAGTTACCATATGACCCAGAATCCCACTCCTAGGTATCTACCCAAGAGAAATGAAAACATGTCCACATAAAAAACCTACATGCGAATATTTATAGCAAGTTTATTCATAATTGCCAAAAACTAGAAACAGCCAAATGTCTGTATACAGGTGAGTAGATAAATAACTTGTGGTATACAATACAATGGAATTCTACTCAGCAATGAAAAGGAATGATCTACTGATACACACAGCAAGCTAGAGGCATCTCCAATGCATTGTGGTAAGTAAAAGAAGCAAGTCTCAAAGGCTACACAATGTACTGTACGACATGCTAGAAAATGCAAACTCTAGGGACCACAATAAAGATCAGTGGTTACCAGGGGCTGGGGTTAGGGGGAGGGGATTAACCAAGAAGGGGTACATGAGAACTTCTTGGATGATGGAAATGTTCTGTATCTTGATTATGGTGGTGGTTACATAACTGTATGTGTTTGCAAAATTCATAGGCCTGTATACCTAACAAGGTGAATTTTATTCTATGTAAGTTATACCTCAATAAACCTGACTGGGAAAATAAAACTCAAGGTATATGAAAAGATAAGTTAAAACCTAGAAGATATTGGATACACCTGACAAAGAATTACTATCAAGAATATATAAAAAAGTTCTATAAGGGGCCGGCCCAGTGGCACAAGCGGTTAAGTGTGCACGCTCCGCTGTGGCGGCCCAGGGTTCACCGGTTCGGATCCCGGGTGCGCACTGATGCACTGCTTGTTGAGTCATGCTGTGGCGGTGTCCCATATAAAGTAGAGGAAGATGGGTATGGATGTTAGCTCAGGGCCAGTCTTCCTCAGCAAAAAAGAGGAGGATTGGCATCAGATGTTAGCTCAGGGCTGATCTTCCTCAGGAAAAAAAAAAAAAGTTCCATAAGTAAATAAGAGGATAAACAATCCAGGAGAAATACAGGCAGGAGACAAACAGGAATACATATGGCTAATAAATATATTGGTGTAACCACCTTGGAAAAAGTTTTATGTTAACTCTGAAATTTGAACATCACAAACTATGATTTAGGCATAGGTACATAAACGTCTAGATATACACTCCTAGATATATACCCATGAGACATTCTTGTACATGTATAAAATATTCCTAGCAGCACTATTCACCATGGCAGAAACCTAGAAACAATTTGAAAGTTCATCAACAGAGAATGGATAATTCAACTGTGATAGAGACAAACAATGAAATATTACACAACAGGCAAAATAAGTGAATTAGAGCACTATCAATAAAACTACATAATAAGCAGAGACAGAATAAAAGAAAATAGGATTCAAGATAAAGATTATTACAACTCAACAACAACAAAACAAACAATCTGATTAAAATATGGGCAAAGGACTTGAATAGACATTTCTCCAAAGAAGGTATACAAATGGCCAACAAGCACACGAAGAGATGCTCAACATCACTAACCATTAGGGAAATGCAAATCAAAACCCCAACAAGATACACCTCATACCCATTAGGATGGCTACCATAAAAAACAGAAAATAACACGTCTTGGTGAGGATGTGGAGAAAGTAGAACCCTCCTACACTGTTGGTAGGAATGTTAAACGGTGGCCCCCTCTGGAAAACAGCATGGCAATTCTTCAAAAAATTAAAAGTAGAATTAGCATATGATTCAGCAATTCCACTTCTAGGTATATCCCCAAAAGAATGGCAAGCAGAGTCCTGAGGAGATATTTGTACACCCACGTTCATAGCAGCATTATTCACAATACTGTGGGAGATCAAAATTGGCCACCTTGAAATATGTCTCTTTACTTTGATTATTTTCTCTGACAGACATGTGACCTCCCCCAAACTGCCTAAAGAATTTAACACAGGAGACCTGTTTCAGGAAGGACCAGCCATCATATGATGGCTGTAGTATAATGTAAAATAGACGTTACAATAGGAAAGGCACCAAGCCCGTCTTATCAAAAATTCTGTCTCTCCCAGGCCACATTCTCTAGGTGGCCCTGCAAAGAGCTGCCAGACAAACATTTACATTTATAAGGGAAATCTCCATTTGTAAAGGTATCTCCCTCTCTGTACTGGGAAGAAGGGGGATAACCTCATCTCTAGAAACTTATCAATGTGGAAGGTGAGGCCTTAAATCTGCATAACAACCTTACTCTTGTTTACCGTGCGTTTCTGGTAATCTCCCATAACTGACTCCTCCCACCCCCAACATCCTCCTCTGTCTTTAGCCGAAGATAGTATTTAAGATGAGAATCTCTGCCATTTTGTAGAGAAACTCAGTGTCCTGGGTTTCTCCCATGTATACATGTTATTAAACTTGGTATTATTTTCTCCTGCTAACCTGTCTTTTAATTATTTGGCCAGCCAGAAGAACCTGAAGGGAAAGGGCAGAGGGGGATACTTCCTCTTCCCCCACAATACCAAAAGGTAGAAGCAACCCAAGTGTCTGTGGATGGATGAATGGATAAACAAAATGTGGTATAAACACACAATGGAATATTATTCAGCCTTAAAAAGGAAGAGAATTCTAACCCATGTTACAACATGGATGAACTTTGAGGATATTACGTGAAGTGAAATAAGCCAGTCACAAAAGGAAAGTACTGTACGATCCACTTACAGGAGGTGCTAGGACAGTCACATTCACAGAGACAGAAAGTAGAATGGTAGTTTCCGGGGACTATGGGGAGGGAGAAATGGGGAGCAGCTGTACAGAGTTTTAGTTTTGCAAGATAAAAAGAGTTCTGAAGACTGGTTGCACAACAATGTGAATGTACTTAATACTACTGAGCTGTACACTTAAAAATGATGAAAATGGAAAATTTTATGTCATGTATATTTTACCACAATTAAAAATAGAAAAATAAAAAACAAAAAGACAACAATTACTTCTGGTAGTGCAGGAGGTAGAGAGAATAGCTTGGCGGTGGTGGTGGGACCACAAGATTAGATATTTGCTAATTATCAAAGTCCTATCTTTTGTTGTAGGTAATGGGTTTGCAGGTACCTACTATATTATGATAAATAAATAAGTAATGGATAGATGGATGGATGGACAGGAAGCAAGGGGGAGAGACGGGGAGGGGGAAGGAGGGAGGGAGGGAACAGGAATAAAGGAGAGAGAGAAAACCAGCAGGGCATGCCTGGACCAATGATGAGAATGAGTTGGGAACCAAGGATTATGATTAATCCAATGCTGTGCACCTGAGGTCCAAAAAGAAAAGAAAATCTGTCCCAATGGGTCAAAGAAACCCTAGATTATCTAGAAGAAAATCTCTAACTGAATTCCATCGTTCAATGTGATGAGAAAGGTGATGCACAGATAGATGAAAAATGCGAATGAAGCTCCGAGATGTTCAATGATCTCTCTCAGGGCACACCGCTACCTACACTCTAATTCTCTCCCAGCCGTGTTTGTCAAAAAAGGCAGCAGCGATGAGAGAAAGTTAAGAACAGATGTCCATTCTTGTACTAACCATCCCTTTCAATTCTTACAGCATTCCTATAAGGAAGGCATTATTATCCTGATTTTACACATTAGAAATCTGAAGCCCAGTGATGTTAAATAGTTTGTCTAGAGTTTCTCAGCTGGTGAGTGGCAGAGCCGAAACTCAGTCCCAGGTTGGTGTTCCCAAAGCCCACCCCCCTTTACACCACGCTGAGGCCTAGTTCACAGCAATACAGCACATTTCCGCCAGTACTTCCTGAAAGGCCCTGTGGAAGACACAGAGATGAGCAAACAACACAACGGGTTTCTTCAGAAAGTTCTCTTTGTGATTATCTCAGAAAATTGTTATTATTTCCAAGGGAAAAAAAGGTGTAACTATATTTAGTTTATATATTCAATATGTCTTGGTTTTAAAATACACCAAGAATCAGACACAAATTGGTACTGGTAACATGACCTGGCCCGAGAAGTGTTTTGACGTATGAAACATCTCTTCTTAAGGAAGATAAAGCAGGTAAGTCATAGCAACTGCCCCAGCCCCTTGACCAGGACCTGGGAAGGAACGATCCAATGAAAGACAGGCTCCTGCTTCAGATGAACAGCCCTGGGAAAGACCACAGCTGATGGGCAGCAGGGGCCGAGGGGAGCACTCTACAGTGGCTGAGCCGTGATCAGGGATGTGGGAACACCTCGTGTCTTCAGACGGTGCTCTGATTCCCAACTGGACCTCAGTGACATCCTCCACAGAACTAACAAGGGAAAATGTAGAAGTCTTTGTTCAAGAGGCAACACGTCACCCCTGTCCCAGCCATGGGACAGGTGTCCCGCACCTGGGGAGAGGTCACTCAGTCCAGGATTCCCTTACTTAGGACCAAGGGGAGGAGCATGGGATGCAAGGCAACTGGAACCCTTCTGTTCTCACCTTTTTTTCGCTCTCATAGATGCAACCAAATCTTTTAAAAATAATTGTGGTAAAATACATATAACAAAATTTACCATTCTAACCATTTTAAGTATACAGTTCAGTGGCATTAAGTACTTCACATTGTTGTGCATCACCATCCATTTATAGAACTTTTTCATCTTCCCAAACTGAAACTTCGTACCCATTAAACAATAAGTCCCCCTTCTCCCCTCCCTTTAGCACTTCCAAATAAATCATTTTTAAGTACTTGCAATTAAGTATTAAATTTAGTTAAAACATGTGGGTGGACTGGGGAATCAGCTGGTCAAACCAGCTGTGAAGTCACTGAAGCAAAGACATGACCTTGCTCCTCCAAGATTTTATCATCGTGATGGGAGAAGGACACTCTCAATTCCTGGACTTGGTTGGCTAAACACACTGGTTAAAGCCAGCTCTCCACCTTCTCTGGGCCTGAACATGTGCAGCTGGACAAGGCTGAGGAAATACATACCTCCATGCTGTCTAGCCTCACTTTAAATTACGCTCTGGAGAGGCCGGCCCGGTGGCGCACGCGGTTAAGTGCACAGGCTCCACTGCAGCGGCCTGGGGTTCGCCGGTTCGGATCCCGGGGGCACACCGATGTACCGCTTGGCAAGCCATGCTGTGGTGGTGTCCCACATAAAGTGGAGGAAGATGGGCATGGATGTTAGCCCAGGGCCAGTATTCCTCAGCAAAAAAAGAGGAGGATTGGCAGATGTTAGCTCAGGGCTGATCTTCCTCATAAAAAAAAAGAAAAAATTTATGCTCTCGAATCTCAAGTGGGCCCTGAATGGCATCTGACAATCAAATGCATCTCCCTTCTCATCTGCTCTCCCAGATGGTAATTCATTCCTTCCCCTTCCTTCTGAAATCCCCAACGTCTCCTTCCTTATTCTTTTTTCTTTTTTTCTTATGAAGTAGGAACAAGTATAATGAATCTCCATGTGCACATTAGCCAACATCAACAATTACTGACCCAAGGCCAATCACAGCCCCCACCCCCCACACACACACGCACTTCTCCCCACCTCTCCACTGGACTATCTGGAAGCAAACCGCTGTCACTGTCTAATTTCATCTATGGCTATTTCAGCATCTGTCTCTAAAAGATGACCCTTTTATAAAACATAACCTCAATAACATCACACCTCCAAAATTAACAATAATTTTTATTATCATCAAATATCCATTGTGTCCAAATTTCTTATGGTTTCACAAATACCTTTCTGTTTACTATTTGAATCAGAACCCAAATAAGGTCTATACATTAGCTGATATGTGTATTGTGTCACTTTTAATCTGTAAGTTCCATTTCTCTTTTTTTTCCTTACACCTTATTTTTTGAAGATACTGGGGTTCCCCACCCCTTTGGCTCTTGGCTGATGGCCTGGTTTATTCTTCGACAGAAAATAGAAGCAACAAAAGAGAACTTCCACAGGTGCCACCACCCCTTTGCTTCTGTGCTCGTGTGTTTCCCCTTCTCTCCTGTTCCCGCGGATGAACCATCTATGCTCTAGGTCGGGCCCCTCCTGTCTACTCAGCGACAACGCACCAGCAATTCTTCCCTTCCTCCTGCCTCCTCAAGCTTTCCTTCTTTACCAAATCTTTCCCACCAGCTTACAAACACGCTGTGATTTCTTCCAGAGCCTTCCCATGTGCCCACCCTCCCCTCTGGCTACTGCTCTATTTCTCTTCCTTTTATAAGAAAACTTCCTTCACAAGAAAACTGCCCACATTTATGTCCTCCAATTTCTCTTCTCCAAACTTCTTTTAAACCCATTCCACTCAAGATTCCCCCCCATAACTCAACCAGAACTGGCCTTACCAAGGTCCCCTCAATAGTTAAGTCCAATGGTAAATACATTGCTACTTCTCATCTTTCTTGATCTAACACAAGTGATCACTCGGTCCTCCTGGACACACTTTCTTCACTTTGCATCTGGAACAGCACAACCTCCTGGTTTTCATCCTTCCTTATTGCTGTTCCTTCTCAATCTCCTCTGCTGGTTCCTCCCCTTCCCTCCAACTTCTAATGTTAGAGGGCCCCAGGCTCCGTCATGGGTCTCTCCTCTTCTTATGCTCTCTGCCTTGGTGATCTCATCTAGTCTCCTAGCATTAAATAACATCTATATGATACTGGCTCGATACAAGGTTGACATAAGGGAAGCCATATTATAGAAAAGAAACCATACTGTCACTTTGAATGACTTCTGATTAACTGACATGCTCTGTGGATTTTATGGCCCCTCCCAGCTGCAATATGTTGATAACTTTGTTCTTTTGAGTTCCTTAGGAATGTGATGACCCCCAGGCAGAGAGTCTATGCTGATAGCCATCAGCAATAACAACTGAAAGATCAGGGTATGGCGCCTTGCTCTGGTCTCTGATGCATATCCAGTAAAACAAAAGACTATCAGGAACTAAGAACAGATGTCTCCCTCCACCCAGAGATCAGATGGATGCCGCCCTTCCCCGCCAAGAGTAGGGATCTGCCCCCATTCTGAGACCAGATGCCTCCCCGACCGGGAGATCAGCCCTCTATATAACTGGCCTGCAGTCTTTGTTCTGTGAGATGGTTCCTTTGGACATGAGTCTGCCATCTTCCCCCTTGCTAGCAAGCTGTAATAAACTGCCCTTTCTCTGCCACCATCTTGCCTCTTGATGATTGGCTTTTGTCTCGCAGCGAGCAGATCGTGCCCTTTGTGTGGTAACATATATACTGACAACTCCCAATTTTATCTCTAGGTCAGACCTCTCCCCTGAACTTCGGACCCACAAACCTAACGGACTACTCAGCACCTCTGACTGTGTTTTTTTTTTTGGTTTTGTTTTTTTTTTGTGTGAGGAAGATCAGCCCTGAGCTAACATCCATGCTAATCCTCCTCTTTTTGCTGAGGAAGACCAGCTCTGAGCTAAAATCTATTGCCAATCCTCCTCTTTTTTTTTCCCCCCAAAGCCCCAGGAGATAGTTGTATGTCATAGTTGCACATCCTCCTAGTTGCTGTATGTGGGACGTGGCCTCAGCGTGGCCGGAGAAGCGGTGTGTCGGTGCAGGCCCGGGATCCGAACCTGGGCCGCCAGTAGCGGAGCGCGCGCACTTAACCACTAAGCCACGGAGCCGGCCCCTCTGACTGTGTCTTTAACAGACGTCTGAGAGCCTCACACACACCTCCCGCTGTCACCTTCTTCCCCTACCCACCACCACACAGCCCTTCCCATTGTAGTTAATGCCAACTCTTCCTCCAGGCGTTCACGACAAACCCTTAGAGTCATCTCTGACTCCTCTCTCCCCCACTCACCTTCCACCTAAGCCATCAGCAAATCCTACTGCCTCTTCCATTATAAGGGATCTTTCTCTGCTCTCCTCTCCTGCTTGTCTCCTGTTCACACCTCTAGTCTTGCCTACTGTCTTACTTTTTCTCCCTCAGGTCTTTGTTGCATTGTCCCCTTCTCAGTAAGGAATTCTCTGGCCACACTACCTAAAGTTGCAAATCATCTCCCCCACACTCCCTGTCCCCTTACCTGCTTTATGTTATAACTCCTCCACTTATTACCACCTAACAGACCACATATTTTACTCGTTTTCCTTGTTTATTGCCTGTCTTTCCCCCACTAAAATGGACGATCCGTGAAAGACAGGAGTTTTATCTATTTACTGCTGTATCTCTGACATCTAGAACCATGCCCAGCCCATAGAAGGTGGTCAAAAAATATCTGTTGAATAAGTGAATACATTCATACATGTAGCTATAATAAAGAGTGCTTCCTCCATGCAGGCTTCCCTGATTGCTTTGAAACTCCCCAGCACTTAAGAGTCTGAGATGCAGCACTTAACGCTATGTGTTCCTGCCGCAATTCTTAGTCCTTCTCCCATGAGACTCTGAGTTCTCTGAGCCTGAGACCTGGTTCCCCTTTATCACCTTAGCCCTACACAGTACTGATCATGAATTAGCTGTTCCTACTGCTTGGGCTCTCAAACCTCAGTGGACTCAGGATTTATTTTGGCCAACTTTTTTATTAGTCTCTTATATTTTAATAATCTTTTTGTTTTCATATATGATCTTTTTTTTTTCAATATTATCAACACCACAACCATGTGAGGAGGAAAGGAAGAATATCTACCTCCCGTTTAAAAAATAACACTGGTTGGGGCCGGCCTGGTGGCACAGTGGTTAAGTGCGCATGCTCCGCTTTGGCGGCCCAGGGTTCGCAGGTTCAGATCCCGGGCGCACACGGATGCAACGCTTGTCAAGCCATGCTGTGGCGGCATCTCATATAAAGTAGAGGAAGATGGGCATGGATGTTAGCCCAGGGCCAGTCTTCCTCAGCAAAAAAGAGGAGGATTGGCATTGGATGTTAGCTCAGGGTTGATCTTCCCCACACACAAAAAAATAAAAATAAAAAAAATAACACTGGTTATTAAATGCTCTAAATTTTTCAAAGCATGTGAACGTCTGCAGCATAAGTGATTGTCGTAACCACCCAGTGTGGTAGGGATTATCATCTTCATTCTCTTACATCATTCATCTTACAGGTAAGAAGACTGAAGCTCAAATAATTTTTAAAAATCCTTTATCTAAGGAAAAATAGAACTGCCTTACCCAAGGTTACGCAGCTAGGAGTAAGTAGAGCCAGGAATGGAAGCTGGGTCTCATGATTTCAGATCACATGGTCTGCCCTGTCCACCATGTTTCCTTAGCTCAAGACTGACAGGAAAACGGTGGTCCTGGTAGCAAAGGAATGGAGGAGAACTTGCATATGGTGACATGCAAGTCACTTGCGGACAGAAGCAAGAATCTCCTGATGAATCCACATCCCTTTCAGTAAACCTCGTTTTCTTTCTTTCTCGCCCAACATCAGCAATCTCCAGGCGAGGTGCTGGGGAGGGCGGGCAGGGACAGAAGGATTCCATTTTTGCCAAGGCCAGATAAATACACCGCGTGCTAGATGGTGCTCTAGAGCGTCAGCTGGAAGGCTGGTGTTCTTCTCCAGAGGTGGGAGATAGCAAACGTGTCGCTACTGCTGGTGCCACCGGCCTTGGCTCTTCGGTGGAGTGTGAGCCATGAGCACAGTTGGGGTTTGGATGAGGGAAAAGGGGGTGAGACAGCCTGAGTGTTGCCCAGCTACCTGTCAGCCTCAGGAGCTTTTCCCCTCTCCTGCCGGGGCTATAAGTAGCAACCTAAAAAAGACCCTGGCAGAGATGACCCCTTAATCGAGAGGAACACAATCTGAGGCATCCCTGTCTTCACTGGCTTCTCATTTTGCAGATGTGGTGAGCACTGCTGCTTTTGCAGTGAACCGTCATATTCCAGAGTCCTCTGACGGCGCATGGAGCCAGGAGTGCTGGGACTTCTCTCAGAGCTGTGGTAACTTCAATAACCACGCTCTCATTTATTCTCCTGTGTCTGTACTGTCTGTCCCCCATCAGCCTGGGGGCTCCCTGGGGCAGGTCTGTTGCTCACCTTCAGTCTGGACTTCATGAAGACAGGAGCTGTGCCTCTCCCATTAGACTGGAAGCTCCCCAAGGTTAAAAGTCAGACCTCCCAATAGCTTTAGATCCCCCTGAGCCCCAGGGCTCCCATCTCCTCTTCTAACCTCCCCACACACCAAGGACAGGGGTCTGCTTTCTCTCCTCCCCTGCAGTGGCTGCGCTGGCCAATCTGACCTCTTAGAAATCAGTGAACCACACGAGACCTGGTCAGTCTCCTGGGAAGAGATCCCGCACCTCAGCGCATCCTCTGAGCTGGTGCCGACGCGCACATCTCACAGATCTGGACTGAAGTGTGGAGCACACAGGCTGCGCTTCGCCTCTCTGCCCCCTCCCTGCCGCTCTCTCCTGCCTTCTGCCACATGAGCACTGCTGCCCACCTGAGCTGACAGACAGGAAGGACACCAGGGCTGCTCAGCTCAGCAGCACGGGGGAGGACACACCCTAGTTTAATCATCAAGTGCCTTCTCCTCACAATTAACCGTTGTATGCGTCCTCTTATAGTTTACTGATAAAGGAAAAGGTTCTTCCTGAGAAAGTCGTCTATTTTTTCAGATAACAAGAGTTATCTGTATAACTTATAGTGTCTCCTTTTGTACAGTGTCTCCTAAAAAACAGGTGAAAAAAAATCTGTGCTCAAATGGAATTTATATCTCCTCTCAGTTCATGGGTTTTATTATTTTATTCCAAATTTAATCATCTTGTTTTATTTAAGCTATTATAAGATTCTTCAAATCATAAATAATACAGAGATGCATTAAAAATTATATTGTGTATATTGTCTTCTTAATGACCTGAGAGGTAGAATATTATATAGTGGTTCAGAAAAAGGGCTTCTGGTTAGAGACTGGATACAAAGTCCAGCTCTTATCAGTTTACCAATGAGTTACTACCTTTGTGGCCTTGTGCCAATTAGAACACCTATCTGAGCTTTGGTTTCCTCATCTACAAATTGGGGACAGTATTTCTCTTCAATCCATTCTCACCGGGAATGGATTGAAGGCCTCGTGGACCTCAACCTGGTCCACGAGGCCTTCCCCTAGTTGGTTTCTCCGGCCCTCAGCTCTGCCATCACACTGGACTTCACAGGCCCAGCAGCCCCTCAGGCCGCTCGTGTTGCCTGAAACTGCTCCAGCCCACCCTCACCTGTCATCTTTCCTGCTGGGCCCTCATCACATCTCAGCCTAGAAGTCACTGCCTCAGGAGGCCTCCCTTGATCGCCCACCCTAGACCAAGTCAAATGCCAGCCTGCCGGACAGAGCCTCCCAAACTTCAGTGTGCACACAAGCGAATCACCGAGCCATCACGTTAAAATGCAGCACATCTGCCCCCGCCCACTCCTGCAGTCGTTATTTCTAATAAGCACCAGGTGATCAGATGCTGCCGGGAGGTGCATCCTTGAGGGCGGCTATCGCAACCCTGCACATGTGTAAATGTTACCTGTTAAACGTTCTGCCTTTCCTGCTAAACTAAGCTCCCTACACAGCCCTGGGCACAGTGCCAAGATGAGAAGCACTCAACAAATGTTTGATGATTCAACTGAGCAGTATCTACAATGTCTCTGGCCTGGTTTCTGGTCAGAGTAGAAGGGATTCGGTGAGAGGTGTCAGCCATTATTACTAATAATATTATTATATACTGACTACAGCTTCTTGAGGCAAAAAAACATGTCTTTTACTTCTTTTCCACCCCCAAATAGTTCCTAAAAGGGTCCTGGACACAAAACCAAGGCCGGGAATGTGTTTGCTGAATGGAAGCCTAAAGGAACAACTGAATGAGAGACTCTAGTCCACGGTCCTTAGGAGTGTCCAGCACATGCAGAACGGCACAGTGAATACATCACCGGCCTTCCATATAGACCCAAAGCCCACCTTCTACCAATTCCTACTTGTGGTTAGGAGCACAGAGTTTGAACACAAACAGAGACCAAAGAGTTACTGAGAAATCCTCAGGGGAAATAAACAAGTGATAGCCCGGAAGGAGGGTATTGTTTTAAACATTATTTCCTTAGTCCTCAAAGAACTGGAACAAAGCAGGATTGTGCTGGCTGCCTCCCCTGCAAGAATTCACATTCGAGGCCTGTCTAAAGGCCAGTCTAAATGCTACTCAGAATACAATTACTGAGCCCAATGAGCAGCAGCCAGAGCAGCCACCACAGGCGGGGGCTGCATGCTCCCCTCCCACCAATTCGCAGCAGCTTCAGGCAGCGGACCTCAGTTCTCCGCATTCAGTGGTTCTGATGACCGCACTCCTCCGCCTCCACTTCGCTCTTTCTGGCCTACTCCATGCTGTCTCCTTCAGGCCAGAGAGTGGGCAGAGCTGTGTGCAGTTCAGAAGCTTCTAAACAAAGCCATCTCAAGAAAAATAGTTGATCAGGCCATTTCCAGGCAACGTATCTCATTTGCAGAATCAATTCCCTTCATTCTCAACCTCCTACATATTAGGGAGAAAAGCAGAAACCTAGAGAAGGTTCTTGAAGACTCCGTACCTCCAAGTAGGTGATTACGGGGTTAGAGGGGTCACTTACATAAAGGGGGCTAGAAACACCAACCCTCAAATTCAAATGTGGGGTCTTAAGTATTTAAAAAATGAGCAAGTCTGTGAGATCTGGGTTGAGAATATAGCTATGAAGAAAACGTTGTAAGGAAATAGGATTAAAATCAAACCAACAGATATTTACTGAGAAAGATACTGTGGAGGTAAATAGAAATAAATAAGATGTGACAGTGTCCTTTATGCTGTTTATAAACTTGTTAGGGGGACAAAACAAATAGGAAGTAGTAACATCGTGGCATTGAAGCAATGCCTCAAGGCAACAAGATGTGGAAGGCAGAAGGATCTATTCAATATTTTAAAATCTGACCTGTTATCTGCCTCAGTGGTGCAGTAACTGTTCTTGATACACAGTAAGCGCTCAATGAATGCTGAATTGAATGATTTCAAACTTAAGTTACAAGGACAAAAAATATGTGTATGGAAGATACCACTGATTTCCTACCCAACAGCCATTCCCTCCTTCTTCCCCAGTTTATAGGACTCCAGTGTTTTTCTGGTGGTACCCTGCTCAGGGATGGTGGATCTTCCTCCGGCTCCAAGGAACGAGCCCTGATCTGGCTAAGCCAGCATGGTAATGCCATAACCCTTTGCCAGTACTTGGTTTAGGGATGAACATGTGGCCAAGCTGGCCAATGAGGCATAAAAGGAAGTCATCTGGGGAAACTTCTGACAAAGACTCTTTTTTGAGCATGTGGGCCACCAGCACTGCACGGCCACTGACAGAGCGACATAGTTCACGCCCAGGAACCGAACCCGGGCCACCGAAGTGGAGTGCACTGAACTTAACCGCTAGGTCACCAGGGCCGGCCCTGACAAAGATTTTTATTTCTGTCGAAGATACAGTGAGTCCTGACATTTTATTCCTACCAGGAACTTGACTATTTTAGGACACGACGCTTGGAATTACCGCAGCCGTCTTATAACCACGAGGTGATCAACCTGGGAACTGAATGTTGACAACTAAAGACACCGAAATGAAAAGACAAAAAATGCCTGGGTGCTTTATAACCAAAGTCCTGCCCCCAAACTGACACACCTACCTTCACAAGCTTATTCTAAGAGGTAATTAAACGTCCTTTTATGTAAGCCTGTTACCTGGGTATTCTCATCATAGTCACCTGAAGGCAGGCAAACGGTAACTGGTGAGATAGTCTGTACCAGCTTTTACTAAGACCCTGACACTTCGTAGCTGCACAACAAAGTTCTTGCTGTATCCTAGACTTAGAGAACAAGGGGGGGGGGGGGGAAGGGGAGAAGCTGGCCAGAGCAAGGGAAAGTCTAACACTGCTAGCGCAGCCGAGGAAGCAGCAAACTCAGTGCAGCTCCGTCAGTGCAGTGCCGCAGCGCACCTTAATCTAACTCAACAAACATTAGCTGCGTCTTCTACATACAAACCCTTTGGGGAATAAAAAGATGAACAACGTATGGCCCACTGTGTTCCAGGAATCTCTCTCCTTTTTTTAGTAATTATAGCTTGAGTACCAGGCCCTGTTGCTAGATCACTTCTCGGCCTTTTTTAAAGATTCTGTTTCCTTTCCCTGCACTTCAAAGACAGCTACTTCCCAGGGTCTCACTCTCAGCAACGTCGTCTTAGTCTCCACAATCTTCCTGGAGAATCTGATCTCCACCAACGGCTTCAACCACCTCCTACTGAATGATGACTCCCATACCGATTTCTCACGTCCTTCCTTCTCTCCCAATTAAATCCTTATTTCCAGCTGTTTACTGACCATCTCCACTCAGATCTCCCATAGGTACCTTAAAATCGACAGCAGACTCAGGATCTTCTCTACCAAACCCTCTCCCCCTCCTTACAGTCACGTTATCAGTGAATGACACCATCATCCAGTGGGTTCCCCTAGCTAGACCTGAGAACCAGACTCTTCTCTTTCTCCAAGCCCCCCGTCCAATTCCCATTTTGGCTCCTAAGTAATTTCTCCGTCACTTAATATTCACGCTTCCTGCCGTGCTTTAGTTCAAGCCTCAACTGGATCACTAAAACCTGATAACTGTTTTCCTGCTGCCTAACAATATTCTTCTTTGAGCCACTTCCTGCAAGGTGTGTGGTACAGGTCTGCTTTGCTGTAGCCACAGAATCCTGCAGACTGCCTTAGGACCTCGGAGCATTCGGGTCAGAAGGCTAGGTGGACGTGCTCTAGCCCAGCCCAGGGACTGTCAGTAACCATAGTCTCTACGTTACATTCTTGTTCCAGGTTGGTTTGGGGGCCCTGCCCCAGTCTCGTCCCACCTGGCCAGGTCAGGTGAGTGAACATAACTGATGACAGCAGAGTGTCAACCTGCAGGACCCTGAGCTACTGCACCTGCTTTTGGTGCTTGGAATCGAGTACAGAACGTCGGGCTGCCTGTGGTATGAGGCACAACATGTGATGGGGATAAAGAAGGGTTTGGGGTATCTAGAAAGAGACATGGTCCACTAGAAAAGAGCAGATGGTCCACTGAGAAGCCTGGGATTCAACCAAGCATCAGTGAAGGGTGTGAGCAGCACAGCCAAGGCCTGGAAGGCAGGAGTCCCGGGTTCCAGTTCTCACCGAGTCATTTAACCCTATGGGCTTCTGTTTCCTTCTCTCATAAACAGAGGTGTGGCAAAACAACACTGCATCCCCGCCCAGGCTCCCATCCTTAAATGACTCTGGATCCTTCTTCCACCAGAAGTGAAATGTATGGGCCATACATCACTTATATGTGTAAGCTGTGAAATATAAGCCATACTTCCATTTGTAATACAACTATATATTTCGTTCACATGGTACAATTCTGTCCAATAGAAATATAGTAACGCAAGCCACATATGTAATTTCTAATTTTCTAATAGTCATATTAAAAAACTAAAAAGAAACAGGTGAGGGCTGGCCCGGTGGCATAGCAGTTAAGTTCACATGCTCCACTTCGGTGCCCAAGGTTCACCGGTTTGGATCTTGCGCGCGATCTACTCACTGCTCACAAGCCATGCTGAGGCGGCATCCCACATAGAAGAGCTACAACTCCACAACTATGATACACAACTATGTATTGGGGCTTTGGGGAGAAAAAAGAACAAGAGGAAGATCGGCAACAGATGTTAGCGCAAGGCAAGCCTTCCTCAAAAAAAAAAAAAAAGAAACAGGTGAAATTAATTTTAATATATTTTATTTAACCCAATATGCAAAATATTATCGTTTCAACGTGTAATCAATATATAAGAATTATTAATGAGATAGTTTACAGTAGACACAGTTACTAGGTCTTCAAAATCCAGCCTGTATGTACATTTACAGCACATCTCAAATCAGGCCAGCCACATTTCAGGTGCTCAAGTCACACGCAGCGAGTCGCTATGTATTGGACAGACCAGCTCTAGATCAACCAGCTGGCAACAGCCCGTGCCAGACACATGAGGCCATCTTAGATCATCCAGCCCCATCTGGGCCACCAAGTGACTGCAGCCACACGAGTGACTCCAGCCACACGAGTGACTCCAGGCATGACCACCAGAAGAATGTCCCAGCCAAGCCCAGCTTAAATTGTTACCCATAGAATTGTGAATAAATAATATGGTTATTGTTTTAAGCCCCTAAGTTTTGGCATGGCTTGTTGTACAGCAGCAGATAACTGATACCGGAGTAGACAGTTTGCTACTTTTACTAAAGAACTGAAAGTCCTAAAGTTCAAGGAAGGGAGGGGTTAACTATTCAAGAGGTGAATAGAAGGGTAAATGTAACCTAGCAAAGGCAGGGTTCAAATGTGAAGACGGTGTCAGAGAATTCACTTTTGTTTAATATGTTTCAATTTTACCAGCCCTGAGCCACCCTCTTCTGTTTATATATTGCTTACTATGGGGTTCATTTATTTACTCAAATAAAAAAAAACGCTATCACATGCCCTCAGTACAAGCCACATCTTGGTGCTCAACATCAACAGAGGAGCTCACAGAATCTTCTTCCTTGGGCTGGGTTAGGTGCAAGGTTCCGTAGAGGCCAGGAGGGGACAAGATAATTGTTTCCTTGTGTGCTGGGTTAGTTTGACCAGAGGTTTGGCCGCAGCAGACTAAGGGGCAGCCGTTGTTGCTTCCCTGGGCATCTTTCTTCATCTCCATCTCCCATAGGAAAACCAATAATGCTTCCTGGCATCCCACACCCCAGCCCCACTCTATGCCCCACACTCTTGTGATTATTGAAAGAAAATCTATCTGGCCTCCTGTCCACTGTGCTATGCAGGCGTGTGGTCAAGTGTCTCTCAGCCACATCTGTCTCCAGGGCCTTTGGCCTCTTCTTCCAGCCCCAGACACTGCTATAGCAACCAGCTCTGTGAGAGCCACCCACTCTACACGGGCACCACCCCACAGTGCCTAGACTTAAGCCCACTTCCTGTACCTCCTGCTTCCAGCCTAGGGCCTCCTACTGACAATGGCGGTGAGACAAGCAGAGCTACTCAGGGAATGCAGGCTTGTGTGACCCGGAAATGCAGGGGACTTAATGCCCAAGGGGATGAACCTTTGACCAGTGGGAGAGGGTCGCCCTGTCTCTCCTGACTGACTGTCCTGGGGAGCAGTCATTTTCTACAGTCCCAAAAGACTGAGCCATTGGTTGGGCTTGATACCTAGTGGTGGCCAGATCAATGACATACCTTCACATTGGCTAGCCCTCTTTCCCTGCACCTCTCGCCTCCCCCTCACTTCTGTTCTCTGGGATTGCTCTCCCTAACAAGGCTGTGGCACGCAGGCCTTGCCTTAGGTTCTGTGTTCTAGGGACTCCAGGCCAGGATGCCAAGTAATCTTCTAGGCTCCAGTCAGGGAGACCTTGACACTCTACTCTTGGATATGACTGTAGGCAGCTTATGTGTAGCCGCTTCAACTGGAGACCCAAATTTCTTTGGCTCTCAACTGAGAGAATACCTTCTTTGCCCATCCCACAATGCTTGCCCAAGAAGGCCAGGCCCACCGCCGGGGCACCAGACCACTGAGCAAGTGCCAGGGGATGATGCAATGTCACTCCCTCTGCCACCCCCTTCGAAAAGGGCCTCACTGTCCAAAGACACAGACACCATTTTTCTTAACTATCTTTACTTAGGATGCTTGAAATGCTTCACTTCTCCACTCTCCTGATACTTCTTCATGCCTAGTTTCAGAGCAAGAGCTTGAGTGACATGCTCCCCTTATTTACCTATAAAAGGATGGTTAGTTGCCCTAACGCCTGTCTTGTCTTGCTGCCTAGACTTTCGTGTAGGGCAGCCTGGTTCCTCAGGCACACTGGAGGCTGGTGAAGGCACACACCGGGACTCACACAGCACAGCCCCTGGGCCACTCCTAGGACAAGGACCTGCAAGCTCGGCAAACACAACCTGAAGGAATGACGAAGGAAGGGATGGATGCCACAAGGAGGCACGTCACGGCCTCCATCTCAGGGGCTTTAATGTGCTGAATCTCTTCTCACTGGTCTAACACCTGGCAAGTCAGCCATTTGCCTGTGGGTTCTGCCTCACCCTAAGCAGATGTATGAGGGCAGCTCTCAGAGACTGGGGAGCCCCCCACAGACCTTGCTGGTCTCATTTGATGACTGTCACAGTCTTGAGGAAATAAACATCCTCCCATTTTCACACAGAGCAGCAGAAAAGGGTAGGCGGCTGCTGGAGGGGAACTCTCCTTTTAAGCAGGGACATGATCCTGAGATAAGGTGGGGTCTGGTTGCCATTAGCAGCAAGCGTTGATGTTAATGGATTCTACAAATCTGTACTCTGAAAACGTGATGACAGCTCCCAGCAGCCAGACAGACATGACCAATTACCACCCAGGACATTTGCCTTCCCTGATTGTTCTGGGGATCTGGGAACTCTTAGAAGCCTCCATTCTAACCTGAGGAAGGGAAATAAGGTAATACATTCTTGGATGGGATGTCTCCTTCCGGGAAACGGGCCTGGAGGAAGAGAAACACAAAGTCCCTGGATCCGGATCTGACGAGACATTTCCCGTGTGTAGATACATGGGAGTAAAAGTGAAATGTAAACCATGAAACTCTATACAGAAAGGCAGTACCATCTGCTGATACAAAATAAAAAAATGCAATAATAAAATAAATAAATAAATAATGCTATTCTGAGCAAACAGAGATTCTCTGGATTAACTATCACATCTGCTTCACTTTCTCCCTCTGTTAACCTGGATAATGGAGCACGGGAACTAGACCAAAAGAGTAATTTCTCATGGCATCAATAATGGGCATCTTGCAGCTTCAAAAAATTTTTTTAAGTAACCCAGCCACTTGGGTAACTGAGCTGGGAAGGTCAAAGAGTGATGGGGACACGTGCCTGTCAGGAGCTCTACACCTAGTTGCTATTGGTTTAACTTCATTGATAGAAGATTTTGCAAATCAACCAGGAAGAGAATGCTTGTAGTCTTAATTTTTTTTAACTTAAAAATGTAATAATTTTGGTTTCAAAGTTTCATAGTATCCTCTCCAGTCAGCTGAAGAGACATTTGGGTTTTGCAGACTTGGGCTGGAACCGTGAGTTGATTCTAGAGCCTGTTCTTTCTTCTCCTTCAGACCCCAATGCGCTGCTGATTCTGGGAGTCACTGCTCTAGATCTTTCCAGGCGAGGGTGGGTCCCAAGGAAGACACATGCTCCAACCCTCACGTTGGTACCCATTCGGAAGCAGAAGGCACCCTCTAATTCCAGGGCAGCACGTGATTCCCTGGAGGTGGTGTAGCCCCAGAGACTGTCGGGTGGTGGCGAAAACTGATCCGAGTAGTTGGCTGTTTCTTGCAAAATTCCCAGCCCTAAAACCCTGTCTGACAGCATGCTAGCACTATTGTCACACTCACTCCTTAATTCTATAAGTGTTTCTCAATCTCTGCTACATGTGAGGTCTTCCCACCCCACCACCTGGCAAGCTGCGTCCCCAGACTAAAATCACATTCCACCTAGAGAATTGAAGGTGCAGTGTAATAGGCTTGAACCCACTGGTTCCAGACTTTATTCTGCGAAGCAGTGGGAGTGTTTTGGGGCTGGTGAGATTTGGTGGACAAAAACACAAACAGACAAAATGCCCAAAGACAAAGAGAGAGACAAATATGAATGGAGACTGGTGACAGTGAAGTCAGAGGAGAGCCACGGAGTAGAAGAGAGAAAACCCAGGAGACCATGTGCAGCCTCTGGTAGTAAACTGTGAATAAGAGGGTCACTTTATTGCAAGGGCTCAGGGCAGTGATTCACCTTCTAACATGAGCACCAGACGGGCAGAACCAGGGACTGTTCGGGCTATGTTTACTCACTAATTTGTTAATAGCAGACCCACAGTTCTAGTCTCAAGCTCCCAGAATGAAAAACAAATCACATTCCCCAGAAAATTAAACAGAGAATGGCCATATGATCCAGTAATACCACTCCTGGGTATATACCTAAAGAATTGAAAGCAGGGACTCGAGCCGACATCTGGACACCCAAGTTCATGGCAGCAGTATTCACAACACCCAAAAGATGGAAACAACCCAAGCATCCATCAACGAAAGAATGGACAAACAAAATGTGGTCTCTCCATACAATGAAATATCATTCAGCTTTAAAATGGAAGGAAATTCTGACATGTGACACAACATGGATGAACCCTGAAGACATTATGTAAGGGAAATAAGCCAATCGTAAAAGAGCAAATACCGTATGATTCCACTTGTATGAGGTGCCTAGAGCAGTGAAATTCAGAGACAGAACGTGGAATAGTGGTTACCAAGGGCTGGGAGGAGGGGGAAACGGGGAGTTAGTGTTTAATGGGGACAGAGTTTCAGTTTGGGAAGATGAAAAAGTTCTAGAGACAGAGGGTGGTGACAGCTGCACAACAATGTGAATGTGCTTAATGCCACTGAACTGTACACTTAAAAATGGTTAAAATGGTAAATTTTATTTTGTGTATATTTTATCACAATAAAAAAAGCAAATCAAACACAAGCTATTCCTGTGTTGAAATAAAAATCACGACACGTTGCATTCAAGGGGTTAAAAGGCCAGATTATTTGAAATCAGGAAGGTCCTACAAAATCTTAAAAACCTACAATCACGTTAACTAGTCTCCAACCGAGAAATAATAATTCGAGAAGCACTAGACTGGGCATATTGCATGCCGGGGTTCCAGTGCCAGCTTTGTCACTAATCTAGTTTAGAACACTTGGCAAGGGAGGCACCTCTCCCTGTGCCTCAGTTTACCCATATGTACAATAAAAGGGTTGGATTAGATGACCAAAGCCCTGTTCAGTTAGGCCAGGGGGTCTCAAAATATGGTTCCTGAGCAGCAGCATCACCTGGAATTATATTAAAAATGCAAATTATCGAGCCCCACCCCAGACTTACTGAATCAGAAACAGTGCACCACTCAGCCGTCTGGGTTTGAATAAACTGAGACAGGTTTGAGAACCACTTAGACAGGACATTATATGTTTTTATAACTGGTAATGATCTGGTTAAGCCACATGTTTGAGAAAATAAACAGCACAAACATCCAAACACATAAAACAAATGCATTAGGAAACAAACAGGAATGAAGAGGATAATCACTTTTTTTTTTTTTTTTTTTTTTGTGAGGAGATCAGCCCTGAGCTAACATCCGCCAATTCTCCTCTTTTTTTTTTTTTGCTGAGGAAGACGGCCCTGGGCTAACATCTGTGCCTATCTTCCTCCACTTTATATGGGACGCCGCCACAGCATGACTCACCAAGCAGTGCGTCGGTGCGCGCCCGGGATCCGAACCAGCGAACCCCGGGCCGCCGCAGCGGAGCGCGCGCACTTAACCGCTTGCGCCACCGGGCCGGCCCCGAGGATAATCACTTTTTAAAAACATGAGGTATAAAGTAGCAAATTCATTTTTTAAAAATCAGAATCAATGTATCCAAATGAGCGCTGCCCTTAAAATGCTAAGAGCATACCACCTGTGTTCTAAGGATGCAGTGCTTGCTCAAAACATTCTCGAAATTTTATTTGGAACCCAACTCAGAATCAGTTTAGAAGCCACATGAAATCAGCTTCATTTGTTTGGAGCTAAAAGCATCTTCCTTCAGCCTGATCGTATGCCACTTGTCCTCATTAGGCTGCTTCCAGAAATCAAACTCCCTCTAAAAGGAAGCAGACTACCGTCACTGTGGATACTGAAGGAATGTGCCACAGGCTCAAAGGCAGATTGTAAAGCAGAGCTCAGACGTGATTTGGATAATGACAGAATTACATATTTGACATCCTAGAGTGCCCATCTGGAAGGGGCGGCCCTGAGAGCGGAGAGGGTCAGGAGACCATCAGTCAGAACTCGCCCTTCCTAGGGGGTGCAACTGTCACGGCCATTTCACAGGTGAAGCAGCGAAGGCCAGAGGGGCTGACGGATTGGTCTAAGGCTACAGAACCAACAGGTAGAACCAGAATGAGCTTTCCTAAAGACTCTTGACCAGGCTCACTGCCTTTGAGCCTGGGAGTGGACAAGAAAGGAAGGCCCAACCCACCAGGCTGTGATGTCAGATCAGAAGAGGAGGCTCCAGCCTGGCGCTTTCTTCATCAAACAAAAGACTCTTTTGAATTAACGGAATATTCTGGCACCAGCCCTGGTTGATGCTTTCTCCTTCGGTGGGTTGAAAAATATTTCCAGTGTCCTACAGAGTCCAGTGAGAGCGAAGAGGGTAGAAGACTCTTTCTCCACCTAGCCACGCAGACTTCCTGGTCTTTGGCGAGGAGGCGCCCAGGGGACCGTGCCCCCGGAAGGGCCAAGGCGAGGGTGAAGATGGCTGGTTCTCGTCCTCGGGCTACTGGCCACTCGGAGCTCCTGCCTGGCCCTGGGCCACCCTGTGTCATTCTCTGGTATTCACTTTGGGGGAGAGTGGAATATTATTTGGAATATGTATCAAGCTTCTTCCTAATCCCCCCTGCAACTCCTCAACAGGCCTTTAAAGTCATCTTTTTCCCTTTATGGATCTCTCCCCAATGCCCTTATAGTCTGACTCTCCTCATTTTAGGCTGATATGTATGTTTGCACTGTCCTCTCCCTTATGTGTAATTCTCTCTCTAGTCAGACTACGTGCCCAATGGCTGGTGTGTGAAAGTCTCTTTATTTTCCATAACATCTGGCACAGTGACGGGCACAGTGCGACACTCAGCCGTCGTGTTGGTAACGATGATGCTAAATTACATTATTAGTGTGCCTACCGGGCGCTGGGAGCTTGCGGAAGCCCCCTGCTGATGTGTGCTATCTCAGTGAAGCCTCTGCACAGCACCGCGTGCCAGGGCTCTTACCTCCACTTTTCAGATAAGGAAACTGAGACTCAAAAAAGGTAAGTAGACTCTTTGAGGTCCAGGGGAGGAGCTGGGGTGCAAGTCTAGGTCTCCTAGATTCCAAAGCCAGAGCTCTTAACATGTGGACGTCGCTCCCTCCTCAAGCTCTCAATGAAGGCATCAGAACACCCCTCACCTCATCTTCTGCTTCAGGTGTTCTCCCTGCCCCAGCCCCGTTCTGCCTGCTTCCTTCCTAACCCCACGCATTCCCGCCCTCCAGGCGAGGGGAGGGCAGGAGGAAGGGACCTCAAAACTCAGGAACCACCACCAAGATGACCGACCCCAGCAGAACCAGGGGGAGGTGGGGAAGGAAGCTGGCTGGCACAGAGGGCAGAGCCTCACAGGCACAGACATTCTCTTCCTCCGGCGTGGCGGCCTTTCCATTTTGGGGCCACTCTACACACAGACACTATCCCAGGGCTGAAAATCCCCCAAACACAGATCTGCCTGGAACCCAGTCCTTCCACCCCCCTGACAGGGGGAGGAAGCCACACCATAGCCATGTGTCCAAGGAGACTAACTGTCACTCCAGCAGAGAGTGGGATACTTGAACCTCCCAAGGCAGACCTTAACACTTCTGAGGGAGGCGCTGAGGGCCGGCCGCCCCACCTCACGGCCCTCATGTGCTCCTGTTCCAACAAGAGGGGCAGAGAGAGCACTGAACTGGCTGTCGGGACACCCAGGTTCCGGCCCCAGCTCTTCAGTCACTCTCTGGGCCTCAGGCACCTCATCCCTAGGACAAGGGGGTCACCGTGGCTTGTAAATGGCCACCCAGATGCTCAGGCCTACAGGCCTGTGACCAGGCTGCGGAAGCCACCTTGCCAGTCACACGCCACTGGCACCAGCCAGGCTGCAGACAGGGGAGAGCTGACACGGGAGATCAGGCCTTAGCCCGGCCTCCTCCCCTTGACCAAGGGCAAGCTCTGATAGTATTCCAAGGACAACACCGACCTCTGGCCTGGGTGATTCCCAGTTAAACAAAGGACTGCAAGCTGGCGAGCTGGGGACTGTCCTGCTGAGGGATGGGTCTTGTTCCACCTACCAGCTGCCTCCTGCACACACTCCACGCCCCAGCTGCACAGGCCACAGGAGGGGCCAGAGCTCCCTGGAGGGCCCATCCTGCCAACACGACTTCAGCGTGACATACGTGATGGAGAAGGGGCAAGAAAGCAGCATTTATGGGTCACTGCTCCAGTGCACAGCTGTCACTCAAATCCAGGCTTTCAGGGCATGAAGCGCCCTCGACTTAACTGCTTCACCTTGTTCTACCCAAGTTCAGGCTCCATTCAGGCCAAGCACACGTGCTCCAATGGCCTATGAGGGCTTGTCCCATGGGGCCTCTTAGCATTGCAAACCAGGCCCCCAAAGCAAGTCGCCCAACACTCTTCTTTTTTTGTGTGTGTGAGGAAGATTAGCTCTGAGCGAACATCTGTTGCCAATGCTCCTTTGTCTGCTGAGGAAGACTGGCCCCGGGCTAACAGCCATGCCCATCTTCCTCTACTTAAATGGGACGCCACCACAGTATGGCTTGACAAGTGGTAAGTTGGTGTGCGCCTGGGATCCGAACCTGTGAACCCGGGGCCGCCAAAGCGGAGCACATGCACTTAACCGCTGTGCCAGCAGGCCAGCCCTGCTCTTCTGTCTTGTATTAAGACCTGCCCCTTTCTTCCAAATACTGCTCAAGACCCGCCTTCCTGCGAGTCCTCCTGAGGCCACCCCCAACACACCCTAGTGCGCAAGCCCTTATCTACATGATCCCCAACAGCCACCTGCAGGCTTCCCAAACCTGACTAATCAACAGACATCTTCCAGAGGAAAAAAATACCCCCAAACTCCTGTCAGCATACCTAGGAACCCCCATGGGTCTGTATATCCCAGTGTGAGAGATACTGTCTCAAGAAACCAAAATCTAATTTTAAGAAAAATGTCGTTCACTTGCAAATTAGAATTGCAACTGAGAAGTTTTATCTTTACAGCTGGTAGAATAATATGAAAGCATATCGTAAACATTTTCACAAAATTCAGTGAGACCCATGAGCTACACAGCTGTCATTCCTTCATTCATCCAATATTTACTGAGAACCTTCCAGGTGCCACGCAATGCTCCTAGCAGTGGGACTCAGTGGTAAAGAAGACGCTGTCCCAGCACTGGAGGGGCTGCCCTTCCAGTGGGTGAGGCAGCAATCAAACAGTAAACTAGCAAATAATATAAGCGCTGGGAAGAGAAGGACAGCAGACACAGACAGTGAGTGAGGGTGCAGGAAGAAAGGAAGGGCTGGTTTGACACGGGGTAGGCAGGAAACGACAGCAAAGCAGAGGTGAATAAACAGGGTGAGGGGGTGAGGAAGCAGAGGTGATGGGAAACAGCTCTGGGCCAAGGGAACAGCGAGGAAGGGCCCCAGGGCAGGAGCCACCGAATCTTGAGGAAGAGCCCAGGCCCCTGTGGCAGAAGCAGGGAGCCTGGGGGAGGAGCAGCAGTGGTGAAGCTGGAGGGGCGGGCGGGAAGGGCCGACACAGTACCTCCTACACTGTGGGGGTGAGTCTGACTTACTGGGAAGTGTGAGGAGAGGCCACTGGAGGGTTTGAAACCAGGAAGTGACTGGTTTTTCCATCTCTGTCTTTGTCCACTACCCTGTGTCCTTCGTGTACATCTGATTGTCCCCATCAGACTGCGAGCCCACTGCGGGCAGGGGCTGTCTCCCCTCTCAAACCAGGGGCTCTCGGATGGCACGAACCATGTTCCCCCACCTTCTGATCCCTTCCCTTTCACCTCCATGCCGGGGCCCCACTCACAGTAAAGCTTTGCTGAGAGGGCCTCCAATCCAGAAATGCGCTCCTGGGGCTGGGGAGCGATCAGCATTAGCTCTGGCAGGCTCCAAGGTGAGGAAAAGAGGAGAGAACTGTGCATCTCTCACCAATGGACAGGCCGCCTACCCAGACTGCCCCCTACCTGTCACCTAAAGTGCAGCAGCCCCACACAGATGTGGCCTACCTCAGGTGCACACGCCCCCAGGTCTGGGCTGACAGAGGCACTGGCTGGTCCCCCGGGGCTCTTTAGGGCCCAGGCAGCAGCTCAGGCAAGGCTGCTCCCTGGCCCCCCTGGTAAGGCACCACCATGGGAAGCGCACCAGCACCAGGCCCTGCATCACTGCAACAAACAGCCTCCTGCCTCCGCTCAGCCACTGCCCCAGGGGAGCCTCAGTATCCGTAGCAACTGGCGTTTGTGAGCTGCAGTCCCAGGAGGGCGGGCAGGCAGCCGCACTCTGCTCGCCTGTTCTGAGGAGACTCTGAGGAGACGCGCTTTTCTCTCGCCACTTTGGGAAGCCGTCAATTCCTGAAAGAGGAGTCCTCATCCCCTCTCATCTGCTTCCCCTCTCTGTCAGCAAGGTGCAAAGGGAGACGACGCATCGATCTGAAGATGGGATTTTCTCTTGGGCTCTATTTGAAGCTGACCCTGCACACAGTCTTGCTTTTAAATTACCTGGGAACGCAGGGTGCGGACAAGTAGAAAAAACCAAAATCACATATCTGCAAGGAACTTGGGATGTTCCATCCTCCTGTGTCTGAGCCACAGGGCACCTCACCCCATTTCACAGGAAAAACCCAAGTCTATTTTTTAAAATGAATTAACAATTAAAATAAAAAATTAAAACGCTAATAATAAACACTTTGCTTTTCTCTCAGTTCCTTAAAGGAGATCTCAGCCTGGGACTCTCATTTCAATATTTCACATCTCTTTCTGCTCAGGCAGGCAGGACCTCTAATTCTACTCTAACTCTACAGGCTATGGCTCAGACGTGGGCAGGGATGAGGGGCAGGAGAGTGGAAAAGAGGTTCATAGGTCTTCTTTTAAAATAAATCACTTACTGCCTCCTGCCACCCAGATACTAGCTGAGTTTATTTTCTGACCCTAGAAAACGTGTTCCAAACGCATGAAGCAGGCCTCTGTGCAGAAACGGGGCACACCAAGCCGGCTTCACCCCAGAAGGAGAGGCTGCTCCTGAGACTGGGGGCCTACTCCGCCACGAGAACCCCAGACTGTCTGATCACCGGACAAAGTCACAGCAGATCAGAAACCACTCCCTCCTCATACTTGAAATTGCCTTTCATTTCCACAACACCTCTCCCTTGAAAGACGTCAAAACTTCTTTTAAATAAAAACAGAACAAACAAACCCGAATTCTCTTCTCTCCATCCCTTTCTGCAGCCTCAGGAAAGAACTCTCTCAAATTCCAATCTTCACTCTTCTCCTCTTGCCAAAGAACTGTCCTGTCTTCAAAATAAAAATAAATCCCGTGGTCCTCTACGAAGTTGAGAGAAAAAGGGTACCATTTGGCTGCCCCCAATCCTATGAGAAGGCACATCTGGTGGGATTTTACATAAGCACATTCCTGCAGCCTAAGAGAGGGTCCCCTGTCCCCTCTGCCCTCTCCCTCCCTCGGTCCTCCCCTCCTATACTCCTCATTCTGCAGACAGGGCAGCAGGAAGCCATCAGCTCCACCCCTGCTGGCTGCATGGGGTGCACTGAGCCCCACGTGAGCCCCAGTTTCTTGTTTATAAAATGGAGATAACAGTATCTATCTTACAGATTGTTTTGGGGGGTATAACTGAGACAGTGTACACAAACCACTTCGGCAGTGTCTGGCACACACAAATGTTAGTTGTGATTAGATATTATTTTTGTGGACTATGACCTTTGAGAGCAGGTACCAATGTGTCATAGTTGAGTTCCCAGCATTTAGCTCAGTGCCTACCACACTGTCGATATTTTAAAAAACAAAAGTGAAAATGTTTGTTAAATCTTATTGAAGAGGCCATAGGCTTGTCTCCCACTGGTCTCTGCTCCGCCCCAAGACTGCCTTGGCATTGTTCCCCTAAGGGGATGGTTATCCTCACATAACCTCTCTCTTCCCACTCAGAAGAATTCCAATAAAATCAAACGGTAGGAGGAACATGCTCTAAGAAAGGGAAGCCTCTCTGTGTCCCACCCGCCACGTCTTGCCAGGCCTCTCAAAAGATTTGCCCCCTTCCCTTGCTCCTGGAGGGTGTTCAGTAATAGTGAACCATCAGAGGGGATTCCAACCGGCAATTAACACTCTTCCAGCTGGGAAGAGAGGAGATCCAGGATGCCCAGATCTACTCATTCCCCTTCCCTCTTCCAGAGAACACCCACTGCTGCCACACCACTCGAGAAGACCCCGCAGACCACAAAGAAGAACCTGACGGATGAAACAAGATTGGCCAAGTGTCCATAATTGCTGAAGCTGGGTGATAGGGACATGCGGATTCATGAAACTATTCTTTCTACTTTTGTATATTTTGAAAAACAAAATAAAAGCTTAATTAATTAATAGTTCCATATTTTACCAGAAAGTTAGCTCAAAGGGTTATTCTTTTCAAATCATAAGGGGGACTCCAGGCCTGGATTTCCATTGTAAAAGAAAAGGTCCAGGGGCCGGCCCCATGGCTTACTGGTTAAGTGCGTGCGCTCCGCTACTGGCGGCCCGGGTTCGGATCCCGGGCGCGCACCGACGCATGGCTTCTCCGGCCATGCTGAGGCGGCGTCCCACATACAGCAACTAGAAGGATGTGCAGCTATGACACACAACTATCTACTGGAGCTTTGGGGAAAAAAAGGAGGAGGATTGGCAGTGGATGTTAGCTTAGGGCCAGTCTTCCTCAGCAAAAAGAGGAGGATTAGCACGGATGTTAGCTCAGGGCTGATCTTTCTCACAAAAAAAAAAATAAGAAAAGGTCCAGGAAATTCCTCTGGCTCATTTCATCTGAAGGTCCAGGGAGGTATTTAGATGGTGTGTAGAGAGTAACTTAACCTGTCGGAGCCTCTCCTCAGCTTCCTTGCCCTTCAAACACAGGTTTGTCCTGACCTCACAAGGCTGCCCTATGAGAACAGGTGAAGTTGGTGGTACTGTCACTGCACCTTGAACGGTACCCAGCACACAGTAGATGCCTGATAGCATTTAAGTTCTTTTCTTTCCTTTACGAAACACAGACGCTCTGCTGTATTCTTGTATTAAGAAGCTTAATGGAATCCAACGCCAGAAGTTAGCTGGTGGCCATGAGCAACTGAGACACACTGAAAAGAACGCTCCCAGAGAAAGGGACTCAAAACTCCACTGCCTGGGACACCTGAGTCCCGAACACCCACCAAGGACTGAAGGACCTGAAGCACACCCTGTGCCACGAGCACTCAGTTAGAGGAGACAAGGTGGCAGGCTGCAGGAGAAACGCACGCCACTCCGGGCCGCTGCAGGATCAAGCAGGAGGCGTTGCTAGGAGGGGCTGCTGAGCATTTAAACACCATAATGACTTGAACAGATATTTGCACACAGTGTTCATAATAGCAGCATGATCCACAATAGCCAAAAGGTAGAAACCCAGATGCCCAGTGACAGACGAATGGATCAACAAAACGTGGTATATCCATACAATGAGATATTATTCAGCTTTAAAAGAAATGGGATTCTGACACATGCTACAACACAGATGAACCTTGAGGACATTATGCTGAACGAAAGAATCCAGACACAAAAGGACAAATACTGTATGATTCTACTTATATGCGGGACCTAGAGTAGTGAAATTCATACAGACAGAAAGTAGAAGGGTGGGTGCCAGGGGCTGGCGGAGGGGGCAGAAATGGAGAGGAGCTCCTCAACGGGGACAGAGTTTCACTTGGGAGGATAAAAAGTTCTGGAGATGGATGGTGGTGATGGTTGCATTGACCTGTACACTTAAAAATGGTTAAGATGGTAAATTTTATGTTGTGTATATTTTACCACAATGAAATAATGATGATGATAAAAGAAAAGAAAACTAATACCATAATGACAACATCTTGGCTTTAGTTTGTGTCCTTTTTTCCCGAGAGCTGAAGGCACCTTTGAAACACGCCCGCTCGTAGAGATGGGTCAGCTGAACCCCAGAAAGGTTGGGCTCCTGCAGCAGATCCAGTGCCCTGCCCGACCAGGCTGCCCTCAGGACCGCCGCAGCGGCTGCTGCCCTTTCCCAACGTGAGGAGAAGCTGGAGACCTGAGCCCAAGCAGAGGAGTGCGGCCTTGGTGGCCGGGTCAGCAGCAGGCCAGC
Source organism: Diceros bicornis minor (assembly GCF_020826845.1). NCBI lineage: Eukaryota > Metazoa > Chordata > Mammalia > Perissodactyla > Rhinocerotidae > Diceros > Diceros bicornis. The sequence goes on from NC_080743.1 coordinate 100,955,217, forward strand.
CAGCCACGCTCCCTGCTGCCTGTCCTCCAACACCTCCTGGCAGGCAGGACACACGCCTCCCTGCCAGACCCCCCAGGCGGGCCCTGACCAGGTGTGAGGAGCTGGGCTGGTCGCTCCCACACCCCACCTGGGAGCTGCCCTCTGCCTCCCTGCCCTCAGCTCACTCAAAGTGGCCCCGACTCCAGTGTAAAGGTTCCCTGGGGAGCTGCTCTCACATCCACCTGGATGCAAAGAACGGCAGTACCAGAGCCACAGCAGGAGGGACGGCCTCCCACTGCCTCTCCACCCCCATTACCAGGGCTTCCCTCCCAGAACCCACCTCCACTTCATGGCTACAGAGGAATCCTCCACCCCGAGTTCCTCAGCCACAGGCCCAGCTCCCTCAGACCTCCTCTCCCTGCTGTTTCCCCGGACTCACTGTGAAGCACAGGGCGGGTGGGGCCTTCCCACCACAGGCCACGGCACACCACGTCCACGCCAGGTGACAGAGGCTGCAGAGACCTGAGCTGTGAGCCTCAAACAACCAGTCTTCTCCCCCGAGGCCTACTGAACCCCAAGTAACACAAAGACACCACACTACATACACACACACACCCGGAACAGGCAAAGCAGTCTACGACAACGGGAGCCGCTCAGTGGCTGCCTGGGGCCGGGGGCTGAGGGAAGACTGACTGCAAACTGGAGGAGGGAATTTATAAAGATGAAGAAATACCCCATATCTGGATTAGAGTGGTGGTTACATGGGCGTATACATATGTCAAAACTCAGCTGACTTTATCCTTAAAATGAGTATATTTCGTTGAATGTAAATTATACCCCAATACAGTTGATTTTCAAAGTTAAAAAAAAACATCAAAACCCAACCTTAAGAGCCCGGTTAAGAGCATCACATGCTTTAGAAGCAATTTAGGAGGCAGCTCTGAAAGGCTCAGGAAGGAAGACAATGCACCCCAGTGACTGTGTATTGCCAGGCAACTCTGTGCTGAGTCCAAGAGGCCTCCTCTCCCACCAACCCCAGAATTTCAGAGTCTGGCAAAGGCCCCATCAGACCTCCCCGGGCTGATGGAGGTTACAGGACCAAATGCTCCCTCAGAACTCAGTATGGGTTGGGATTTGCGGAGGGGGGACCGAGCGCCTGGTACCCACGACTGGCTCTGTGTGTGTGCTCAGGCCCATCACTCACATCTTCCCTGCACGGAGCCCCTCAGGGAGCCAAGGGCGTGGGGAGGGGAGCAGAGCCCAGAGCTGGAGACACTTATCCCTACGGGCTGTGCAGCTTCCCAGCACTCAGGCCTCCAGACAATCTGCAGAAATGTTGCAGAATGCCCCTGACAGCCTGTGTTTAGGGAGGAGAAGCACCTGAACTTCCTATCACCGTACTATGCAGGCACTTCCGGTTTCCTCATTCTGCTGCTCTTTCCCCTTCCTCCGGCACAGCACAGTCTGTTTTCAAGCACGCGTGACTTCTGGGATGCTGATGGCTCCAGCAGTGTCGCCACACTCCTGGTCTAACCTGGAGACTGATGGGGAGCAGTGGAAGGCTGGGGTCTCCCCTCTTCCTTCAAAGAGGTCCGCAGCCAAGGGATAGGGAGCTAGGAGGAAGGAACACGAACAGGACGCTTACATTTGCTCACAGTCAAAAATCCAGCTCCAGGGTGATCAAAATTCAGGTGCCTACATTACCATCCCCTATCTAACCCACCTTCTTCTAGAGGCTGCATGCCTCTAGGGGAAACAGACCCACCCTCAAATCCCAACTTTCCCACTTAATCACTGTGTGACCTTAGGCAAGTCACTCAACCTGTTTCCCCATCTATAAAATGGAGGTTGTGGCATCTGCTTCATCAGGTTATTGAAGGGACTGAATGAGGATAAATACCAAAAGCACAGGGCAGTGGGGCCGGCCCCATGGCCTAGTGGTTAAGTTCGGCACACTCCACTTCAGTGGCCCAGGTTCAGTTCCCAGGCATGGACCTACACCACTCATTGGCAGCCATGCTGTGGCAGCATCCCACACACAAAATAGAGGAAGATTGGCACAGATGTTAGCTCAGGGTGAATCTTCCTCAGCAAAAAAAAAAAAAAAAAAAAGAAGAAGAAAGAAAGAAAAAAGAAAAAAAAGCACAGATCAGGGACTGGGGCAGCCAGAAAGCATTATGCCACCCTCCTCTACCCAACCCGCTCATCCTGACTCCGCTCAGTCTAGGGCAAAATGGAGAGCCACCTCTGCTTTTCAAAAGTGATTAAAGATGTGGGCTGACTCCATCATGAGGCCCTCCTATAAGCTTCCTATAGCAGAAGGAGAGTATGCTTGTGTTCACACGGAAATGAAAATGTAGGCCTCTAAGTATTTTTAAATGTCAACAGATGTTTGCTTTAGGCTGCAAAGTGTACTTGAATCCCTGAGAAGTATAAACTGGATGATGTTCAGACCAGGGACAAGGCAGAGTTGGGAAGGGGAGAAGGATGCTGGCGGAGAAAGGAAAGGATCTGGGGCAGATGCAATCAGGATGAGGAGCCAGAAAGACAGAGAGAGAGAGGTGGATGGAGGACGGTGGGTTGGAAGTATGGTAACTGGAGGCAGGGCCCTGGAGAGCCTGTCACAGGGCAGAAAGGGGCAGAATAAAGCTGTGATTCAATTCCAAACATCTGGATACCGGCTGAGCCGTGAAGAAGACCCGTGAAGTCAGAACATGGCATAAACGGAAGAGCACTCCCACCTCCAGAAACTCGAAATAAACAGGGCGAAGGCAGCCCAGGGAGCAGAAGACCTGGACCGTGAGCATCACTGGCACTGGCTCCGACAGCTGAGGAGCTGAGCAGGCAGCAGCCAGGAGACTGCGGGGTTATGTGACCAGAGCCAAGGCGAGAAGCAGGAGGCAGAGCTGCCTGCCCCACGCAGGCCTGGGCTCCAGCGGAAGACAGCCTGGGTCTGGGTGGGAGAGAAAGACTGAAGTGGCCACGTGACCCTGGACAGAGGGACCTTCCTCCTTCCTCCTCCTGTGCTAAATGACTTCATGGATTAGTTCATGTATCTTCACGAAGTCCACAGACGAGGAAACCAGGAAGTCACCAGCTAGAGACACAACTAGGACTGCACCCAGGCAGCTGGCTGGCTGTCTGACCACTCCTCCACACTACCTCCAGGGGCCTGGCTGCACTCCTCCTCACCACGGCAGATCAAGGGAGGAGAGCTTGCACCATCCCCCCCAGCACATTCTCGTCTGAGGCCAAGGACTTCTTTTTGGGGGAACGAGGCACATCTTCCGACTGGAAGACGGAAACGAAAAGTCCATTAACCACGGCTGTTCCAGAGCCCCAGGGGTGGTCTCCTTCTCTCGGCTTCCTCTCCAGGCCTGGGGAATTCTTTAGCCTCCCCGGCCTTTTCCCAGACCCCAAATTCCAGTTGGGTGCTTGGTGTGCCCAGAAGCTGCTGGCGGTGATGCCCTGTGTTACTGATGCGCAGTCCAGCATCTTTCACGGACAGGATGCTGAAAGAAAATCCCGCGAGTGGTCATCAAATCAGAGCCCAGCCTGCAGGAAGGCCCCTTCCTGAAGAGCTAGATGCTTCTCAGAGACCTCTAAGGAAGAACATTCCAGGCTGCCCCCTCTCATTGTCGGCAGTCTTGCCTTGCATCTGACCTCGGTCTCTCTTGTGGCCACCAAAACAATGCATGTGGTTGCCTTCCCCTGGGAGCCGGCTCGGCATAAGGGCCTGAGAGAGCAGGCTCAGGCCGGGGTGGACGCCTGGCTCAGTCCCCAACAATGCGACACTGGCCCATGTGTGACCTTCTCTGGGTCTCAGCCTCCCTGATTCTAAAGAAGGAGAGTACATGAGACGCCGGCGGCAAGTGCTCGGGGCGGCGCCCGTCCGCGAGGACATCATCAGTGAGCAGTCACTGCTGTTGTTACGGCTGCTGATGGCGTTCTCATCACGGGGGAAGGCCACCTTGCCAAGTCCTCCTGGTACGTACGCCATGAGTGCAGCCGCCTCAGAGAGCGGAGGGCCCACAGCATGACTCAGCTTGTCTGCCTCTATGGGGAAGGCCCTAGTCTCTGTTCCTGGACCTTCCAGGAACCTCCCACGGCAACTGACAACCATAAAACACAGCCAGTAGGAACCCCCGGAAGGCTTGGTGGAGGATGCTGGGTCATTCCTCAGGCCAGGTGCCCAGCTGGGCTGACTGTGCTTGGGTTGACCAGCTGTTTCACCAGTTCTGGCCCCTCTCTAAGCAGCAGAGCACACAGCCCAGCACACAAATCACAGAGACAGTGCTCCCAGGAGCATGCAGATGCATCTAAAAACAGTCAGTGCTTCTTCAGACTGTGGGAGGGGGATGGGAAGCAAGTGTCCACAGTGTCTGCAGAAGCAGAGAGCCCGAGGAGGAGCCGCAGTTCTCTGCAGAGCATCATCATCACCCACCGCACTGAGGCCGGGGCCAGGGCCAGGGATGCATCATGCTCAAGGAAGCCTGCACTGTTTGCTTTGTGCACACGGTGAGGAAGCAGCCTGCACAGCTCCGAGTTCCTGATACTCTGCCCGGGGGGAGGTCTGGCCTGCCTCTGGGGTGGCTGTCCCGTTCTGGTGGGAGCCAGGGGTGCAATGCTCCTCCAATAACCTAGGATCAGCCCACTGGCTCTAACGCATCCTCGAACCTTCCCAGGTTAAGTGGGGTCGCTGACTCCTCAATCCAAACAAAAGTTGAAAGTCACTTGGTCCAAATCCCATCACAGGGAGCCCTGCACCCATGAGAAGGGCAGGACAGACCGTCCCTGCCACCAGCCTCCTTTTCCCTCCCAACTCACAACCAAACCAGCACACATCTCCTTAGACAGAGCTGTCTTGAGATGAAGGATTTCCTAACTCAGGGTAGCTCTGAGCCAGAGCCACTTGCAAAGGTGAAAGGGAGCACCATCAGCCCCTGACGGAGCCAGGTAACCCATGCCTGCCTGGGCCCTGGTTCCCCCTTGTTTTGGTTCAGTGCCAAGTGACAGGGAACCAAGACTCCCCGGAACAGGACCTGCTCTCCGTCCCTAGCAGCCAGCTGAGAACAAAACAGCCTAGTCTCACTTCTTCCCAACCAGCAGCTTCTGCATTCCTGGCCTGAGATCCAGAGATACCAAGACTGAGTGGGACAGGCTGGGCTGGAGGGAGAGGGCTGGTATGGGATGGTGGAGCCCAGAGCAAAGGGCTGAAAGAGAGAAAGGGAGGGGCTCAGGGAAGATTGACATAGAGGGACAAGTCACGGAGTGAACGCGGGCTTTGCAATCAGGTACACAGCCCCAACTCCTCCCTCTGCCAAAATGCTCTTCAGCATCTCACTTCCCAGACACCCTCACCCCTCAGACCAAAGCCCCCACCTCCCTCACCAGGGCTCGGGAGCCTTGCTCCTTGCCTCTCTCTCTTCAATCTCAGCTCATTCTGCATATGAGACCATCATAATCGCTTCTCTCCCTTCCAGCTTACTTGCTTCATGTTCCAGATCCTAACACCAAACTGGCCCACTCTCTGGCTAGGAAGCTTCTCGCAGACCTTATACACAAACAAGATTCCAGCATCGTCAAGAAAGTGCGCAATCCTAACACACACCACTTGGGAGCCTTCTGAAGCTGAAGCAGAAGGACTCACCTGGAAGGAGGAGTGGGGTAGGGACAGGAGGCCAAAGCGTATGGACCATCACCCTACCTCTCTCCTGAAGGACTCGTGGTCCAGTTCACCCAGTGTCCTCTCAGTCTCCCTTCATGGGACCAGGTGGGGATGGCAAGCTAGGCGTTTCTTAGACCCCAGGCCATCCCAGCAGGCAGACGTAGGCCTGAGCAAAATCCCAGCTAGACTTTCCCCCTGGATGCTGCCCTCAAAGCACACAGCAGCCCTGCCCTGGGTGGAATCAAAATAATTCCTGGTCTCCCTGCTCCTTGCCACCTCCCACGTGCCACCTCCCCAGCCCTCCATGGCATAAACAGGGCTTTATTATCTCAAGCCCACGAAGTCCTTTGAGATCCCTGTGAATGGAACTCCACACAATACCTTGTTTATTAATAACCACTCACCACCCCACCCCACCCCAGCTTGCTCACTCCCTCACCACTGGGTCCCCCTCATGCATAATGGAGGAGTTGTGTGGCCCATGACACAAGCCAGGCTGTACTGCTCAGGCTCCAAAGGGATAGACAGAGAGAAGTACCAGGCTGGGCCAGGCTCCCCAAGGTGGGGGTGGACTGAGGAGCAGACCCTCCAGTTAAGATTCGGAGACACAATGTTTTGTGGGGGAGCACAGTATGGTGTGGGTGGTACTGGCCCTCCCCTATTTGCACGCCCTACATGAACCCAAAGCCAGCGATGGCAGCAAGTGGTGTAACATTTAGTCAACACCCACCCCATCTGTCCAAGGCTGTGTGCTGGCCCTGCACAGGACAACGGCTCTCTGCAACCTCAGCTTCAGCTCACTGGTCCACTTCTGCTCTAGGGCCTGGGACAGACCTCTCTCTTCCACTTGACAGCCCATCGCACGTTTGATTACAGCCTGAGCGTGGCCCTCACCCTCCCTCCAACACACCAGTTCTTCTCCAGATCAGATATCTCCATTCCCTTCAGCTGCCCCTCAGGAAACTATTTCCATCCACTGCACCACCCTATTTTCCCTACGACGACCAAGCTTCAGTGGGCCAGGCTTTCTCTTAAAGTGTAAGGCCCAACTCTCCTTCCTGCTGATGAAAGTGTATCTTGACAACATCCTTCCAGAGGAAAAGTTTGGAAATAAATTTAAAAATCCTAAAATTGTTTATGCCCTTTATTCCATAAATTCCATTTCTGGGAGTAGATCTTAATAATCAAGGATAATCAGAATACGTAAGTTACATAAATGTTCATCAGAATATTGTTTATAATGGTAAAAAATTAGAAGCCACCTAAACAGCCATCACTGGGAAATGATAAACAAACCATGGCACGTTCCTGGTTTGACTGGCAGTAGAGGGTGGAAATCAGGGCTCTGGAGCTAGACAACCTGGGTTCAAAATCGGGCTCTGCCATTTATTGGCTGTGTCACCTTGGGCAAGTTACTTAGCCTCTCTGTCCCTCACTCTCCTTATTCGTATAATTGGGATAATAACGGTATCAATCTCAGGTTACAAGGATTCAACGAATGACAGTGCGTGACACATATGGTAAATACTAAAAAAAGAAAGCTTGGATTCTTACTACTATCATAAGCAATGAAATATTATATAGTCATTAAAATGATGAAATAATACAGAAGACTATTTTAATAATATGAAGATTATTAAGTGAAAACAGCAAATTACAAGAATGGGATAAGAATGGCTATCTTAGGGAAGTGAAATTATGGATACTTTGCATTTTTTCCTTTGTGCTTATTTATATTTTCTAAATTTTCTACAAAGAACATTTCTTTTGTTAACAATAAAATGTATTTGTGATGGTGTGGTGCCCAGAGTAGGCACAGCTCCCCAGCACAGGGCACAGGGCAGCCCTGGTCCTGATGCTGCCCTTGCTCTGGAAAGCTCATCGCCTTTTTGACCATCACACCACACTGTTGTCTCTACTGAGCTTCAAGGCAACAACCCAGCCGCCTGGCCCTGGCTCCCTCCAGCCCCACACCTTGCCCCCAGAGTGGCCTTTTCCCAGGGGCTGCTGTTGAGCCATAATGAACACGGGGCTGGTGGTGTTTCTGAGGGTGTGGGAAGGAAAGCTGAGAAAGGCACAAACAGAGGGGACAGTGCTGGCCCTAAGGCTTAGAGCTGGAATAGGGGGTGCGTCCCAGGGGGAAGGCAGGGGCAGCCCATTTTGTGTACCAGCAGGATGGAGAGGGGTTAATGGAAAGACCAGACTTATCCTGCATTGAAGAGGAAGAAAAAGAGGTAAGATTCTGAGAAAATCCAGGTGTGTGAGGGGTGGCGGGGGGTGGGGGCAGAGGGTAGCTGCCCGCCCACCGCACCATCCATTGCTTTGGAGTTCCCTTGGCTTTTCTCCTCACGGAGGCAGCCATGCAGGCCAGTCTCCCAGAGCCACCTGCAGACAGCAGCCCATGTCTCAACCCAGGGGCACCGCTCAGGGGAAGAGAGGGAGTTAGGAGGGGTCAGAGCAAGAGGGGAGGAGTGCAGTCTGGGAGAGAGAGCTGAGGGGCTGGCCAGCCTGAATGTGGGCCACATTTGCAGAGGACAGCCCATGCCAGTGCAGAATGGCTGTGAGAACAGCTGGCGTGCCTGGGGGAGAGCCCCATCCCATCCCAGGCGGGGCACCCGAGTCATGCCCCCATCCCCCCTAGGATGACTGCCTCCTCCTGAGGACCGATGTGCCCAGCCTAGCCCACCCCCTCTCCCCCACCAGAAAAGAGCAGCAACAAAATCCGGAGAACTGCTGATCTTGCCAGAGTGTGGCCAAGGGCTGCCCCCAGGAATCAAGGGGACAGGGCAGGGCTGGGCGAGCCTCAGGCCCTCAAACCATATTTGTTAACCGTTAACTGTTGAGGCTAAGGGTCCACTCTCATCTCTGGGCACAGAATCCTCACTTCCCAGACAGGAGCGCGAATTCTGTTGTGACAGGAAACTCGCTGTCGGGAAGCACCTTGTCTCAAGTGTTTAAGCAGAAGCTGGATGACCTTGCCAGAGGAGCTGTAGGAATCCCAGCCCTGCGTGGAGGTGGGCTAAGAGCACCTCTGAGGCCCACCCAGCGCCGAGACCCGGATCACACAGGCTGGAGGCAGCTGCCGAGAAGCAGGTGGCTCAGAAGCGAGCCCGTGAGGAGAACGTGAGGAGTCCCCAGAGCAGCATGACCCCCCTGGCTCTGCGTCTCCTCTGCTGCGGGGCGACTGCTGTGTGTGAGTGTGTCTGTGGTTGTGCCTATGTGGCAGCGTGCATTTGTGAGTGCGTGAAGGCACATACCTGTGTGTCCCTGGGGAGGGGTTTCAGTCCCCATGTGTGTGCCCCAGTGAGTGTGAGCACAGTGCTCGGCTGTGTGAGTGTGAAGGTGTCTCAGCGTGTGTATATGTCCAAGTGTGCGTGTCTAACTGCCTGGTTTGGTGGGCATATGTGTATGCCTGTCCCAGAGTGTCTGCCTGTCTTGTTGTAGGTGTGACTTAGATTATTAGTGTAACTCAATATGTGTGGACATCTGTCTGAGTGTGTCGACAGGTATTCCAGTACACGTGTGTGATGCTGAATGTGCATCTCCTTGGGTTCACAGGCTGGTATCACTGTGTGTGTGCATGAGTGAGTGTGTGTGTGTGTATGTGTGTGTGCAGTGGGTTCTGACATATGGACGTGTGTTTTGGTGTACAGGTCTCTTGGTCTCAATGCATATTTGTCCTGGTCCCTGTACATGTGTTTGTGGGTGTGTCTGTCTATCTTGATGTGTGTACTGTATATGTGCGTGTGTGTGTATGTACGCGCGCAGAAGCAGGAGCAGGCACGGCAATCTCATGGTCTCCCTGTGTTACCAGAATGCTCACCAGTCAGGGAGAACACTGAATGAATCCCCCATGTGCAAACCATGCAGGGGCTCCCTGTGTCCGCAGAATAAAATCCACCTCCCCCAGCTGGCATCTAGGGAACTTCTAGTCAGCACCCAGTAATCTGATACACTTGCTCTTCTCCAAATGCCGGGCTGCCCCACCTCCACTTCTGTTTTTTCTGTTTCTTTACCTAGAGTCCCCGTACCCCACCTCTGCCCAACAAAACCCTCCTCATCCTCTTAGGCCCAGTGCCAATGCCACCTCCTCCAGGAAGCCAGTCCAACCCTTTGGCCGGACACGACCATTCCCGCCTCTGACCTCCAAAGCCCATTATGTACATCCCCTCACTAAGCACAGATCCCATTCTCCTTTCACGGCAGTGACGTGTACAAGCGTTTCCTCCCCCGCCGGTCAACGAATAACTTATAGTCGGGGACTTCGTCCTGTCCTTTGCAGATCCCAAGGTGCCTGGTTCAGAACCTGGCACACAGAGGCCTGCAGTAAATGTTTACTGAACTACACGACTTGAGTGTGGCTACCCAGCAAGCTGAGCATGGAAAGAGCATCACTGCCTCAGGGCCCTTAGAGCTGGGCAAGTACAAGACACAGGCCTGAGGGTCTCCAGCCCTGGTGTGCTGTAGGGCTGGGAAAAGTCATTTACCCTCTCTGCACTCAGGCTCTGTATCTCAAGGAGCCTGTTCTGGGACCAAATGGCCAAGGTCAAACGCGACATGTCTGCCAGCTGCTTCTTTCTCGTAAAGCCTGGTTACCTAAGAACTGACCTCTCTCAGGGCTGGGCACAGCTCCAAGAGCCCATCCACACTGGACTTCACACGGCCGACTGCTGCAGCCAGGACGGAGCCTTTAGCAACCCTAAACGAATGCTCCAAACCCCAAGGTTCCCTCGCATAGCCTGAGCTTTTGCACTGTAAAGATGCCGACTATATCTGCCTGCCCAGCAGCCAGATCTCCAGCCTCTGAGGCTGAGCAAGACCCTGGCTGCCCTGATGGGGAGGTGGGCAACAGCACCTCCAAGGCTGTGCCAGGAGAGAGACCACTTGAACAAGGAGGCAGATGCTCACGCTGCCCTCAAAGACTACGGCAGTCACAGTTTTTGGGCAATCCACCAGAAAGGCTAAAATTTTACAAAAGCATTGACATTACCAAATGTCGACAGGGATGTCGCAGAGCCGGAACTGCTGGCAGAAGAATAAATTGGCACAGTCGCTTTGGAAACTGTCTGACAGTGTGCACTAACGCTGGACATACTTACATCCTGCGGCCCCGTAGTTCTACCTCTGGGTACTCACCCCAAAGAAATCAATATTTATAACCATAAAAGGGTATGTTCAAGAATGATTATACTCAAATTCATATGGAATTGCAAGAGGCCCTAAATAGCCAAAACAATCCTGAAAAAGAACAACTCAGAGACTCACATTTCCCAATTTCAAAACTTACTACAAAACTACAGTTGTCAACGGGCCGGCCCCGTGGCTTAGCGGTTAAGTGCGCACGCTCAGCTGCTGGCGGCCTGGGTTCGGATCCCAGGGGCGCACCAACGCACCGCTTCTCCGGCCCTGCTGAGGCCGCGTCCCACATACAGCAACTAGAAGGATGTGCAGCTATGACATACAACTATCTGCTGGGGCTTTGGGGGGAAAATAAAAATAAAAAAAAATAAAAAAATAAAAAACTACAGTTGTCAAGTCAGTGTGGTACTGGCGTAAGGACAGACATACAGACCAATGGAATAGAATTGAGAGTCCAGAAATAAACTCATACGTCTATGACCAATTGATTTTTGACCAGAGGGCCAAGTCCCCTCAATGGGAAAAGAATAGTTTCTTCAACAAATGGTGCTGGGACAACTGGATTTCCACATGACAAAGAAAGAAGCTGGACCCTTATCTCACACCATATACAAAAATTAATTCAAAATGGATCAGTCAACTACCTAAATATAAGAGCTAAAATCATGAAACTCTTAGAAGATAACTGTAAATCTTCATGATCCTGGGTTTGGTAGTAGATTCTTAGATGTGACACTAAAAGCACAAGTAACAAAAATAAAAATAGATAAATTGGACTTCATCAAAATTTAAGACTTGTGTGTATCAAAGGACATCATCAAGAAAGTGAGAAGACAACTTACAGAATGGGAGAAAATACTTGCAAATCACACATCTGGTAAGGGTTTCATATTCAGAATACATAAAGAACTCTTTAAACTCAACAACAGAAAGACAAACAACCCTACTTAAAAATGGGCAAAGAATTTGAATAGACATTTCTCCAAAGAAAAAATACAAACACCAAGAAGCAAATGAAAAGATGTCCAACAACATTCCTAATGATGCTAATCATTACGAAGACGCAAATCGAAACCATAATGAGATACCACTTCACACCTACTAGGATGGTTATAATCAGTAAAATGGAAAATAACAAGTGTTGGTGAGGATGTGGAGAAAGTGGAACCCTCCTACTTTGCTGGTGGGAATGTAAAATGGTGAAACCACTGTAGAAAACAGTTTGGTAGTTCCTCAAAAAGTTAAACATAGAATTACCATATAATTCTACTCCTAGGTATATATGCAAAAGAACTGAAAACAGGGACTCAAAGATACTTGCACACGAGTGTTCATCCAAGCATTATTCACAATAGCCAAAAGGCAAAAACAACCCAAGTGTCCATCAACAGCTGAAGAGATAAACAAAATGTGGTATATCCATACAACGGAATATTATTCAGCCATAAAAAAGAATGAGGTTCTGACACTTGCTACAACATCAATGAACCTTGAAAACATTATGCTATGTGAAATAAGGCAGACACAAAGGGACAAATATCATATGGTTTCACTTCGTATGAAATACCTAGAATAGAATTCATTGAGACAGAAAGTAGATTAGAGGTTACTAGGGGCTGGGAGGAGCATGGAATGGGGAGTCATTGCTTAAAGGTCACAGAGTTTCTATTTGGGGTGATGAAAAAGTTTTGGAAATAGAGAGTAGTGATGGTTGCACAACACTGTGAATATCCTAAACGCCACTGAATTGTACACTTAGAATTGTTAAAATGGAAAATTTTATGTTTTATATAATGTATATGTTTTTACCATAATAAATTTTTTTTCTTTTTTTGTGAGGAAGATCAGCCCTGAGCTAACATCCATGCCAATCCTCCTCTTTTTGCTGAGGAAGACTGGCCCTGAGCTAACATCTGTGCCCATCTACCTCCACTTTATATGGGATGCCACTGCAGCATGGCCGGGATCTGAACCCGGGCCGCCAGCAGCGGAGTGCGCGCACTTAACTGCTACGCCACGGGGCGGGCTCCCCACAATAAAAATTTGTGTGTGTGTGTGTGTGCGTGTGAGGAGGACTAGTCCTGAGCTAACATCCGATGCCAATCCTCCCCTTTTTTCTTGAGGAAGATTGGCCCTGGGCTAACATCCGTGCCCATCTTCCTCCACTTTATATGGGACGCTGCCGCCGCATGGCTTAACAAGCGGTGCATCGGTGCATGCCCGGGATCTGAACCTGCGAACCCCGGGCCGCCACAGCGGAGCCCGCGCACTTAACCGCTGTGCCACCGGGCCGGGCCCAATAAAATTTTTTAAATAAATCACTGCAGCATCCTTCCCTGCTCTGCTATCAAATCCTACAATATCTGACCTCAAATAAATGATTGCCAGGATAAATGAGACAGAGACAGGAAACAGTTTCCAGAAGCACTATTTCCCCAGAGGACGATATTCTTCAAAGCCTGGAGTGAGTTACTGTGATGATGGAGTGGAAGGGAGATCTACCCTAGGCTCTGAAATCCCGCTGACCTTGTCATCCGCTTCCCAGGCCTGGCTGTAAAATAGGGCAATGTCACCAGCCTCCAACCTGCCTCTGAAATCTCTGACCCACCACCTCCCCTTCAGGCCACTCTCTAGATTTCCTTAGTTCCATCCCCTTCACTGCTGACTTCAGCTTTTTGAAAGAAGAGGAAAACCACCACCACCCAGTAGGTCAAACATACCCAGCACACTGGCCTAGGGGCTTTGCCCAAAGCTTCTTTGCCAGACTTCCACAGCTGGCTAAAATATTTAACTTTTAAAGGAAAGCCCTGGGTTACCCAGGTTACAGCAAAAGACATGCTATTTAAAAAACTTTAACTCAACTCCCCAAGATACCAGCTCATCTGTACTTCTCACCAGTCTCTCTTCTCACACTGCCTCCAAAGACAGAGAACGATGAAAATGGACATTCTGTATGTGGTCCCCTTCCCAACCAGACTGATGGCTGGAATAACCCAACTGCCCTCGTAGCCCTGATGAAGATGGGGATGCTTGTTTTAAGCCTTTGGGCTCCCCACTGACCCTTCTCCTGCCCAGCAATTGGGCAATACTATTTTGTGTTAACTATCTCACCACACTCCCAGGTTGTATTTTGGACCTCATCTCCCTAAAATTCCTAACGTGCATATCTTTCTTTGATTTCATGGAGGTGTACACGATTCAGTAACCATTCTCATCTTTTTATTGTATGCCTATAAAGTCTTCTGACTGATCTTTTAAATGAACACACCAGAATTTATACATTTAAATCAGCACTGTCTTCTTCAAAGAAGTCCCCTCGGGAGGCTATGTACATATTCCAACAATGTACCTGCCCAGGGTTAGAACATTTCTGAAGCTTCTCTTCTGGAACTGCTTTCAAAGCCTGGAGCGTGTCCTTTGATGGGCCCCATGGTGGCCAAGTTTTATCCTATGAGGGTAGATTTGATTTTTTTTGAAGTTGAAAGATAGGGCCAAGAATGGGAAAGATGGTGAGTGATGCAGTAGGGAATACGGTTTAGTGTCAGAAGCACAGAATCATCATCAAGGAAGATCTCTGAGGAGCATTCCGAGAGAGGATGAAACAGGTTCTGCGTGCTGGCTGCATTACAGGAACAAACACGCAGCCCCAGTGGTGTGGCTTCAGAGGGCAGCATATGTGTGGGTGAATGAGAGCTGGTAAAACAATTAGAAATCACTCATTGTCACCACTAGATGCCTTTGTTGTGTCCACCCCATCACTGTGTCTTGACCAGGGGCTAGGAACTAGAAACTTTCCAAAAGCGGCTGCCAAAGGTCGTAGCCTGGAGTGGGCATAGGCAGAAGGCTGCCCCCTCTCTCAAAAAAAGACAGAGACTGCCCTGTGTAAAAAAAGTGGGCAAGGTCTGGTGCTTCCTCCATAAGTTAAACACTGAATCACCACATGACCCAGAAATTCCACTCCTAGGTATATACCCAAAAGAACTGAAAACAGGTGCTCAAACAGAAACTTGTACACAAATGTTCATTACAGCACTTGTTCACAAGAAAGAACCCAAATATCCATTAGCACATGAACGGATAAATGAAATGTGGTATATGTAGACAGTGGAATATTACACAGCCATAAAAATGAATGAAGAACTGACACATGCTACCACGTGGATAAACTTTGAAAACATTCTGCTAAGTGAAAGAAGCCAGGCACAAAAAGCCACATGTCGTATGATTTCATTTATATGAATGTCTACAATAGGCAAGTGGTAGAGACAGAACAGATTAGTGGTTGCTAGGGGCTGGAGGGAGGGGAGAATGGAGAGTGATTGTTTAATTGGTAGGGGGTTCTTTTTGGGGTGATGAAAGTGTTCTAGAAGGAGACAGTGATGATGGTGGCACGACATTGTGAAAGAACTAAATGCCACTGAACTGTATATTGAAAATGGTTAAAATGGTAAATTTTATGTTATGTGTATTTTACCACGAAAAAGAAAAAGAAAGAAGCAGGCCGAGTTTCCATGCTACTTTCCGGCAGGAGAGTGGTATGCGGGGGCAGCGGTGTTGAGACCTTCACAGGCGGAAGAGAAGAAAGGCTGCTGCAGGGCCCACAAACCAGTGACAATCAGCCATGTGCCTGGCCCTCCACCACAGCCAAGCTATCAAACTCACAATCTACGGTTTTCAATGCGGACTCAGCAGATCCAGGAGTGGGAAAAGAGCCCCTGTGGTTCTGGAGAAGCAGGGCCATTTCCTGAGATGAAGCCAGAGGAGGACACTTCTGCTGCAGCTAGTTTTCCTGTCCACTCTAATCTCTGCCTGCAGCATCAGGACCCTCTGATCAGGCCGTGACCTTGTGGGCTGGGGCTGGGGGCAGGGAGGGAGCTGTCCTTTCCCTGGAGATGAGGCTCTTCTCTCCACCAGCAGCTGCCTGTCACTCTTCCACAGGGCACTCCCCCTGCCCTCCCCACTCCCCCAGGGGGCTCCCAGAGGCTCCGCAGGCACATCTGCACCCCAGCTTGAGGCTTTTTCAGGAAACTCACACCAGCCAGGCAGCTGAGGCTGGTCTCCGACCACCCAGACCCCTTGGCAGCCTCCAGCTCAGGGGTATGTTTTGCTAATCTTTGTGCATGAGGATTTACAGATTCAGAGAACAGGCAAGACCCTTAGCAGCAATTACAAGGCTAATAACATTAAGTCTTAAATGGTTATTACAGACTCAGATCCCTTATTAGTTGTGACAGCCAGTGAATCAGGAGAGCAGTGAATTGTAATGCATATATGAAAGATAACTTTAAAAATTCAATGGTCTCAAGCGCCGAGGCTCAGTGCAGCTGTTGGACCTAACACCCAGCCTCTGGGAAAACCTGGGAGAGACCCACGAAGGGGCCTGCATGGTGTGAGGGTCTGCTCCCGACTCAGTCGTTATCAGACCCCTCCTTCATTTATCCCACAACACAGCACAGATTTACTGGGCACCTACTGTGTGGCACCATGGAGCTTACAGCATGGTGGGGAGTACAGACTTTCTGGTTAGCTGCCTGCTCTTGGCATCTTCCCATCCACCGAGGCCAGGAGGAAGGAATGAAGGACTGACTGCTGTGCCAATGATGGGCAGTGCCGAGATGAGGACGACTCACCCTGCTCGTGGCGACCTCTTTGAGGACAGAGGAACCCAGCACAGTGAGTGAGATCAGAAGGCAATGCACTCAACGTGTCAGGAGAGGTCGAGAGACTGTAAGACAGGCTGTGAGAAAAAGCAGCACTCTGAGGGCTTGTGTAAGGCAAGAGGTTGGAAAGCCAGTGAGATGACCTCTGAGGGTCTTTCCAGAAAAAGGAGTCAGGCTGTGGCCCTGGTCTTCTGCCCAGGGCCACACAGGGGTGGAGAAGGAGCAGCTACAGCTGTTGTAAGCCCCGAGTTCCTACTCCGAGCAGGCAGAGTGCTGTCATCCCAGGTGCAGGCAGGCTCCACTCCACAAAAAGGCTCCTGAGACACACAAGAAAGGTGGGGAGAAAGGGGCGGGGGGAGGAACCGAGCGAGGAGAGGCAGCTCTGAGAGGCGACTGTCAGGCCAACCACTCCAGCCGGCCTGTTGCCATGACGACGCCCTCCCGCCTGGTATCCAGGAATAAATTATTGATCATGGACACTGCTTTCCCGCTTCCCCAAAGCCCCTAGTGCCCTCTTCGCTGCCACCACCACTCTCCCCTCCTCCACCTGTTCTGTATTTGCCTGAAAGAGAATCACTCTGAAACCAAACAGAAGCCCAGGCCCCTATCTTCCCAGCCCCTCCCAGCCTCTCTGCCTCCCCTGCCATAATGTACCCTTGCTGCCCTATCCACCTGTTATGGGCTGAACTGTGTCCCCCAAACCCATACACTGAAGTCTTAACCCCCAGTACCTCAGAATGTGACTGAACTTGGACTGAATTTTGGCCTTTTAAAGAGATAATTAAGGTAAAATGAAGCCGTTGGGGTGGGCCAAAATCCAATACACCTGGTGTCCTTGTAAGGAGAGGAGTTTAGGACACAGACATGCACAGAGGGAAGAGTGGGAGGACACAGGGAGAAGACGGCCTCTACAGGCCAAGGAGCGGGGCTGCAGAAGGAACCAGCCCTGCCGGTACCTGGATCTCGGACTTTCAGCCGCCAGAACTGTGGGAAATACATTTCTGTTGTTTAAGCCGCCCAGCCTGTGGTACTTTATTATGGCAGCCCTAGGAAACTAATACACAGCCAAGAAGGACCTCCTTAAAGCCAGCTGTTGTTTTGGGATGCCCAAACAGACTGAAAACATCATTGCAGCAGCAGAGCCAGACAGCTCTGAGATCCCACGTGTGCACACAATGGGCTTCCAGGGGCTGGAGCTGGGAGACAGGGGGAACATGAGGGGGCAGGACAGCCCAGCCCAGAAGCCAGCAGCAGACCCCATGCTGGGCAGGCAGGGCAGCCCGTGCAGGAAACTGCAGCTGTCCTGGGTCCCTCTGCTCGGGATGGTCGCAGACGCATCCAACTTCTCAGGGTCCAGTTCCCTAACCCAAGAGAACACAAGGCTGAATGAAGGCAGACCCAGGGTGAGACACGGAATGACCAGTGCCAGAAGGGTCTAGGCCCCTGGCCCAGCGGGCGGGCTGAAGGACCTGTTCTGAGAAAGAAGCAGCAGCGGCTGCACTGAGTCCAGTGTGTAAAACTGTGAGGAGTCACCTTCAAGTCAGGGGATAAGCAGTGGGGGAGGCTGTGGAGAAACTGAAACCCTAGTGCATTGCCAGTGGGAATGTGAAATGGAGCAGCCACTGGGGAAAAGAGTTTGGCAGTTCCTGCACAAGTTAAACACAGAATGGCCATATGACCCACAATTGACTCCTAGGTATATACCCAAGGGGACTGAAAACGGACTCAAATAAGTCCACATACACACATTTTCATGGCAGCACTATTCACAATAGCAAAGGTGGACACAACCCAGAAGTCCATCAATGGATGAGTGGATAGATAAATTATGATGTATACATACAATGGAATATTACTCAGCCATAAAAAGGAATGAAGTCCTGATACATGCTACAACACAGATTAGTGAAAACTAAGTGCAAGAAGCTAGATGCAAAAGGCTACATACTGTATGGTTTCTTTAATATGAAATGTCCAGAACAGCCAAATCCATACAGACAGAAAGCAGATTAGTGGTTGCCATGGGATGGGGGGAGGGAGAAATGGAAAGTGATTGTTCGATGGATATGGGGTATTTTTCCAGGGTAACAAAAAAGTTCTGAAACTAGAGAGAGGTGGTGGTTGTACAATATTGTGAATTTACTAAACATCACTGAATTGTTTGCTTTAAATTTGTTAATTTTACTTCATGCAAATCTCACCTCAATAACTTATTTAAGTAAAGCATCAGGTATATGGAAGATCATTCTAGTCTCTCTACCCTTGTGTATGTTTGACACCCACACACACACACCCCCTTCTGCATCTCCCCTTGGCGCTTCTGCGACATCTCTATCAGTACGGCTCCTCCCCGTCTACCCCCTGCCTCATGTCCTGGAAGCCCAGCTTCATCTGTGAAGCTTTGTCTGCAACAGCTCAGGGGCTCTCCCACCTTGAATCCCCACTCCCAACATTTTCTGTCTGTGTAGTCCCTTCCACCGTACCCCCTCTGCTGCCCAGCTCTCTCAGAGATCTTCTTGGACTTTTTAGCCGATTCTTCCAACTGGACTGTAAGCCCGTGAGGGCAAAAGGCATCTATCTTCATTCTTATCACAGGCAGAGAGCCCGAGGTCAGCCTGTTAGAGCCAGAGAGGCTACAGCCACTGATTGGCTGTGTGACCAAGCGCAAGTTACTTTCATCTCTGAGTTTGTTTCCCCTCACGTAAACAGGGAAGAATGATAACAGTTACCTCACAGAGTCACTGTGAGGGTTAATGAGACAAATACATATAAAAGGCCCAAGAGAAATCGTCTTTCATAAAAGACCTTCTGCTTCTCCCTCAAAATTTTCATGCCCAATCCCAGTTACAAGGTTTCCATTTTAGCTGCCTCACTTGTTGGTCTCCAATATCTGCAGGACAGTCAGCCATATCAACAAGCAAGGCCTCCAGCTCTAACAGAGGTGGGGTGGGAGCGTGGAGGATAGGCTGGTGCACTGGGGCCAGGTCAGAAGCAAGGTGGAGTTGGAATTATGTCTCTCTTCTAAGAGTTCTCGTATGATGCAGCCCTGGCCTCTTCCCCTCCAGTTCTTGAGTCTAACTGGGTTTGATTTCACCCTGGAATTCACCCTCCACAATCCGGTATCACTGCACTGTCTCCCTACTCCACAGACACACCCTGCCCTGCAATTAGAGCTCTCTTCACTATTCCTCCTCATTCCTCAGGTCTTCTCTCCTTTATTTCTCCCTGTGTCAAAATATTATTAATCTTTTAAGGCCTAGCTCAAAGTTTGCTTTTCCACAAAGCATTCCCCCAAGACTCCAACCAACAATGGCCCTTCTCCTTTCTAATCCCATCACTGTCCATGGGTTCCCAGTCATGGTCAATTGTATCTGAGCATGGAGGGGCATTCGTGAGTCTCTTTCTGCATGTGTAAATCTTGCTCCCACATTAACATGATAAACTTGAGGAAGTGCCTGAGTCTCATACATGCACTCCATCTGCCAAGCTCTAACACTGCAGCATGTGGCCGGGGTCAGGAGGACTGAGAGCAGATCCCCGCTTGAGCCCTCACTCACTGACGGACCCTGAATCCCAGGGGTCCTCTCCAGGCTCCCCATCAGAGTTCGTGCAGTCCTGTAAGAAAGCTCAAATGAGGCTCTGCAAGTACAGGAACGCTATGCATTGTGCATGAGGCACAGGCTCCCCTGCTGGGTGAGCTGAGCGAACGTGCCCTGCACGCCACCCTCCAGGGTTCCAGCTTCCCTAAAGGTGGTGAGTCTGCAAGAGCAGCTGTCAGCCCAGTGAGGCCAGAGAAAGTTCAGTGGAAAACTGCTTCTCACCAAGAACTCCCCAGGAGACCAGATGGCTCCTGGCTGGACAGAGTGGGGAGGGGACCCTGGAGGAGCAAAGACTGGGGCTTCTGGCTAAATACACCGTCTCCTGATGATCCCCGCCGAGAGAGGAACAGAAATGCCGCCAGGTCAGCGCAGATCTGTGCTAAGCTGGGACTGTGATTCCTTGAGACCCAGAGGTGCAAGGAACACCTAGGGGAGGGCTGACCAGCCTGGAGGAACTCCAAAGGGGTTCACTCCCACAAGGAGGGCAAAGTGAAAGGAGACACTTGTCCTAGGGGGCAGCAACCTAAGGATTAATCCCAGAGTGGCACACACCCACCTGTCCCAGCATCCCCTCCCTCCTCAAACTGCCAACAGCTGCTGGGAATCCATATGGTGGCCCCACTGCAGGTAATTAGGTCGGCTTAGAGGATTTCCCAGGTCAGGAGGGTGGGGGAGGCAACCCACCTGGGCTCTGTTGTCGCAGGCCAAGCTCCCAGGTGCTGAGCTGGCCCCTTCCAAGACAGCCACTCACCTACCAGGTGAAATGTCAGCCAAAAGATGAAGGGGCCTGCATGGGGAAAATGGAAGAAGGTGAGGTTACCCACATGCAGCCCCCTCTCATAGATTCCCTCGATGAGCCCACTGCCCAAGGAACAGAATGAACAAGAGAGAACTCCCAAGGATTTCGGCTCCCTGAGAGTCTATGAATAGGTCAGACAGAAGGCTGGAGGGTGGGAGTGGGCAATGGGCCACCTAATGGCAGGCAGAGAACAATCCAGCTGCAAGATTATGCGAATGGTTAAGTCTAGGTTGCTTGCTTGGAGCCCCTCGGAAGGAAGAACAGAGAAGCCAATCAGCTCTCCTGTGGCCCATCTCTCTCCAGCCCCTCTCCCATCCCTCGGGTGGGCTTCCCCTGCCAGCAGAGATCCAGGAGTGTGCCCAGCTGACCCAGGAGCAGGCAGAAAGGCTGTGTCCTGAGAAGCCTAGCTGAGAAATTCATTCACACCCTCACCACGGGGATTCCCTCCTCACTCTCCAAGTGGGCAAGCCAAGAGCATCAGACTTCTCTCAACTTGTCGGCGAGCCATGGAGGGGCTGGCACGGGTGGGACACAGTACCAGGAGCTACGGGCTGTGTGAACAGCTGTGTTCAGGAGACACACACCCAGAGCAAATGTTTCCCCCAGATAGGGGTAGATGAAGGACTTGCTCAGGGTTATAAACCCCATGCTTCAGTTGCCTTCATTTTAACTGCACCCCAAAATAATATGGCAGCCAGTTACTGAGCCCTGGTGTAGAGAGATGCAGAAAGAAGGCTCTAGGCTGGGGCTCCCAGAGGCCAGCCAAGTCTAAATGGGGTATATGGGACGGACACACACAAACACAAACACACACACACACACACAGGAAATGACCCAAGTTGAAAAGGATTAACATATAAAAGTATAAGTTAATGTGATTATGGGGAACTAAAAGCAATTCTCAATTATCTGCAGCAAATGTTCAGGCCAAGGACAGCTTATTTCCGAGCTTGAAGGCACTCTAGGCTGCCTGCTTCTAATATTGACTCCAAGTGTATAAAAGCATTTGTTTTGAGCCTCAACAAAAGAAAAATTAGGAAGGATAATCTGTGTAAAAATAAATGACATCTAGTAGCTCATTCCCAAACCAAATGTGGGTTGTAGATTATCTGGGATTGGGGCTCTCCACGGCATTGTTTCCCATCTGTTAAAGTGGTCCTCAAAGCAGCAAGCCAGGCTGGGAGGACACTGCACTGACAGTGCAGAAGATGTCCACTGAGAGTGCAGAAGATGCTTTGGGCCAGGTGAGGCCTCAGGTGTGTCCTGAGTCCAAGTCCAAGGGCCTTTCCTCCAGACCAGGCCATCAGTGCCTCTTTCAAAGGTTGCTGCCCCCTCCCCCGAAACATATGACTAAAATTCTGATGCCATTGAAGACACACCAGCCAGCTCACCAAACGAGGCACGCCCAGGAGGCTGGTAAGAGACCCCATGGCGGCACAGCAGTGTTCCCAGGAGTCCTAGGACCAGGTCCTGAGCTCATCCATTCACAGACTGACCTTTGCCAAAAACAACTTTTAACTGGTGGGAGAGCAGAGGAGGGCATACTGTCTACTTGGCTGCACTTGTTTCTGAGCCCCACTGGCAGGCTCCAGCCATGGAGGCCAACAGAGCAGGTCATCACCTCAACCATGGAGTCAACTGGCTTAAACACACCCTAAGACGCAAAACTCACTCCTCGCACAGCTTCTCACTCCACGTTCTCTTTGGGGGCAGCTGTGACAGGATCAGGTGATATCCAATGTCCCTTCTAACTCTACGACTCGATGATTCTAATGGTGAGAAAGTTCTTGGGTAGTTTGGACAGAAAGATGCCCTCTGATCGTAGTTCTGACATCTGGACTCTCGAAGAATGCGTCTAATCCCATTTCCAACAACACTCTGGCTAGGGGCACATGTCCCCCACCCCCAGCCAAACTCTCACGCTCTCTTGTCCTTCACATTTGTTTTTAGACCGTGCATCATTCTAGAATCCTTATGGGTCAGAGCCAGAAGGAATCTTAGGGACTGTTCTTGCTAATGCTTCTCATCTTTTATTTTGTAATCACCGCAAGGAAATATTCACATAATTTGGTTATTTTTGCATGTTTTTAAGTTTAAAAATATGCTATTTTAGGTCAGCTTATTATTAAAATTTTTATGAAGTGTAGTCTTAATACAGTCTTTAATAATGGTTACTACACGCATAAATTCAATCCCCCCCATTTAGCAAGTGGCACATACTGTCCAATTTAGTTCAGATTAACTAGACAAGAAAAAGCATGATTCGTTAATGCACTTTTAGATGTCATATTATATCATGTCAGGCTTGGGAATCAAATTACATTATAATAATTTAATCAAATGTTAAGGTGTAAAGATAGTCAAAAGCTGCTCTTACATTCTCAAGTTGGAAATTCTTATCCTTGATGCTTTGGAAGTTTTACATTTTGTTTCAACAAGAGAGCAGCTTTCAGACTGATCTGCACGCACTTCTCTGTTATAGGTGTGGACAGAGTTTACTTCCAGTGAATGGAAACCCACTTCAGATATAATTATCACTTTTTTGAGTACCAGAAACATCTTGATGTGCTATATAAAAACTGGTCAAATGAATTCAATCTGGTAACTATCATCCTCAGGCAAATCTGTCGAATTATTATTATTATTGTGCTCCTCACTAATCTGTGACGTGCCATGTTTCCTGTCCCCACTCATGGCTCATTACGGATAAAACAAACAATAGATGACTAAGAAGAGAAGCAAACTAAAACTACGAGAGCAAAACCACCCCCGCAGTCGGCAGCACTCAGCAGAGAATACACTATCAATCTCCCCCAACTCCTCATACCTCGCTCACTAGGAGAGTCCCAATCTGTTTCATATTAAGGAGGAAAAATGGAATAAACATATTAACCCAATTGATTAAAAACAGAAACGAAGTCAGATGCCATTTTAGAGAACCCCCCGTTTTAGAACGACAGGCTGGAGAAGGAGTCTTGTTCTACCGTCACCTCACTCATCGCCGGAATGAATTTTCTAATGAAGAAATCTAAGCCTAAAGAGGAGAATGACTTAACTGAGGCCACTGGTGAGCCAGAGTAGAGCAAGGACCAGTACCCAGTCTCCTGACCCTGAGCCCTCCCTCTCAGCACCCAGCAGTGACAGGATGGCTCCAAAGCCCACTGGAGGGTAGGGCGGCGTCAAGGGCTCAGACAGGAAGGGACTGGAAATAGCTGCCACAGAACTCGGACTCGTCCCGCCTGCCTGCTTACCCCGCACAGCGCCAGGCACAGCTCTTTTCCTACAGTAGGTGCTTGGTAAACGTTTACTGGATGAATAAATGGACGAAACTGTAGCAGCATCAGGATTTGTACTCCTGGCCCCCCGAGTCATGCTGTGCCTGCTCCGGTCCCCTTCCACAGGGTTGAGACAGCCTCTATGTCATCAGGAAAGCAGTACCTCACCACCCAGCTGCTGGGACTTCCCAGAGCCTAGACGACCAGGACAGTGTGTGGTTAGAGCACTGAGCTGGGAATCAGGACCCCTGGGTTTGCTCCCAGCTCTGAAACCAAATAGTATGAAGATTGTTACTAAGTGATTTTCCCTCAGGCTCTTAGTCCATTTGGGCTGATTTAACAAAATACCAGACTAGGTAGCTTCTAGAAAACAAACATTTACTTCTCACAGTTCTGGAGTCTGGAAGTCCAAGATCAGGGCGCCAGCCTGGTCTGGTTCTGGTGAGGACCTTCTTCCAGGTTGCAGACTACCCACTTCTTACCGTGTCCTCACATGGCTGGAGAGGTGAGGGTGCTCTCTGGAGTCTTTTATAAGGGCACTGATCCCATCGGTGAGGGCTCCACCCTCATGACCTAATCACCTCCCTAAGGCCCCACCTCCTAACACCATCACCTTGGGCATTAGGTTTTCAACATATAGACTTTGGGCGGGGGGACACAAAATTCAGACTATAGCAGGCCCCCACTTAAAAAAGTTAAAGAGCTGGATTAGTGGTTCTGTAAGTGTGGTCCCTGAACCAGCAGCATCACCTGGGAACTTGTCAGAAATGCACAATCTTAGGCCCACCCCAGACCTCCTGTGGTGGTGGGTCCAGAAGCTGTGTTCTTACAAGCCCTCCTGGGGACTCTGATGCAGGCTCAAGTCACAGACTAGCCTGTGGCTCTGACAGTCTCTGTTCCAGCCTGGATAATGAAATAATGATGATCTTGATGACGACAGTGTCAGCGACCACCTGCAGAGCTCTCAGTGAGCACGTCACATAAAATAACACAATGGCCAGCGCATCTTGGTAGGGAAGATCAAAAGGCAGAGGCTGACAAGCCCAAGAAGGTAGCCACATCCTTCCCCTCAGTGGCTCCCGCCCTCCAAGGCTTGTTCATAAGCCTGGAAGGGAGGCCCGAGAAGCAGAGGCTGGAGGAGACACCAATTCAGATGTGTGTGAAGACCAGCACTTACCCAGGCCAACCGGTCTCCCTGGGGACACGCCTGCCCCCAAGCGCTCCAGAACTCTCATCCCAATGTGTCAGACCTGACTTCTGTATTTTGAACAATGCAGGCTGTTCAATAAATAATGGCCTGCACAATGTTATCACTGATTATTTGACTTATTAACAGTTGGGGCAGGAGTGATAATGTTTCTAAGTTGCAAGTGAAGATCAGAAGCTAGGCTGTAGCCGGGACCAGCTGAAACATCCTAGGGAGGGACAATAGACCCTCCATGACCCCTGTCCTTATCCTCTCTGTCCCCAACACCAGTTTCTAACAGCAACTCTTAAATCAGAATAAGATCAACTGAAAACATACACATCAAATCTTACTATTGTTATTTCCAAGTAATTGGGGCTTTTTTCCCCCCAATTTTATAACTTTTATAATCAGAAAAATAACGTTTAAGAAATAAAATAAATAATAAATAATAATAAAATAATAAATAACGTTTAAGAAATAAAAAGCAGAGGGTCAGCCTGGTGGCGTAGTGGTTAAGTTTGTGAGCTCTGCTTTGATGGCCCAGGGTTTGCAGGTTCGAATCCCAGGCACGGACCAACGCACCACTCATCAAGCCATGCTGTGGCAGGCATCCCACATATAAAGTAGAGGAAGATGGACACAGATGTTAGCCCAGGGCCAATCTTCCTCAGCAAAAAGAGGAGGATTGGCAATAGATGTTAGCTCAGAGCTAATCTTCCTCACACACAAAAAAGAAAGAAATAAAAAGCATGGATTTCTGTACTTTACTGTATGTTTTACTTTAATAAAATTAACAAAAAAGTAATGACAAAGGGGATCTCACCCACTGAGTCCCTGCCGCCTCACTAAGAGGCAGTGTCAGTTCCTGGATGGAGAACGGATGAGACGGGGAGGACGAGTTCTCCAGGCTTCCCTGGTTGGGGTCCTGGGCCCTCTAAGTCTGGGAAATGGGGAAATGATCATTGTTTCCAGAGGGTTGATGGGGAGACAAAGGCAGAGCAGAGGTGAGGCCCCAGGGCCCCAGGTGGCCCTCCACCCTGTCTTCGTATCCATGTTCTTATCAACATCACAGCTGTGACTAATGCGGCTGAACTCCTCTGTCCATGGAGGGATCCTCTGAGCTTCACCTCACACAGGGACAAACAGACAAACCTGACAACTCCAACCGCCGCCCCTCGCTCCCCACGCCCCTCGCTCCCCAAGCCTACTGCCCGGAGGGAGAGAAGCAAAATATAAAGGGGTCTGCCTTCAAGTAGAAATGGAGGAGCACCCAACCAGGGACCAGGGCGGAGTCACTCACAACTCCCAAGCATGTGGAATTTTCTGGAGAGAAAAGGTAGAAGGGGTGGGAGGGGCAGGAGAGACTTGAGTCCTCTACAACCCCCTGACTTCCTGAGCAAACCAGCGGGTGAGGAGACACAAAGGAGAAGAGGCGGGGGGGCGGGGGTAGTTTGGGGGAAAGAGCCAGCTGGGACTGTCCCCTGCCTGTGCAGCCCTCTGTAAAAGAGAATCAGGCCTGGCCCGCCTTCCTCTCTCCTGCCGCACGCTGGCATCTCAGGCAGGCAGGTGCAGGACGTGGGGCAGCACAGGTGTTCTACAAGTAGATGGCGGTGAGAGAAGCTGGCTACCAGCCTGGAGGCTGGGCTCTACTCCTGGCTTTGCCGTTAGGCTGCTGCACAGCTCGGAGTGAGGCCCCTCCTCGGGCTTCATCTTCTCCTGTGGAAAATGAGGGACTTGACGTAAGTAATCCCGAAGTCTCCCCAAGCTCAGACTTCTAAGAATCCCATGAGATACTTCCCCATAACCAAGGGCTTCCCCATAACCAATCCATCAACTGGTCAGCCCGGCACCTTTTCTTACTCCAGCAGGAGGGAATAGGGCAGTGGTCAGGGTTACAGTGGACTTCCTGGCTGGGCAAGATCTGCTCAGCATTCGGGATGGCACGGAGTCTAAGCGCTCAATCAGATCAGAATCAGAAGGATCTGAATGGAAGCCCCAACTGCACAGCTGACTAGCTGAGTGACCTCAGAAAAGCCACTCAAGCTCTCTGTGCTTCCCTTTCCTCGTCTGTGACACAAGGCTACTGAAAATATACCATAAGTGGAGTGTGCAGCGAGACGACATCTACTGAAAGCCCTTAGCATGCTGCCCGGCACACAGCGAGCTCTGAATAACTGGAAGCAGCCATCACTCTAACCCGGCTCTTCCTATTACTGCTGCTGCCGTGACAATAACCACGGACAGGGGAGGTCACAGGCCATTCCCACCTAGAACCCACGACCAGAGCACACCTCCTGTCCTCCCACTGCTGATCAGGCTCATAACCTAGGTCAATTTACACGCCTCTGCAAGAAGAAAACCACAGGGGCTCCCGAGAGACAGTCACATATCAGTCCTGAGTCATCTCAACCCAGAACCCGCCCCTAGCGGAGGAGGAGGTCGCCTACTTTTCAGAAAGTTTAACACCTTCCTCTCCTCCTCTTCTCTGACACACACATACACACACAGCCAGCAGTCTTCCATCAGCACCATGGAGAGTTCTAGGATAGGCTGGGGCAAAGGTTGAGCAGGTGCCAGCTGCCCAGCTGCGGCTAAATATGGGCTCAGCGCGGCGTACACAAAACAAACAACAAAGGAACAAGCAAGCTAGCCAGCAGCCACCCAGCCCGTAGTGACGCAAGGGGACAACGTCTTACCAGGCCTGGCCACCAAGTCCCGTGGCTGTTGAGAACACGACTTGGAAACCTGCCAGGTCTGGGAGGGTACAGCGATGGTCACATGGTGTCCATGTGCTGCTTCGACTGAAAGAGGTCTCGCATTGAGTGGATTGCTACCCATCCCCATCTAAGGATCCAGGGCTGCCTTATGCTAGACACCAGCTGAGACCTGAGTCACAGGAGAAGCCCAGGAGAGAGCGAGCTGGGAATCCTCAGGCCGAGAGTCAGGAGGTGGACACCTCGCTCGGCTCTGCCCTGATTCATGCTGCATCCTCAGCTGGTCACCCCGCTCTCTGGGCCTTGGTTTCTCACCTCTGCAGTGGAAATAGTACACTAGCTTAGTGTTTCAGCTCGCTGTGGCTAGGGCTGAGATAAGGATGCAATTAGATCATAGGAAGCAAGACGAGGGGACCAAAATGGCTTGTGAGGAGAATGGACTCTCACTCCCTGGCCTGAGATGTGCATCTCAATTCACCTCTGTTTTGCTGACTAACATTTCTTGTTGGTTTCCACACCATCTCTTAGCCTCAGAAAAGTCATCCCTTTCCGCCCACCATCCTTTTTCCCTGTGGGTACAGCCAGCGTGAAGTTAGAAAATTAAGGCTTGAGGTTAACTGGACTGCCCACTTCTGAATTTCCACCCTCCCCTTTGGAGACACTTCCTACTGAGCTTGTTAGGAGCACAGGTTCCACTGTAAACCTCCTCCCTGAAGTCCTCCAGGCTGCCATAGATAAAAAACAGACTCTCTCTCTCCTAGACTCCAAGAGCTCTGTGGTCTGAGCCATCCATTCACATTCGTCCTTGATTACTTTATGTAGTTAATTATCTTCACCACGCGTGGATGCTGTGTGCGTCCTCAACCAGAGTACAAGGGTTTTGAGGGCAAAGATTGCCTCCTCTTCTCCACTGTAATTCTCACAGTATCAAGCACACAACTGAGCACCTATTTGAGGCTCCAAAATATTTTTTCATTGCTCACCAAAATCGTTAGGTGTACTTGAATACGGCGAGGCATGAAGCTACTAGAAGGAAGAGAAGGTGGGGAAGTCACAGCAGCAGCTAGCTCACGGCACGGGACACTTCTTATCTGCCGGTCCCTGTGCAAAGCGGTTCATGTGCCTTCTCTAACTTTATCCTGACAACCGCATGCAGGGTAGGAACTATTTAACTCCCCAGGTTACAGATGAAAATTAGAGAAGATTTAAGTCATTTGCCAAAGATCACACAACTAGTGAACAGAGAGCCAGATCTGAACCCAGGCAGTGTGATTCCAGGCCTGCTCTTGCACGATCTTCTGCTTCCAAGACCAGAGGCATGCCCTTGGGCATTCACAGCGGGAACTGAGAAAAACAACCCTGGGAGGGAAGAAAGGGGAGAAAGCAGACAGATAACCTGGAGCAAAAACAGCCCAAGCCAGCAAGATCTCTCTTGTCACCACTGAGTAGTCCTTGGCCTGTTCTGATCTGTCCCTGACACACCAGCATCTGGGTAGACCCCAGATGATGTCACCAGCCTGCTGAGAAACAAAGCATCCTTGCTCTCAGAAGCCCCAGTTGCAGCCTTTCAGGGTGCCATCTAAAAGCTCCCTCTTTATTTTTCAAGGTTTCAGGAATGCAAAGGAACCACAAGGTGTGTTTGGAGAGGGTTTTCCCAGTCTAACTCAGAACAGGGCCAGCACCTGAGCCGGGCCCTGACCCCACTCCCACATCAGCCTTCCAGAACCTTCCAGCAGGGCCCAGCCACACATCGCCTTTAACCTTGGCTTCCCCTAACCTGCATATCCCCCCTCGGCCCCCAACTGTCAGTGCAGTGTGACAACACATTGGGGCCCGCTGCTGAGGGCAGCCAGATGGAGAAGGCGAAGAGTCAGACACATGTGGACCCACCAGCCAAACCATCCAAGTCCCAGACGTCCAGTAGGCTTCATGCTGAATCCTAAAATACTCAGGACAGGTTGTGCTGGAGTAGCCACAGGCCTGCAGAAGTGAAAAGATTAAGCACTAAGACCCCAGACCTCTGCAGTCAGATGGGGGACTAATGGTGTTACACAGACGGGCCATGGGTGGCCAAGCTTCCAGGTGATAAGGAGGTTCATTTTTAGCCCAGGTCTAACTGGAAGTCTTTATGCCTAACAGAGGGGCGCATGCTGAGCATGCAGAACCAGAGACAGGAGACAGAGAGTTCTCGGACAGAGAAAACTAGGGACACTCAGAGAGAAAAAAGCCAAAATATAAAATGGGGATTTAGCAGAGAAAATAGTGAAGCAACACAATGGATAAACCCTCTGTACTTAAAAGTAAACTTTGAACAATTCATAAACAAAGCTTAAGAAAGTTCTGGATGTTGTCATACTGGTTCTGAAACAGGAAAGCAATCTCCCAGCATGGAATTTCACGGAACACGTAAAAGAAACATCAGCCAAATTAGAACACAGCAAGAGGAGGAATGTGGACGAGATATGAACAGAGAGTTAGTCTTTTCTCAGTGAGGAGCATTAGAAATTTATATCTGAAGCCCACCATGGGATATCTGTAGTGCCTGTGTCGTCATGCTGGAGTTTCCTATCCAGTGAACTATGCATAGTTCTCTTTCTCCGTGTGGATTTGGTTAGCCTCAGCTAATACCTGATAAGGTCCTGAGTTAAAGGTCTCTTCCAGGTACAGAGAGATGAGCACCTGGACTAGGTGGATCCCTCTGTAACTGGTCAGAAAACACAAATCAGCCCTCCCCCTCTTTTATTGGACAGCTTAGCTGGGCTGACTTCTGCCAGGATGTGCCCTTGCAATAAAGCAGCATTGCTGAAGCTAGCGAGGTGGGCAGGGGGACAGTAGGCATTGGGACCTCCTCTCAGTGCTAAACCTACTGTAGGAGATGGGTCCCCTCCAAGCCCCCAGGATGGGAGTACTAGCACAAGGTGATGAGGATATTCTGTTGACATTACACCCGGGGATCAGGAGGGGGCTCATGGGATTATCTGCCTTCCCATTTTCTTTCAGTACCAGAATGAAAGGTAAACCTATGTAGACAAAACAGACGAGAGCTGGTTCAGTGGCTCTGACAAGCAGAGAGGGGACTGTGGAGGCAGACGGTGATTATTCTATGGGGAGGGTGTCACAGCCTCCGCCTCGGGGCCTGAGGAAGACTCTGAGCAGTGGCCTTACAGTGTGGTGTCAGCCAAGACTCTGAGGGCTCCGGTGCCATCAGACTCTAACATTCCTAACGGAAGACTGGAGTTTCTGTGACACCCAGACTCTCCTCTCATTCTTCAATACAAGTGACTCCTGGACAAGGAAGCCTCTCAGACAAAGGGCCCCTCAGCCGGGCTGGAACCCAGAGCTGCCTGCTGGGGAATGAGCCAGGGTTAGGAGACTTTGGAATCAGATCCAACCCCAGCCCTGCCACTTAGAACTGTCCTACTTTGGGCAAGTTGGTTTCCATTCTGAGCCTCCATTTTCTCATTGCAAAGCAGGTAATAACATCCAATCCAAGGGCTGTGATGAACCAACGAGATGCCCAAAGCCAAGCACCAGCAGAGTCCCTGACACAGGGCAGGTGTCCTACACAATCGCTCGTGGTACAACACTAGCACTTACAGAGCTCTTTCTCCTACGTGATTCTGATTTAAATAGCCTTGTTAGGTAGGCATTATTACCCCCATTTTACAACTGAGAAAATTAGAGCTAAGGATGGTTAAATAACTTGCCCTTGTCCCTTTAGATCCCTAATCCCTCAGGTCTTCAGATCCTTAATCCAGTGCTCCTTCTGCCACTCCACACTGGAATAATCATCCATTCAATATGTATTTCCTGAAGGTTCACTAGGTTCCAGGCATGGTTCCAGGCACTGGATGCCCACTTTGACTTGTGGTTCTAGTAGAACTGGCCTGCTCCAAGCCAGTCACATTCTTTGATCCCTCATGGCTGATGGTACATCCACGGGAGCAGTGGTTGGAGTGACAGAGCCCCTGGGCATCATGGTGTAACCAGCTGAGCTAACCACCCACATACCGACAGAGAACCACTGCAGGGCAGGAAGGGTAAGAGGATATAGGACATTCTCTGCCCTCCAGCTACTTACAGTCTCTTGGGGTAAGGAAGGCATAGCCTATCAGAGGGAGCATATCAGAGGGAGCATATCAGAGGGAGGAGAAAATCCACCCAGAGAGCCAGTGGTGCTCAGCCTGGGCTGTATATTAGAATCACCTGGAAGATCTTTAAAACATTCCAGTGCCAGCCGAGACCCAACTTGCAGAGACTGTGATTTACTTGGAGTAGAGCGGGTCCCAGCATCAGCATATTTTAAAATCTCCCCAAGTGAGGCTAATGTGTTGCCAGGGTGAGAACCCATGTGTAGGGCCTTGCGAATCACAGCATGGTTTGCCGACCAGCAGTACTGGCTTTGCCTGGGAGCTTGTTAGTAATGCGCAATCTCAGGCCCAATCCAGACCTACTGACTCCACCTCTGCACTTAAACAAGATCCCAGGTGACTCTTGCACACATGGAGGATGGAAAAGGGCAGGCTCCTCCCAGTGAGTCAACCAGAGAAGTCCCTCCCCAGGTGGGAGATGCAGCCCATCTGCCCCCCGCCAGGAAGCCATACCCCTAGCGAGTAGAGCTGGGGGACTCAAGTGACTGTGGTGAGCCATGTCATCAAGCACCTGTCTCCTCCAGAGCTGCACTGGGGCCTGCATCATGGCGCTCCATGCACAAGAGCTGCTGGAGTCCCAACAAGCCTCATCAGTGACTAGGACTTAAATGTGTCACCATTTAAATGACACGAAGAAAAAGGAGTCTCTTCCCCTTCTACACAGTCCTCTCGTCCACTCCCCCCTCCCACGGAAGAGGCGAGCTCAGGACAGCAGCGCCTCAGCACAGCCCGAGGGAGCCGGCAAGCTGCCTGACCACAACCATAAAGGCAGCACTGTCACTGCAACACGGAGGCGGCTGGTACCAGCGATGCCTCATGAAGGAGGGGATCCTCAAGAGAAGGCCAGACAGAGACACACACATAATCTGGCCCCTCCAGCATCCTGCACCCCACTCCCAGCTCTGTATCCCTGCTACCACTTCTGTCTTTCTTTCTATCAGTTGTGTGCGTCATTTTTCACACGTGCCTGCCTTTGCTGTCTCATTAGACTGAGAGCAACCATCCTTGCTCCTCCTTTGTCACTGCCCACAGCATCAAGTACAGAGACTTACACCCAGCAGGGGCTCGATAAATATTTGTATTCACGTGCATACATTTTGGAGGAATCAAACCCATAGCTCCAGGCCAACAAAGAGCTACTCACAAGCAGGTGTTTTTTAAGGATTACTATCAGCACATTGAGATTCTGTGGGAGAAAACAAGAAAATGATAAGGCACACCTTCAAAAAGCATGCACTCCGGTTTAGGAAATCAGATTTATCTATGACAAGCCTAAGACCAGAGACCCAAGGAAATCAAGCATGTTTATGATAAAGTTAAGCAGAACCATGGGCATTGGCATGGGCCAACACAATGGAAATTTTCTACTCCAGTCTTTTGACAGCTTATTACCTACTTATTGATTCACATTTTAAAGCGTTTTTTCCCTCTGGTACCTCTACCACTCACCCATACCCTATGCTGAGCCATGCCCACTATACCAGCCAAAGAGAATGTAAAGATGCCTAGAGTTAGAAGGGGAGATGGATCAAGACCAGGAACTTCTCTCTGCTGGATGCCCACAAACATCCAACACAAGGGCACATCATCTGGACGCCAACTTGCCCCAGAGCCAGGTTTCCTGGGCCATACACACTGCATTGCTTGCCCATTCAAGGCTCCAAAAAGCCTCGGGTCAGGTCCCTGGGACCCCAGCCAGAAGCCAAGGAGCCCTCTCTCTGCCCTTGAAAGAAAAATCGCAGTGCATCAGGTATGGTTGTTCTCACTGTGAAACAAGAAAGTCAGGGCAAAACTCTCAGCCAGAGGCAGACTTTCAGTTCAGACTCAGTATGGGGCTTTCTCCAGCAACTCGCCCCCTTTCGCAAGTCAACTTATGTCAAAGGTCAAGTATGGGGTATGAGGGACCAACAAGCAAAAATAAGGGGCAAAGGTCAAGAATTCTCACTGTAGAGCTGTGCAGTCCAATACAGTGGCCACTAGTCACATATGGCTATTTAAATCAAATTAAAAATTCAATTCTCAGTCACATTAGCCACATTTCAAGTGCACAGTAGCCACAAGTGGCTGGTGGCCACCACGTTGGACACAGATACAGAACATTTCCATCACCACAGAAAGCTCTATTGGACAACTTTAATATTGAATATTTAGATGTTTCATGCAAAGCAATGAGCAGGGTCTTCTGGAAACTTTTGTTGCTCTCTCTGTTTGCTGGAGAGGTTTTAGGTACTCTGAAATGCTGAGTAGACTAAGTGCACTTTTCACAAGGAAAGAAGCAATGTACTGGGATTCTCATGTAAATACAAAGACTCTAAGGAACAATTTCAGGGCTACAAATTGGGTCATTTTAGCATGCATATGTGCACACACACGGTCTCTCCTTCTCAAGAGGGCCATTACTAGTTTCCCCCAGCCCCATACTTCTGCTTTCACCACGAGGACTGTGAGGTCAGATGCTGTAAACCAGTTTGCTGCCAGAAAGCCCAGATGCTACCTAGTCCTGGCCAGAAATGTTTTCCAGATCCCTTGGGGTGGTTCCAACCATTCCCTGGATTTACCTTCTAACCTGGCATCATTGGGGAGAAAAATCTTTCAGAGGGCAGGTCAGCACCCTGGACAGCAATAAGCTCCCTACCAGGGCTCAAGGAAAAGTTCCACACTGCCCTTGTCCCCAAACACCCCTTCGGAAGGAACTATCCCCCAGACAGCACCAGGGGCCTGTGAAGGAATTTCCCATTCACTTCTCCTAACTCCACACCCTTGTCTTCAAAGATCAAGTACAGACAAGGAGCTTCAAATGCCCTCACCAACTCCAAGAAAAGTCCAACTCCTCAGAGTCAAGATTCCCTGCAATCTGGCCCCAGCCAGTCCCTCCAGCTGCACCTTCCACTGCTTCAGCCTGGCCAGTTCAATGCCTGACCTCTAAACCTTCCCACCTCTAAACCTTTGATCATGCTACCTTACCTCACCAGAAATGCCCATTTCCTTACCTATACCTATTCACATCCTACTCATCCCCAGCACCCAAACCAGCCCCTGCTTCTCTTCAAAACCTTCCCAAAGGACTTTAGTCCACACTGATTTCCTCTTCTCTGACATCCAAAGCACTTCGAGTTTAGATCATGCTTTTAGGGAACTTAATTACATATCCTCTTGTACAATTACTAGGTTCATATGTAGTTTTTCAAGTTCCTGGTGGTCCAGTATGTGGAAGAACTAGCTCTGCCAGCAAGTAGCCATGCAACCACAAGCAAGTCATGTCGCCCTTCTGAGTCTCAGTTTATTTTTTTTTTCTTTTTTTTGTGAGGAAGACCAGCCCTGAGCTAACATCTGCCAATCCCCCTCTTTTTGCTGAGGGACACTGGCCGTGGGCTAACATCTGTGCCCATCTTCCTCCACTGTATATGAGACGCCGCCACAGCATGGCTCGACCAGCGGTGTGTCGGTGTGCGCCCAGGATCTGAACCTGCGAACCCCGGGCCGCCGCAGCGGAGCGCACACACTTAACCGCTTGCGCCACCGAGCCGGCCCCATGAGTCTCAGTTTCTTGATCAGTAAAATAATGATCTTGGACTAAACCATCTCTAACATTCTATGAGTTGAGGATTCTCTCAAAACATGTTGCCACCTAGAAGTGTGCTATGCACGTGGTAGAAGCTTCAAAGACTAACTGCAGATGCAACGCATATTATGTAAAACAAACCAGGGCACAGCCCAGGCTGGAGTCAGCCAGAGAACCTGGGTTAGCTCCCAACATGAGTCACAAAGGCTTCAATTCCACTCAGTGTGTGATGACGATCAGAAAGAGATCTAGTTTCTGGCCTCATCTACGTCAGCAAAGGAAAATTGCCTGTGGCCTCCGAGGCATTCTCCTTCATAAAGAATGTGTCACCTCCAACATGTGGAAAAATACCACACAATGGGCATAATAACAATGTCTCTCACACAAACACACATGGATAGGTCAACCAACACCTGACAGCAGTGCACCAACTCCACCACTAATTATGCATAAGCCCAGAGAGACTATGGAAAAGAACTAAAAGCATAATCTTTGGTGGTATCCCAAAATAAAACTGTAGCTAGTCTCACAAGTCAAGAAGTTCCAAGGGGGAGGGAGAATTGACTTAAAATTTCAGCTCAACATTATACTTCTTGTCAAAATGACAGTTGTAATATCTCCTCATGTTTAAAATCCTATTCTCAAAGCATTCAGCTCACGGATCTACACGCAGTAAGATACAGGGATGACTCCCTCTTACACATGGAGAAATTAAGGCTCAGAAACATTTAATAACTTTTGTGTTACAAATAAAGATCAAACTAGAACCAGAATCTAGTCAGAATAATTTCAATAACATAGACAGCTTGCACACACAAATGCACACACACATGTACATGCACACTTGGAGAACTCTTAGTAATATAAAGAGATGAGTTATGAAACTCACTGGCCCTGGAACTGGAAGGTTCCACTGAATACTTGCAAAAAATACTACTGCCAAAGCAAATCGGCATCAGTAAAGACAGAGGGAACGCTCATCACCAGGAAACGTCCTTGGAATTGCTCTGCCAGCCATTCACTCTCACCCCAGAGAGTCACAAGATCTGAAAACAAAACTTAGCATCTGGTCAACCCACTCCAGTTGGCCTAAACTGGATCCAGGGGAGCCAGCTCAGCATAAGGGCCACAACCATCCTGTCCTGGGCCCTTCCCCAAGCTGGCCACCCTAAGTGCTCAGAGAAGAAAAGCAGGGAGACCCCAGTACTACCAGGTTAGAAGAGTAGACTCCACCTCTCAGGTCCTCTATGATGACCCCGAGTACGTCTCAATGTGCTGCCCCAGACATATCTCTACTACTGAATCACATGCACTCACACCCAAGCCACGCCATTTATTCCTCAGGACCCAAAGATCCCCTGCACATTCCTGCCTTTGCGTCTGCTCTTCCTCCAGCAGCTCTGATGATTAAGTCTTCAAGTCTCAATGTCTCAAGACCCACCTCAAGTACTTCCTCTTGCGAGAGGCTTTTCCAAATCACCCAAGCCCAACGTAACCTCTATCAACCTTGTAGCATTTACTGTTTGGAATCAGAAACGTTTCTTATATTTGAATACACATCTCTTATCTCCTTTAGGGTGGAGACAGGGTCTCCCGTGCCTCCACATTGCTCCGGAAGATGGCACAGTACACCTTACCCACACAGCAGGTGCTCAATAAATACTTGGTGATGATGATGGGAATGAGAAGACCTTCTCTGGAGGGTCATCTACCACCCGCGGGCAGAACCAGGTATGAAGCTAAGTACATAGGGCTGGATGGGGCAGGCAGAAACAGCCCAAAAGGGAGCCCACCTGGAGGACTACAGCACTTGCAGCCTTCCTCCAACTCTGGGTGCCAGTGGCTTCCTCCTTCTAGGACCTCCTCCTGCCCTCCCCCTGAGCCGCTGATCCCAGGCTGTTTATCTCCTTAACTCTGTTTATTGTGATCCTGGTAAGAGGTTCTGAAGCCCTCCAAGCCCCTCTCTAATTAAATTCATTAGAACAGATTGGGGCTTTCTTTCTGCATCTCAGAAAAATTAACAACACGATTAGCATCATAATGACTGGGAGAGAGGGGCTGCCAGGGAGGCCTTTCAGGAGGGGCTGGCCCAGCCTGGGAGGAAAAGAGTGAGGATGAGCAGGTGAAAGAGGAGAAGGCAGATGCTCAGGCAGCTGCCTCCCTGAGGAGGGGATGATAATGCCCGCCCGATGGGATGACCCCACCAGGCCCCAGGCACTCCAACTTTTTCATGGCTGGGCATTTGGGAAAGGAAAGACAGGACAAGACATTAGTCAACGACATAAATCCCAGAGACATGGGCTTCCTCCAACAATCTTCTAGTGTTTCAGAGAGAGAAACACATTTAAGCTCGTTATGATGGGGCTGGAAGTAAAACATAAACCCTCACGCTTTTCACGATGGTGTCCTTAAGACTTGACTGCAAGACCTGGGGAAAGCAGGCAGGGGGAGGCAAGTCTCTTCTTCCCCAGAGAACCTGAACACGCCAAGTTTTTGCTCACACACCTGGTGGGTTCCCTCATCTAGAATACTCTCGCCTTCCCTTCCCTGTTAAAATTCTACCAACTGTCCAAGGCTCAGCTCCATTCCCACCTCCTCCGTGAGAGCAGCTAGCATCTGACAAGTACTTAGGACCAGCCAGGAACTGTGGTGGGCCCTTCACTACGTTATCACATTTAATCCTTGTAACAGCTCTCCAAGGTTCATATTAATATCCCCATTTCACAGACTGGGAAACTGCAGCTCCTCAGTAGTAAGTGGAAGGGCCAAGGTTTGACTGTAGGTCCGTCTGACCTCAAAGGCCAAGCAGCTTCTGCTACGGTATGCGACCTCCCTGACTCCAACACCACACTGAGGGATCACTCCTTCCTTCGAAATTTTACTGTCTGGGTTCTGAAGACGTCATTACACAACGTCTTGTAGCATTCCCAAGGGTGTTCATGTTTCCACCGTATTTCCCCTATTTGAAAGCAGGAACCACGTTTCTGTATCCTTCAGAAGGACATAGCAGGTACTCAAAAGTGCATGCTGAGCCCTTCTAATAGATTTTCCTGGAGAGCCTTGTACAAGCAGATGAAACCTCCCAGTTCTTTACTTTTCTACCAGGTAGGGGAGCTCAGTACAGCACACAGGAGAGGAGCACGGGCTTCGACGTCAAACACACACAGGTTTAAATGCTCTCTCTGCAACTCACCTGTTCTACAATCTTAACTAACAACCTCTCTGAGTCTGGTTCCTTATCTGTAAAACCAGGAGCCTAACAATACTTCTCTTTGTAGGGTTAACCCTTATGAAGATTAAATGAGATGATGCATATAAGGCACACAGTAGGGTGCCTAGCACGTAGTAAACGCTCTATAACGGTGACTATTGCTATTATGCCACTTTTATTTTTCTTGGCTTGACTCAAACCTAAGGAAAGGAGGATGGCTCAAGAGTTCTCAAGCTGGCTGGCACAATCTGGCCAATGGCCCAGGTCAGCAAAGCTGTGGGAGTGCCCACCCAAGCCCCCAGCACAGCCATCGGCTCCCAGAGCCCTCCCTGCAGTCCCAAGGACCAGGCCATGTGCATCTAACCGCTGCCCGTGAGCTAGGCCTGGGCCCTGGCTGCGCATTTTGAGCAAATGCTCAAAAGTTCGACACCAAGCTGCTCTAGCCAAAGCAGGGGTCTATCCACTGCCCACCGTGACCCCTCAGCCACGCTCCCACAATGCCAGGAACTCATTAATCTCTGTGATAGCATTTCTTGTACTGAATTTCAATTTGTTTTCATTTCTGTCTCTCCAACTCCACTTACATACCCAATGCCTAGCACAGTTCCTGGGACATACTCAAAGGCTCAGGACACACTACTGAAATGAACTACGTTAGGTGTGTGGGGAAGAGGGGACTTCTCAGACAAATGAGGCTGGGTCTCTATCCTTAGGCTCTCTCCCAGGTCAGCTGTGGTGGTCCGTGGTAACCTGTGCTCAAGTGCACAACTTCTAAGTACCTCCCCTGCTCACCATTAGCCTCCCTTCCCCTATCTGGACTTCTCTGATGACTCCCACCTGACTCTGACCTCCCCAGAACACCAAGACCCTTCCACACACATTAGAGCTCTCAATATTTGTACTCACCTTGTTTCTGAGCACATAGCTCTGTGTGTACGTGCTTTTTCCCCGTCAGATTAGGAACTCCCTGAGAGCAGACAGCGGGCCTCTTTCAAACTCTGACTCACTCTGACATTCTAAGCATATCCAGACCATACTTCGCCCCTAAATACAAGTGCTTAGGAGACGGGAATGGGAGAGTTAAGCAGCCTGGATCTTGTCCCAGAATTCTCAGTGGGTACCCAACCCCCCAATCAGGCTTAAGCAGCACTGAGCAGGGGTCAGCTGCACACAGAACATCCCTTCTCTTGCCCGCAACCAGGGATCTGGAAACCTCGCATCTCACCTCCTCCTCCACCCTTTTCCTCACAGTGAGCTTCAGGCCAGCCCTGACCTACCGTTCTGGATAGAATCAACCCAGCCCTCTCCGCAGCTGTGGGGGAGAGGGGCGGATACCAGTGGAATGAAAGAGGCTGCTGTTCCACATCCCCGTCCGGACCTTCTCACTCCAAGTTATCTACGCTATTGGTCTGGCTACTTGTCTCTCTTTCCATTACACGGGGAGCTCTGAGAGGCCAGACCCTGGCTTACTTTTTGTCTCTATGATCCCAGCACCTAGCAGAGCAGCACACTGGAGCGTTTAATTAGCATTTGTTAAATGAGTAAGTACGGAAGCCGCCTTAAGTTCCTCTCACTTCCTTCTCCTCACCTCCCCCAGGCCAAACAGACTGGGGACTCCCCCTTTCTGCCTTCCTAAGAATTTCTTTTTCTAAAGACTAAGTGCTAATCCTCACACCCCAGCTCTTGCATGGTCTTAGAAGAGAGTGGTGCCAGGAGAAGGGAACAAGTTGTGACACAGAGTGACGGGAGCCTTGAAATCCCGTCCCTCGGTCACTGCAGAAACAGGACCCTCCTCTGTGCCTGCCCCCTCAGATATCCAAAGCCAGAACCTCAACCCAGGTTCAGCCACCTCAATGTGCCTCTGAAAGAACCAGCCCTGTAAGCCAACCCACGGCAGCTCAGGGAGCTGGCTAGGCCTTGCTCCAGCAATCTGGGGAACCAGCTCCTCTTTCTGCGTGCCTCGGTTTATCTCTGCGTAGCCTTTGTGATGTCAAACAAGGCATGCAGGGTGAGATTCATCACACAAAACTAGGAAATATGTACATTGTTATCAGAACCCCCCACTCAACCTGAGCCCCAATCAAGCACTTCAGCATCAGAACCTTCATCCAATCAGCTCTCTCTCAGCATCAGCTTCAGGTGAGGCCTCCCCAGACCAGAAAATGCCCGGGGAGGCTTCCCACCCCACCCCCACTCATGATGGGAGGGGGCGCAGAAGGGTGACCAAGCGAGGACAGCCAGTCCCCCAACTGCACGCCCCCCTTGCCAGGCGCTGCCTGAGTGCCGTTCAGAGTTGCCGCACATGAGCTGGAGTCCAACCACTCAGATTCTAAAGTGCGGGAGCCTCGCGGAGAAGGGCAGGACCCGTCAGCAATTTGCTCTTTACCTCCAATTTAAGCCTCAGGGTTTTAGGGAAGATGGGATATTTCCCAAGACAGGAATTGGACCGCCACTCCCTATTTCACGGGCTGAGTGTGAATGAGTCTCTTTCCTCGTTCGTGTTATTCTCATTCTTTCTCTTTCTCTATACACACACACACACACACACACACACACAACCTTTAGCTGAATCCAAAGACAAGGAGGAGAAATTACTCCCTCAGAAGTGCTAGCTTGGTCAAGACAAAAGGTAGAATGTACTAGATGCGGAGCAGACCCCCATCACCTTCAATTCTTCCTGCAGTGCAATTTCACCAGATCCCATCACTCCCAAACCAGAGGGGAGGACAGGTCTCTGCCTGCCTTCTCCTCTCTGCCCCCACTCCCACAGCTGGGATGGCCCTACTCCCAGGCCTCCACTCTCCACACACATTTTCCCCAGGCTTCTCCTACTTATGTCTCAGGTGCAGTGGGTTCTGAACCTGCTGGTGTCTGACCCCATACAAACAATTCGACTCCTGCCCAGCCAGGTCTCAGAGCCCTGCGGTCTGCCCTTGCTGGAGATTTGACTGGCGCCCAGCAAGGCGCACCACAGCTCCAAGGGTAGACAAGACACACCAGGCCCTCATCCCGGGAGACAGGCAGAAAACAGGCACTGTCATCTGCTCCTCCAGACTGAGGAAGGAGGCATCTCTGCCCAACACACACACACCACTGCCCAACACCCACACACCACTGCCCAATGCCAGGAAGGAATCAGGAGCAGAACCTGGCTCAGGGCAGGAGAGGGGCTGCCATGGGGACCAGAGGCTAGGTGATTCAGCACTCTGCCCACTCTCAGCCCAGCCCCTGGACCACACTCACAACAGTTCCCAAAGCCAAAGTGCTGACCTGGAGGCTGAGGAAGGACCCTTTCTAAAATCCAAAATCTCCAGCCCTCCAGTGGGGCTCCTCAACCAGACCTTTGCATCCCAGGGCTCAGATCAAGACCAGGAAGAGGCTACTCAGCCTGTTCCTTGGAGCCTGCCTCTTCCCCACCCTAGTCTCCCAGTGCTTAGCTCCCCCCGACCCCAGGCCATCTAGGAAACAAACCTGAACAGCTAGGAGTGGCTGCAGAGGAACATAAGAGAGGCCTACTCACCCCAGCATCCTTCACCCCCAAGCCATGAATAGGACCAAACATGCAGAAAGGGGTTATAGTGGATTCCACCACAGCGAGCACATTGGGCCTTCAGGGCCTAGGCCTCCCCACACAGGGAAGGAGGGCCCAGGTGAGGGGGTCTCAGCACAAACCGTGTGGCTACAAACAGCACCAGGAAGGGCAGGTGGGGAAGGCGATGGGTGGCAGGTCAGCTAACAGCCAAGGGGGAGAAGAAGATGGGGGTCCTGAGAGGGACTAGGGTGCAGGAGGAAACCAAGAGGCAGCTGGGAAGGGGCTGGGCCAGGGTGTACAGAGGGGGCCTGGGGAGGACAGAAATTGTGAGGGAGCTGATGGAGAGACAGGCACAAGGAGTGATGGGAGCAGAGGTGGGGACCAGACCAGGGGAGGGCAAGGACAGAGGCTGATGTGCAGGGAAAGAAAAATAGAAGGATGGGGTCATACAAAGTGGGGTGTGGAGGTAAATGGAGGTATAAGGGCAGGGCTCCCGGATGAGGCAGGGACGGAAGGAAAGAGGGAAGAGGAGGAGGATGCAAGAAGGGGGAGGGGACGCGGCCAATGAGACAGAAAGGGTGTTGGGGTGGGCAGGGGGTTGGGAGCTGGATGGGGGTGGGGTGCAGACATGGACAGAACAGGATGGATTCAGGGCAGGTGACGGTGTGGAGAGGAGAAGGGACAGAGACGTGGACGGAGGGGGATGGGGACAGGTCGGGGCATAGAGATGCACAGAGGAGGGCGGGAACAAGGGGGTGTCGCTAGATGGGTTTCCATGACCCCTATTCTACCCCATCCCATCTCTCTGGTGTCCGCGCTCGCTCACCTCCAAAGGCTAGTGCTCCGGCCCTGGGCGCAGTGCGTGCTGTCCGCGGCCGGCGCCGCCACCTCCCCCGCGTCCCCTGCAGCGCCTCTCGCCGCCAGCCGCCGCATTAGGGCAGAGACCAGCCCGTGCGCGTCTCCCGGCGGCCGGCGCGCCCCCGACACCCTGCGTGCGCGCCGCCGCGCCCCTCCCTTCACGCGCCGAGTGGGACAAGGACGCAGGAGGAGGAGGGAGGGAGGCTGGGCGCGGCCCGGCCCGGCGAGTTGAGGAGATGTTCGCAGAGCCTGGACGGAAAAAAGGCCCTCGTTTCTCTTCTCACCGACCCGCCGGCGTCTTCGCCGACTGGCGTTGAGAATGATAATTATTGGTGCGCGCTTCCGCGCGCTGAGCGCCTACTGCGCGCCGAGCACAGGGAGCAGATAAGCTGACGCCCCGGCTGTATCACGTGTTTGTCCTGTGTATGCCCCTCCACCAGCAGACTGTGACTTCTTGGGAGCAGAAATCTGTGTTGAGCTTCTGTTCCCAAGGATACTTGCTTATGGTGTACTCTCCAGGAACGTTTGTTGATTGAAGAGTTGTTGGATCCCGAATTGGGGATGTGAGAAAGGTTGTGACACCTGCTGGGATGGAGTGGTCTTCTTTTAAAAATGGGAGATTCCGTCTGCCCAGTAGGGGCTCAGGCCCTGTCGAGACTTGAGATAGAGTGGAAGAAGCCCAGGACTGGGAGGCCAGAGATCCGAGCGTTAGTCCTGGCTCTGTGATTAACTCTGACAAGGGCAAGACACCTCCCTCTGGGCCTCAGCTTCCTCAGTGGAACAATGAGAATTTGATTGGATGGTCCCTTCAGGTCCCTTCTAGCTCAGACATGCCTTAGGCTCTGGCTAAGGTCCACAGGCAGAGACCTGAGCTCAGTTATCACCTGAAACAGTGGAAAGATCTGGGCTGGGGAATTATAGAATCTTAGACTTGGAAGCTGCTAGTCCAGCCCCCGATCCCAAACCACAGTTCCCTCAGCAGCCTCCCTCTGAGGTCCCTCAAGGCCACATTCAGCCACCTTCTCTGTCTCACACAGCTCTTGCTCTGTCACTGCCTTCTCTGAGCTGCTCCCACCTGCCTCTCTGTGTCCCCTCCAGCAGTGAGCTCTGGGAGAGCAGGCAAGCATCTTGTTCCCCACTCTGTCCAGCCCCAGCACATGGTAGGTGTTCCATAAATACTTGCTGAAGGAATTAATGACCACTAGTGATAGATGGATTCATCCAGGTAACTGACAAAATGCTCCACTCCATTTAGGGACTTTGAGACCTACAGTTACAGCTACTGGCAAAGACTATGCCATGGGAAAGGGGGAGATTGATATGGCAGGACCTGAAAGCACAGCTGCTCGTAGGGATCAAGGACCCTGGGCAAAAGGTTTTGCAGGGTCCTTGTCTATACAAACCATTTGATTTCACTCAAAATCTTGTCTCAGCATCATTCTGGCTGCCTGATCTCACACAGTCCTGTGAATGAAATAGCATGCTGTAAACGAAACAGTGGAGCTGGGCCTAACTACAAGGCCCTGGGATGACCCGGTAGCAGCCAGTCCTGGAGCTTCTGGGGGTGTCTGGTCAACTCCATTGGAGACAGGCAGGAGGGAATGTAGAGGGTGGGAAA
Organism: Diceros bicornis minor; assembly: GCF_020826845.1. Classification (NCBI taxonomy): domain Eukaryota; kingdom Metazoa; phylum Chordata; class Mammalia; order Perissodactyla; family Rhinocerotidae; genus Diceros; species Diceros bicornis. The sequence goes on from NC_080743.1 coordinate 101,000,171, forward strand.
ATTCTCTGAAGGGGAGAATCTGGAAACCAGGGTGCCCCATCCAGATGGCACTACTGGCCCCGGCCAGCCCCAGGCACTGGAAGGACACTTAGAAAACTTAGAGGAAACTGCTTCAAAGCACCAGGGCTCCTCAAGCCTGGACCCAGCCTGGACTCCTTACTGGGAGTGTCCAGCTGTGACCGGTTCCATGGGATAAAGAAAATAATTTTCCTTTTCTAAGCACCTATTGTAGGTCAGCTGCTGGGTTTCTTGTCGAGATCACTCGGTTTTTACAGTGCTAGGAGGTAGATATTTTATAGGGAGTATTGCGTAGTAGTCATGGCATCCAACCTAGAGGCAGCCTGCTAGGGTTCAAATCACACCACCACCACATCGGGTCTGGGTGACCTTGGGCAATTTATTTATTTTCCTTTTATTTCTTTAAAAAAGTATCACTAAAGCTATATGAGCACATAGTTGAACTGGAGCCAAATCATTCTATAAGATTTCTTATAAAATACATTTTCCTCATGCTTTCCCTTCCCCGGAGGTCATCACTTTCAACTCTTTTGAGCTATTTCTTAGGCTATTTACCTCCATATCTCTAAATTACTTGCTATAGTGCTACTTCTTACTTCTGGTGTAGGCATTATCTGCTGATTTCCCCTACCTCCACCTCCCACTTACCCTTCCTGTCCCCCTCCCCAGCCTCCCAGTTCAGTCCTATCTTGTTTTATCAGAATTAGCATTTATTATGACTACATAAATCCTATTCACAACTGACCTTTTCATTTCCTGCAAACTTTTGTTTTTCTTGGTGTTAATAATTGTCATTTTTTGTTTCCTTGTTTTGTTTTACGTACAGTAATTATCTATAATTTAACTTTAACTTCCCCGTTAATTGTCTATGTCCATGTGTTCAGAGCTATCAGGCGTTCTATCAATTTTATCTTGTTGAAGATTCTCTCCTGGAGCCTCGTGACAAGTTCCGATCTCTGTTCGTTTCTCTATGCCCAGTACACTGCTGTTGACCTCCCTAAGCCTCAGTTTCTCCATCTATAAAAGGGGGATAATTTTAATACCTCAGAGTCGTTGTGAGGATAAACAAAATAACTCATGTAGCACAGTGTTTGTCATCAAATAAGCACTCAATAAATATTACCCATTATTATTCTAGATGAGAAAAACGAAGCTCAAGTAACCTGCCCAAGTAATAGTTCAAAGCCCGGATGGGTCTGACGGCACCTACTTAACACTACTTTGCCATTTTAGGGTGGGCCCAAAAAATCTTGGATTTATAATATTAGAATCTTCCAGTATGGTCAAGTTGAAGGGACACAGCGTTTGCCAAGAAAGTCCTGCTAGCCAGCAGGGTGAACTTGGGCCGATCCCCTCGCCCCTCTAAGGCTTGTTTCTCCTCTGTAACACGGCGATACAGAGTGTTGATGAGACCCGGCCCTTTGTAAACCGAGAGGCTCTGCACAAATGTTAGTTCTTGCCTGGCCTGCTCTGCCTTTACTTCATTTTTTTCTAACAGCTAAGAAAAATGAGGCCTAGAGGGATAGAGGATCACACAGTGATTTGGTGGTTGAAACTGAACTGGGACTCAAGTCTCATGGCCTTTGTGTAAAGAAATTGTCTGGGCCTGAGGGGAGTGCAGAGGCCCCAAGGGCCCCGAAGGTGGAGAAGCAGGTGTTTCTTTGGCCTCAGTGTCCCCGGTATGTCACCGAGCTACAGGCCTGTCCCGATCCGGGGAGGGGCACCACCTGCTGGTGATGGACTCTGGGGACAAAGACCAGCCCTGGCCTGTGCAGGCTGGTCTACTAGTGTGTCAGGAACAGACTTTCTCGGGGCCAAGGGCAAAAAGTGGTTGCTATTTTCTTTCCAGACATATATCTCACCTTCCTGTTTCCTTTTCTTCCCTGAGTTTGTATCTCTAGTTCTGGCTGAAACCCCAGCAGGCATGGACTCTACTGACCCTGGACCTGAAACCTCACTCACTCTATCCTCTGCCATGGTGAATGGCGAGTCACTGATGATTTTCACATTCCCTAGGATCTCATGGCTCCCTGGCATCTCATGGCACAAGCCCTGCCTTATCCGGGGCTCAGGCCAAGAGAAGGCCCACAGGCATTGAGTGTCAGGTGCTTGCAGCAGGACACTGGGCATGTCCAGGGATGCTGAAAGCTGAGAGGCAGGGCTGGGTGCACCAGTGTCTGCTGTACCCTCCAAACCCCCCACCTCCGCATGATCCCCAGAAGGTATGGGGAACAGGCAGGTTCATGTGTTTTGGTGGAGGTTTAACTTGATGCAGCCTTTTAGAAGAGCCATTAGGCAGTACCATCAAGACTTCAAATGTACGCTTTGACCCACCGATGCCACCTCTAAGAATCCAGCCTGCAGAAACAGCAGCACACGTCACAAAGATGCGTGCGCACGAGGATGTTCAGTGCAGCCCAGCCGGAGGGCAGGGATCAAATACATTGAGATAATCCTGCAATGTAGAAGTATGGAGCTGCTTTTAAAAAATGCTAACACACGCATATCTTTTGAAAAGAAGAGCAGTTTAATAACAACATGTAGGGTATTATCATTTTCCGGGGGAAAGATAAAAGCAAGTTGGTATAAGAGGTGAGAAGAAGAGGAGAGAGGGAACGACGCCCTGGGCCAGCTTAGGAGGTGAGAACAGACACCTGCAGGAAGTCAGGAGGGACCCAGTTTCTGCTGAAGCCTTTCACGTACAGGACGCCCACTGTCACATCACTTAGTCCTCACCAACGCCCAGTAAGATGGGGATCGTTGTCTCCAGGTTACTGATGAGGAGGTGGAGGCCCAGTGAGCTTAGTGAAATCACACCAGCACATAGCTGGGCTGTGGTAAAGGATTAACCTTGCCCAGAGAGGGGTCCAGCCTTTGCCCTTGGTTTCTGGGGGGTAATCTCTAAACCCCTGGGATGTCTGGCCTGATAAGAGTGTCTTTGTCTACCCGGGGGGCTTGGGCCGCACTAGATAGTTGATGCAAACAGTGTGGTTTATGGCAGGGGCTTTGGACGTGTATTAGCTCAACCTCCGGAGGGGCTGGAAACTGAGGTGAGCACAGGTGGTCAGCCGTGTCTGCGTGCCTGAGCCTCAGTGAAGACTCGGGACGCTAAGGCTTGGGGAGCTGCCTGGTTGGCAATACTCAGCGCATGTTGTCATGCCCCACTACTGGGAGTCGTGCTGTCCCCATGTCTCCCCAGGAGAGGACAGCTGGAGGCCCTGCAGGTGGAGCTCGCCCAGGCTCCGCCCCACGTGCCTCTTCCCCTGGCTGACTTGATTCTGCATCCTTTTGCTGTAATAACCCATAACTGAGGATATACCAGCTGTCAGTGAGTTCTGTGAGTCCTTCTAGCAAATTATTGAGCCTGAGGGGGGTCTTGGGGACACCTGAGCTTGCGATTGGTGTCAGAAGTGAGGGTGGTCTTGGGGACTCGCCCTAACTTTAAACACGGTAAGTGTGGAATTGGGATTTGCACAAAGATCTCAGAGAAGCCAGAGTGTGCCCCCTTCCCACCTCACCACACTCCCTTACACTGGCCCATTGCGTGACAAGCACTGAAGGATAGAAATTCTGGCATCATGAGGAAGAACAAGAATAGAGCCATGGCCACACTGAACAACGGCGAGGTGGACAGACGAGGATGTAGAAAAGCAAGCTGAGTAGCATGCTCAGAGGGGATACAGAAGGAGCAACGTTTGGAAAGTTCCAGGAATCTATGCCCCTCACAGTGCAAGAGGGCAGGAAGGCAGGTGCAGAGAAAGCCAATGGGAGAAGACTCTAGGTTTCCCAGGTCCTGGGTCCTGGGCCCAGGTTTCCCCTAGGTCCCCAAGAAGCTAGAAGCTGTGATCTCTTCTCTTCCTCTCCCTCAGCATCTCCTCTTGTCTCCCTAGGCCAGGAGGGTAGATCACGTCTCAATTTGTACATGAGGGAACCGAAAGACTGGGCCTTGGTCCTTCTCCCGTTTGGCTGACCACAGTTGCTGGTGGTCTTCAGCAGTGGCATGTGTGGGGAGACACCAGGCTTTCCACAAGCCCCTTATCGCCCCTACATCTGGCACATTCTTAGATGCCTAGCCTTTTCTGCCCCCTACCGTGGGGACCAGCCAAAGGAAAGGAAGGGCCCAGTGTAGTTCCAGGCTGGAGTGTGTCTTTCTACCTGCTTTCTCACTTCCTGCTTTGAAATTAAAAAAAAAAAAAAAGTCCTTGGAATTAGCCTCCTGCCCACCACTGCTGAGGGCAGGAGAGCTGAGCTTCTGCAGTCACTTGGGCGAACACACACACGTTCAAGCGGTTAGCTCCCAGATGCGGAGCCCTCCCCCAGCTACATGGACTCAGCCTCCCACCCTAGGCAGGCGAGTTCCCATTCCTGTAGACTGGGCAGTGCTTCGGAGGCAGGTGGAGACGAGGAGAAGCCGGGAACAGCAGGTAGCCAACCCGGGATCTAGGCCCCCGTCACAGCCCCGTCCCTGCTTTGGGAGAGAGGCGACGAGAGCAGCTTTTATACAGGGCGTATTTCCCCCTTTAAAGACCACCTGCAATGATCATTTTGGGCAAATTTCACCTGCAGAAATGTGTTAGAGAGAGTAGGATTTTTTGGAGCTGTTCTCTAAGGCAGTGAAAGGCCTACACCTGTTTATCAACTGTCACAAACTCAGACATTTCTCTCTCTCCTGTCTCCAACTAGCCAGCCTGCGAGAAGACAGCCCAGCTTCCAACTCTTTCTCTCTCTAATATATGAAACTCTGGTATTCCGGAGGCCTTTAAGGGCTGATCTTCTAGCAGGTTGCTTCATAATCCTGCCCCCAAACAGGGGAGTGAAGGAGATCCCTCCCCAGCTAGTCCTGCGTTTAGAAAACCCTCGTCAAAGAGCTGTTTCTTTTGCGGTGTCTTGCAAACATATTTGTGTGAATCTCCTGGAAAGTGATCATGCACTGCTAACCACAAAGGCATCCGTGTCATCATAATCAAATGGATGAGACGTATTAAACAAATTTTCTTCCTGAAACCTCTTGCTCCCTTTATCTTTGTGGTGTGCTCCTATTTTAAGACCCAGCTTAAGCATCTCTCCTGTGGAAAGGAAATCTGCCCCTCGCCAGACCCAGCCCCTCATCCAAGTGCAGCGGTAAAAACCCCCTCACAGCACTTACCACACTCTCTTCATAGGTGTGTCTCCCGACTAGGCTGGAAGTGTCCTGAGAGCAGGGAGGTCTTCCTCTCTGTGCATCTGCAGAGCCTAGCACAGTGTGCTGCTCATAGCTGAAGCTCCGTGAATATTTGTTGAGTTGATGAATGGATGTATGAATAAAAGCAGAGCTGCTATGAGCATAAACCGTACTGTCCCACCAACCACATGTGGCTATTTCAACTGAAATTAACGAAAATTACAAATTCAGTTCTTCGTTCACACTAGCCACATTTCAAGTGCTCAGAGCCACATGTGGCTGGTGTCTGCTGTACTGGATAACACAGACTGAAGAACATTTCCATCATCGTAGAAAGCTCTATAGAACAGCATTATATCTGGTGCCACCTGGAGTTGTGCAGTGCCCAAACTGCACACTTGTTCAGAGTGGGCCTGTGTGAATGGAGTGTCTTCCTGTGTGTGGAGCTGTGCTAGTTGCTGGTCAAAGAATCACACCGACATTTGTAGTCTAAGACAGGCATGGCACATCTGAGCACTCTAAAGAAAGCCCCTTGATGAAAAAATACAGGCCCGATGAAGTAAACAGATTGTGATCAGGTGTTGTCAAATATATAAAGAATGAACAGACCAAAGGAAGGAAATGCAAGGAGATTTGGCTGTCCTCACGGCCTGAAAACTAATATCTGTTTTGAAATGGACATCACTTGGCTAGAATTGTTTCTTGGAGAAATAAACATATTAGACAGAAATAACCATGCTGGCTATTAAAATACAGCCAAAGAAAATATTTATCTTCGTGTAGCAACCACAGAAGATCTGTAACACGGCAGCCACTGGTTTCCTGGTAAGATTCACAATGGTCTTTCCTGTCGTTTTCCATAAACCATTGAAATGTCCCATCTATTGAAACATTCCAGCCTCCAAATTATCTTCCTGACACTGTCTCTTGCACTCAGCAAATGTCCAACCATGTGTCTTGGTTTTCTATCAGGAAAATGTGGTCCCTGTTCCTTGCGGGTCCTCTGCATCTCCTATAGGCTATGCTTTCACTCTACCAAAGGCACTATAAGTCCAAATGGTTAAGGATGCCTCCTTCTGCACTGGACCAGACCCACCAGGCTGGGGCAAAGCAGAGGAGGCTTCACCTGCACTCTGCAGCAAGCCAGGGGGCCTGTGCCCCAGACCCCAGGCCCCAGCCCCCTCCCCCCTCTGTTTCTGCCCCCTCCCGCCCTCTGGCCCCTCCTCCAACACAATTCCTGCTGGCTGCCAGGATCAGCACCGAGTAGGGCTGGGAGCCAGCGGGTAGCAGCTGAGAGCCCTGCCTGTGTGCCTGGCCAGCCCCAATTATTTTATCTTATTAATGCCAATCTGTTAGCACAGAACCCCTGGGAAGTGAGCAGGAGGTTTCTGTTTTAAATAAGCATCTATACTTCATGTCTGTAAGCTTTACACCTGAGCTCAGTGGGAGAGGCCAGGTCTAAGACCGGTGGCCCTCGCCCCCGCCCTCCTCTGGTTGGGCAGACCAGGGAGAGTAGATCTGACCAGGCAGATGGGTGGACCAGGCAGATGGGTGGTATGTGCTTCTAAACCCAAGGAGATTTGTCACAATTTCACAAGTGTGTGTGCAGGCTTCCTTCTAAGGATCCTCTAAGAGTTCATTTCCCACAAAGAATTTGTCTATTAAATAACAATTACTTTTTAAATAAAATAACCTTAATAATGAAATCTTCCTCCCTCCCAGGACTCCAAGTGGACCAGCTCTTTCAGTTCTTAAGTGTTAGGAGCTGGGGGAAATGCTCTCTTCTGCTAGGGAGTTCCTGGCTGGTAAGGAGCCCTGGTCTTTCACTCCGACGTCAAAGCTGGGCTGCAAGAAGTGGCGCCACACCCTCCCAGACCAAGAGAACATTTCAAATGAACTGATGAGCAGCCATAGTTTAAGATTATTCAGAGCACCTGAGAAGTTTTCGTGGGCCATGAGCTACTTCTGCTTCATAGGGACCCAGTGCCACAACCAGGTGGATCCTACCTGCAAAGGTGGCAGAAAGTATTTCTTCTCTTACTAACACCCAGCTTTAGAAATGTCAAGAACAAACACAAGCTTCTCACCTACCCCTCCCCTTGCCCAGGGAGAACCTTCCCTTGGACAGGCATTTGACCAGTGTGTGCATGCGTTTGTGTGTTTGGAGGAGAATGCGTCCATCTGAAGTGGTGATGTGCTGGTAAATATTTAACAACCAGCTCACTGGGAAAAAAGAATAGCCCTGATGTGTAGTGTTTTCCAACTTCTGTGGTGTAAGTTCTCCCACCATGGTCCATTTCCGGGTACCAACGTGAGGTCATTGAACACGGAGCTGGGAAGAGATGCTGTGGCTCACCACTGTATAATATTCCCACCATACCCATACAGTAGACGTGAATAATCTCAACATCATAGTCAGTAGGAAAATGTAATAGAATAATTAGGAAATGATGAGTTTCGAATTATTTCTTACTTTTGTTTTTAATATCATTATTGACTTGTAAGCTTATATAATTTAATGTTTAATAATGGCCGTTCCACAACCAGCTTGAAAGTTCCTGAAAATTGGGGCCAGCCCCGTGGCCTAGCGGTTAAGTTCTGTGCACTCCGCTTTGGCGGCCTCAGTTCACAGGTTTGGATCCCAGGCGCAGACCTACACCACTAGTCAGCCATGCTGTGGTGATGACCCACATATAAAGTAGAGGAGGATTGGCACAGAGGTTAGCTCAGGGCTAATCATCATCAGGGAAAAAAAAATCGAGAACTTGGCTCTTGTGAGCTGACACAGGCTGGCTTGGACACACTACTGCCCTGAAGCCATTCAGTCACACGTTTGAGTCCCTGCTGCTGCCACTTCCCAGCTTAGAATTTCTGTTTCACGGCTCCCACAACAACCTTGGAGAGATCAGTGAGCTGTACCTGTTTTTAAGAAGTGGAGACTAGACGTAGCAGACACTGGTAATAGTCCACGCATATCCACTTTCATGGCTGCGCCCCCACCCCAGCTGCGGTGAGTGCTGCAGCTATGGTGCAAGGCTCCACCTGGGTCCTTCTCTGGAGACCCTCTCTGGCTGACGGGAGCAGCCTCTCCGTGGGATGCTGGAGCTTACGGCGGCCAATGAGAACTCACACAGGGCACAAAGCCTGGCCCCTGGCCTCAGGGAGGACTATTCTGTGGTGTGAGTTACACCAGAGCATCTGTGGATCAGGCCACGGTCTTCACCTGAGACACAGCCTGGCTTGGCGACTTCCTCTTCATCCTGCTTCCCACCTTCCCTTTGTCTGAGAGCCTCCCTCGGTAAGTCATATGCACCCAAATTCCTGTCTCAGGCTCTGCTTCTAGGAAACTTGACCAAAGACACGAAGCCTTGGGAGGACTTCCTTGATGTCCCACAGTGACCGAGGCAAAATTTGAACCCAAGTCTTCGGATTCTGAAGAGATGGTTCTTGCTACCATCCCACAGCTGCTGCTTCTGCTCGAGATTTCAGCAACTGTGCAGGAAGCTGAAGCCCAAACTCCTTAGCATGGCACGCGAGGGCCCCGGTGCTTTGACCCAACCTTCCTTTCCAGCCCCACTTCCTAGGATTTCTCTGCTTACACCCTCAACTTCAGCCAGAGCAGACTGCCTTCTGTTCCTCAAACCTGCCCTGGCTTTCCTGTCTCTGTACTTTTGATTCTGTTGTTTCTTCTTCAAGACAAATGAATTTAAATGTAGCAAGTGCCTACTGCACTCAAGGCGCTGTGCTCTGCAACAGCAGTCTTCAAAATGGGGTGCATCTGTCCTCGTAGGTCGCGGAAGACTTTCCAGGAAGCATGTGCACGAGAGTGGTTTTAAGGGAAGTGGCGTCTAGACCCTCAACTTCCATATTTATACTTCCCTAAAATTGTCTGAGAAGGGGCCTGCACTAAAAATTGTCCTTTTCCCACCTTACAAAAGAAAGGAAAATCCCTCGTCGATCTCAATTTTTACCGTGGTGCATTGCCCTGGGGTATAAAAACGGATGTTTCAAAATATTGGTTTTGGGGAAAGCTCCGTTAATGATTAGTCAAGGCCTGTTTACCCTTGGGGTGTTCAGGAGCAGTAAGAGACCATGATGGAAACCCTTGGTCAAGCAAGGTTGGCCTGGGCTTTGGTGCCAGGCAAAGGAGTCTTAGGCTCGGTGCAGGAGGAAACGGGGCCAGGAGGCACCAAACACCCAACTACAGGGATTCGGGCTAGAGTTGCTCTGGGTCAGCTTTTTCCTAACTCCATGCTTTACAACCTGGGGTCATCAGTGCTGTACCATGGGTTCTAGAACATCGCGTATCTTCAGCCATCATCAGCTTTGCTCAGATTTGTTGGGGACAGGCGTGAGATGGGGGAAGTCTGGTAATCTAGCTGGTAAGTAATTTTATACATTTTTATATTAAAGTAATAATAGCTAACACAGGCAGCGCTTCCTGTGTGCCTGTCCCTGCTCTAAGAACTTGACAGCTATTAAGTGCAGTGAATCCTTACATCAAGGCCGTGAGGAAACCGAGGCTGAACACAGAAGTGTTTTGCCCAAGGTCTCCCAGCTGGCGAACTGAAGAGCCAGATTCGAACCCACAGAGACTCCAGAGTCTGTGCCTTTAACCAAAACTAGTTGTCTTCAAGCAAATGTAGGTTTGTTTTAAAGTAGGAAGCAAAATTTGATGATTGTTTAAGCTAAAACTTTAGGTTTTAGCTTTCTGTGAATGGCTTCTTTTCCTCGGGCTAGGGGCTTGGGCTCTCCTGTGTGGCCTCGGGGCAGCTGGGGAAAGGCTTTTCCATCCTTCTTGTCTTGCTCTATTCCTCTCGGTGGGCAGCAAGGGGAGGAACAAAGGAAGGAAGGATTGAGGATGTTTTGAGAAGAAGGGACGGGGACAGACCCCAATCTGGGCAAATGCCGCCTGCATATTTATGAAGGTAATTTTTCTCTGTCTTCCAGCTTGTTAGGGACGTTGGGAGGGATCGGGCTGAGGTACCTGCTGGAGTCGGAAGGGTAATGACACCTATCTCACCACCTGGGCTGTGGTGGTTCTGGAGAAACCCTCCACCAATGGGAGTGCTGTGTCTGTGCCATGCAGGGATCAGCCGGGGCAACCACGGGAGGGGACAAAGGGGCAGGAAACCCCTAGAATGACCGGGGCAGGGATCACAGTGAAACTGGAATCTAAGGCCAAGGCTGGCTGTGTGGTGAAGAGGAGAGAGAGGCTTATGTCAAAATGAAGAGGGGAGAACATTTCTCTGTGTCATAGCCAATTAGAAATGTGCTTATAAATAAACAGGGGCAGGGAACTCATAAAAGCATGAGTGAATGTGTTCCCCTGCCTTAAATTCTATTTTTTTTTAATTAAGACTATTTTTTAGAGCAGTTTGAGGGTCACAGCAAAATTGAGAGGAAGGTACAGAGATTTCCCATATGCCCCCTCCCCCTGTACATGCATAGCCTCCCCTATTATTCACATCCCCACCAGAGTGGTACATTTGTTATAATTGATGAACCTACATGGACACCTCATGATCACCCAAGGTCCATAGTTTACATTAGAGTTCAGTCTTGGTGGTGTACAGTCTATGGGTTAGGACAAACGTATATTGACATGTATCTACCTTACAGTACCATACAGAGTAGTTTTACTGCCCTAAAAATCCTCTGTGCTCCACCTACTCATTCCTCCCTCCCCCATAAGCCCTGGCAACCACTGATCTTTTTATTGTCTTATTTTATTGCCATAGTTTTGTCTTTTCCAGAATGTCATATAGTTGGAATCATACAGTATGTAGCCTTTTCAGATGGGCATCTTTCACTCAGTAATATGCACTTAAGGTTCCTTCATGTCTTTTCAGGGCTTGATAGCTCATTGTTTTTTTAGCATTGAATAATATTCCATTGTCTGGATGTACCACAGTTTATTTATTCATTCATCTACTGAAGGACATCTTGGTTGCTCCCAAGTTCTCATAATTGTGAATAAGACTGCTATAAACATTCGTGTGCGGGTTTTTGTGTGGACATAAGTTTTCACCTTCTTTGGGTCAATACCAAGGAGCATGATTGCTGGATTGTATGGTCGGAGTATGTTTACTTTTGTAAGAAACCGCCAAACTGTCTGTCAAAGGGGCTGCACCATGTTGCACTCCCACCAGCTGTGAATGAGAGTTCCTGTTGCTCCACAGCCTCGCCAGCATTCAGTTTTCAGTGGTTTGGTGTCAGTGTCTGGATACTGGCCATTCTAATACGTGTGCAGTGGTATTTCATTGTCGTTTTAATTTGCATTTCTCTGATGACATGTGACATGGAGCATTGCATTCTATTTCTCAAACTTCTTGAAGTTTTCTTTTTCTTTGCTACTAATAAAAGGAAGTATTTCTTTTGTAAGGAAACTGGAGACATAGGAAACAGACAAAACTTTGAGTTCTGTCCCAAGCTAGTCAGGGCAGAGCCCTCTGTGCTCTCTCTGAAAATGTCCTCTCCTGAAGTTTGCAGATCACTCTGCAGTTTGCAAAGCGCTTACAGACGCTGTAGTTATAATTAGTCTTCGCGAGGAAAGCTAGGAAACTGAGGCCTGGAGAAAGGAAGTGACTTGTTGGAGGTCTCACTGTGACCACGCAGCTTCTCCACTGGGGGGCGCTCGGGGAAAGCTGTTTATATAGGATCTCATGAAGTCATTGCTAATAAACTGTTATGTCCAAATCACATTTTTAATTCCAAAATTGGACTTGTGGTTGGGAAGTGGCTCAAAAGCAGAAAGGGAGGATGACAAATGGAAGTGGGACCCTCTGCCTGGGTGCCGGTGGGAAGCTCAGGGAGCTGTACTGGTTTCACCGGCCCCAGCCTTGGGATTGAAGAAAGACTGGCAGCCCAGCACACTGCTCTGCAGGGTGCACTCAGCTGGTCATTGAAGCACTTGAGATGGGGGGATAGGTGGCAGAGGGAGAATACTACACAGGGGCTTGGCATTGGGGGTCTGTTTGAAGTCTGTTTTAGGGAGGAAGGTGGGACTCCAGTTTTGGAGATCCCCAAGACCACCTGCAGTTCAGTGACTTATTAGAAGGACTCATACAACTCAGAAAAGCCATTATACTCATGGTTACGGTTGATTACAGTGAAAGGAAACAGATTAAAATCAGCAGAGGAAATAGACATGCAGGACAGGGTCCAGGAGAGACCAGGCCCAGACTTGCTGTTGTCCTCTCCCAGTGCAGACACGGACAGCCCTTACTTCTCCCAGAAACGACATGTGGCACCATGTACAGAGTATCGGCAGCCAGGGAAGCTCACCTGAGGCCTCGGTGTCCAGGGTGTTTTATTGGGGGTCAGTCACGTAGGTATAGCTGACCGCCCGTAGGTATGGCTGACCTTGGTGTCCAGACCCTCCAGAGGTCAAGCTGATACCATGTGGCCCAAGTCCCCACCATATATCACCTTATTAGCATAAACTCTCTGGCGTGCCCCGAGGCTCCCAGGTAAACAAAGACACTCTTATCAGGCGGGATGTTCCTATACATATCCGGGGCTAAGAGGTCACTCCTCAGAGCTGGGCAACCTCCGAATCTTTCCTCGGGCAAGGTTACACTTCAGGCACGGGGACCAACCCAGGTCACCACGATATCTAGAACTGGAGGGGTTCCTCATCTCTCCTTCCCGTGAACCGTCAGTCCTTGGTGCCATGACCTGCCTACAGAGGGAGCCTTTCTAGAATCAGTCAATGTCCAATCTCCAGAGCCAAACCAGACCTTAGTAGGGAGAGACTGAGGTTGCCCCAGCTCCCTAGTCTGCAACTCAGCAACCAGGAGCCTTTCTCCAGAGACCCGGGCCCTGCCTTCATCCTAGGCAGGTGCCTGGTCTCCTGTGCTGGTCTCCTGAGCTCTCATCCTGGGGGCTGCTCAGCTGAGGCCCTGCCTGCTCTTCTCTGGACTGCAGCCTCGCCCTGAGCCCCCCAGCTGGGACTCGGACCCTGCTGCCCACCTCTTGTCATGGACTCTGCATGTCCTCACCCTGGATTTCCCGCCCTGGGTTGCTCCCAGCTGCTGGGAGAATTGCTCCCTCCAGCCAGACCCCGACCTGACTTGGGCCCCACTATTGGGCAGGGGCTCAGGGTCACTGCCCACATCTGCAGCGGGTCTGCTCTGCCTTTGTGGGTCAGGGCGGTATGGTTGTCCCCTTTGGTCACCATTGTCAAAGCTGGTCATACCAGATCCCAGGTGATGTCGTGATGTTCTGGAGGGTTCCCCAGCCAAGCTTAGTCCACTGCTCTGCAACACAGCACATTCAAAGGGCCATAGCCTGACTGACCCACACACAAGTGCTGGAGCCCTCCCATTTGTGTCTCAGTGGTCATTCAGAGGCTCTTTTTGGGAGTTCTGGCTTCACTGTGGCCATGAACTTCAAACCTGGAATACCTCCTGGACCAAAAAGACTTAAGGAAATACAGGTGCACAATCCCTTATCAGAAGCCCTTGGGAGAATAAAAACCCTCAGGCCAGATGTGTTTTAGAATTCAGAATTGCTCAGATTTTAGGAGGATAATTTGGTGCAGATACTGTACAGTTTGTAACAACCTAGTGAGGTCTGCGGCAGCACTCTGTAAATCAGACACATTAATACTTCTGTGGTGAAATGTATGAATATTCACACTAAGCAAGATGAATAAAGCCATACAGTCATCCCTTGGTATCTGGGGGAGTGGTTCCAGGATCTCCGCACATACCAAAATCCGTGATGTTCAATCCCTTATATAAAATGGCGTAGTGTTTGCATATAAGATGTTCAATCCCTTATATAAAATGGCGTAGTGTTTGCATATAACCTACGCACGTCCTCCTGTGTACTTTCAATCCTCTCTAGATTACCTAATTCAATGTAAATGCTAAGTAAATAGTTGTTATACTGTATTGTTTAGGGAATAATGACAAGAAAAAACAGTCTGTACATGTTCAGTACAGACGCAACCATGTAGGCCTTTTGATCCGCGCTTGGTTGAGTCCCCTGATGCTGAACCGTGGGTACAGAACTGTGGATAGGAAGGCCCGACTGGAATTCATTGCCTTGTATTAGTTCAGGTCAGGTTTTGCTACGAAATGATTTCACGTTAAATTAGGTGTTGCTATTATATAAGTTATGAAATAAAGTCAGTTCAGAGAACTTTTAGAGTAGGTTAAATATTTTCCATATATTCGTTACCTTATATATTTCATAAGTACTTTAAGAGCAGGAATTGTGTCTTATTTTTTTAATCTCTAATGCCTACCCCGATTCCTGGCACACACTAGACACTTAATAAACACTGAATAGGTGAATCGTTCTTTGGTTTCCAGATTATTCCTCTTCGGTAAGACAAGGGCAACTAAGCCCTTCCTGGAAGGAGTCCTGACCAATTCTTCGTTGGTCATCATGGACAAAGTTGTATAGGTTTCCAACTTTCCCCTCAAATCTCCATGAAGGTTCAATGATCGACAAAGCGTTTTATTCCACTCCTTGTCTGAGAAGCAAGCAGAAGCCAAGAGCAAGAAACTGACAGAGAGGTCACAGTGGGTCCGGGGAAGCAGCAGAGCATGTAGGGAAAAGCACCAGGCACAGGCTGGAAGACCTGGGCTCTGTGCACAGGCTTATTCCCGGGGGGTGTGACCCTTGTCACATCCGGGCCTCAATTTCCTTGCCTGCTAGAAAAGTATCCCCAAACTTGCCAATCATCATAATCACCTGGAAAACTTTAAAAATATAGATTCTGATTCTGTAGGTCTAGGGTGGAGTGTAGAAATCCGTACTTTAAAAAAGCTTGTTGCTATAACAAAAATATCACAAAAGAGGTGGGTAGGAAATAGGGCTATATAGGACTAACATTTCCATATGTCACTGGAATTAAGTTAGCATAAATCTGAAGCTAATTCTGATGAGGTAAGATGTGTATGGTAAGCCCTAGAGCAACCACTAAAGCAATAAGTTAAAAAAATAGTGGAAAAATCATTTAAAAAATTAAAATGCTACATTAGAAAGATTCACTCAATGCAAAAAAAAAGCAGTAAGGGAGGAATAGAGGAACAAAAATGACATGAGACATACAGAAAACAAAAGTAAAATGGCAGATGTAAATCCAACTAGATTAAATGTGAATAGATTAAACAATCCAATCAAAAGACAGAGATTGGAGTGATGGGTGAAATGGGTGAAGGGGGTCAAAGGCACAAACTTCTAGTTTTAAAATTAATAAGTTCTGGGGATGTAAAGTATAGCACGGGGACTATAGTTAATGATAATGTATTGTATATTTGAAAGCTGCTAAGAGAGTAATTCTAAAAAGTTCTCATCACACACAAGAAAATTGTGACTATATGTAGTGATGGATGTTAATTAAATTTATTGTGGTAATCATTTTGCAACGTATCCATATATCAAATCATTACGTTATACACCTAAAACTAACACAATGTTGTATGCCAATTATATCTCAATTTAAAAAAATAAAAATTAAAAAAAGAGACTGTCAGAATGGATTAAAAAAATACTATCCAACAATATTCTGTCTACAAGAGACACACTTTATATTGAAAGATACAAATAGACTGAAAGTAGAAGGATAGAAAAAGATACATCATTTGAACAGCAGCCACAAGAAAGCTGGAATGGCCATACTGACTGATGTCAAACAAAATAGACTTCAAAACAAAAGATGTTACTAGCAATAAAGAGGGACATTTCATAATAGATGACAAAACGGTCAATCTATCAGGAAGAAATAACAGTTATAAACATATACGCACCTAATGACAGAGCACCAAAATACATGACGCAAAAACTGACAGAAATGGAGAAACAGACAATTCAACAGTAATAGCTAGAGACTTCAATACCCCACTTTCAAAAGTAGAACAGGGGCAGGCCTGGTGGTGTAGTGGTTAGGTTCGCAAGCTCCGCTTCGGCGGCCGAGGGTCCCCCAGTTCGGATCCTGGGAGCGGACCCACTCACCGCTCATCAAGCCGTGCTGAGGTGGCATCCCATATAGGAGAGCTACAACTCTACAACTATGATATATAACTATGTACTGGGGCTTTGGGGAGAAAAAAGAGGAAGATTGGCAACGGATGTTAGCGCAGTGCCAATCTTCCAAAAAAGAAAAAAATAGAATAAATAGATAGGAGATCAACTAGGAAATAGAAAACTTTAACAATACTATAAACAAAGTGGACCTGACAGACACCAGTGGAACACTGTACCAGACAGCAGAATGTATGTTCTTCTCAAGAGCACCTGGGGCATTCTCTGGGACAGGCCACGTGCTAGGTCATAAAACAAGTCTCAGTTGTACTCTTGGGCATCTATGTCAGAGAGATGAAAACTTATGCTCACACAAAAACCTGTATGTGAACGTTCATAGCACCTTTATTTGTTTTTTTTTTTTAATTTATTTTTTTCCCCCAAAGCCCCAGTAGATAGTTGTATGTCATAGTTGCACATCCTTCTAGTTGCTGTACGTGGGATGCGGCCTCAGCATGGCCGGAGAAGCGGTGCGTCAGTGCACGCCCGGGATCCGAACCTGGGCCGCCAGCAGTGGAGCGCGCGCACTTAACCACTAAGCCACGGGGCCGGCTCAGCACCTTTATTTGTAATAGCCAAAAACTTGAAACAGCCCAGATGTCCTTCAATGAGTGAATGGTTAAACAAACTGTATTTTTCTTTCTTTCTTTCTTTTTTTTTGGTGAGGAAGATTGGCCCTGAGCTAACATCTGCCAATCCTCCTCTTTTTTTGCTGAGGAAGATTGGCCCTGGGCTAACATCCACGCCCATTTTCCTCTACTTTATATGGGACGCTGCCACAGCTTGGCTTGACAAGCGGTGTGTCGGTGCACGCCCGGGATCTGAACCTGAGAGCCCTGGGCCGCCGCAGCAGAGCGCGTGCACTCAACCACTTGTGCCACTGGGCCGGCCCCTCTTTCTTTCTTTCTTTCTTTTTTTTTTTGGTGAGGAAGATTGGCCCTGAGCTAACATCTGTGCCAATCTTCCTCTATTTTGTATGTGGGATGCTGCCACAGCATGGCTTGATGAGCAGTGTGTAGATCTGTGCCTGGGATATGAACCCTGGCCGCCGAAGTGGAGTGTGCAAACTTAACCACTATGCCACCAGGCCAGCCCCAACAAACTGTATTTTTATCATAATTATTTTTAAAGTATTATTATTATTATCCAAAACCATCTGAAAATCTCACCACCCAGAGATAACTCCTGCGACCACTCTGGTGAACATCCCACCAACATCCACATACACACATACTCCACACACAAATAGGTATGTGTACACCTCCAGCAATTCCCTACCCACCCCAGCAATGATTCTCAAAGGAAAGCCTTAACCCCCAGAAGGGCATATCACAGTTTCCCGGTGAGAGGTTGGGGAAGGCTGTGTGGTGAGAAAAACTCCTCAGGTGACTGTGTATGACTCCTTTCTTTAGGGAGGCATTCCACCTTCACCCCACTACCTAGAGAATCCCTGGACACTTGACCAAATGGGGTCGTTGCACACATGCTATTTTGTAAACTGCTTTTTACATTCTACATCATTTTATTTTTATAACTTTTTTTTGTGTGTGTGTGAGGAAGATCAGCCCTGAGCTAACATCCATGCCAATCCTCCTCTTTTTGCTGAGGAAGACTGGCCCTGAGCTAACATCTGTGCGCATCTTCCTCCACTTTATGTGGGACGCCGCCACAGCATGGCCTGACAAGCAGTGCATCGGTGCGCGTCCAGGATCGGAGCTCAGGCCACCAGCAGTGGAGCGCATGCACTTAACCGCTGTGCCACGGGCTGGCGCCATCTACATCATTATACCTAATGGCTGTGTTGTATATATGTTTTTTTGTTATGGTAGCAAAAATTTAAAAGTAGTTCCATGTTGATACTATTTAGATTTTTTCATTAAAAAATATATAATTTTGTGTTGAACATATTTGTGTGTATAATTAGCACCTTATATTAAATTCCTATTAGGGACGTCTGTGGGTTGTCATACTGTGGTGGCTGTGTGTGGCTGTGATGCTGAAAGCTCTGCCACCAGTATTTCAAATACCAGCAGGTCACCCATGGTGGACAGGTTTCAGCAGAGCTTCCAGACTAAGACAGGCTAGGAAGAAGGACCTGGCCACCCACTGCTGCAAACAGTTAGCCATGAAAACCCTGTGAAGAGCAGGGGAGCGCTGTCTGATAGAGCACCAGAGGACGGAGCGAAAGGACCGGGCAGGGTTCCGCTCTGCTGACCACGGGGGCGCTGGGGGGGAAATGACTGGACAAGTGGGATTTCCGGATCAGTGAGTTTGAACATTTAAATATTTTGAAACATAATGACAAAGTACTTTCTAGGAAGGTCGGTTGTAGGGATTTATATTCCCGTCAACACTCATTCAACAAATACTGCATCAGGCATTGTTTAGTCATGAGAGTATTCCCTACGTGCTTGAACCTTTACAGGTAAGTTCCAGGGGCCTCCTGGTGGCGTAGCGGTTAAGTTCGTGTGCTCCGTGGGGTTCGAAGGTTCGGATCCCGGGCAGGGACCGACACACAGCTTGTCAAGCCACGCTGTGGCGGCGTCCCATATAAAGCAGAAGAAGATGGGCACGGACAGCTCAGGGCTAATCTTCCTCTCACACACACACACACACACACACACAAAAGTAAGTTCCAAAGGTCTTTGGTAAAATACCGCCTCTGGGCTCTGACGTCAAGTGAAGCTGCTAACGCTGTTCATCTGCCTTCTTGGTGACGGCTCCTGCCGGGAGCCCACCACACCCTTTTTCCTGCCGACAAGCAAGGCTGTTTGCTTCTCTTTGCTGCCACCTTATGCTGGGACAGATGTTCTTTATGGGAGGACCTGAGAGAGAGCAGCTGCAACTCGGGCTTCCGGGGCATGAAGGGGCCTGCCGTCAGAGCCCGATAATCTGTCCTAAACAGATCAGGGCCAGAGAGCAAGGCCTCTGGGCTTCAGTGCAGAGGCAGCCCTGGGACCCAGGAGTGACGAGGCCCAGGAGTGAGGGCAGAAGAGCTCAGGGGCTGAATTCTAAATCTGGTCTGCCCTGCATTTGCTTTTGGGCAAGTTTGTTCTTTCTTTGCGCTCTGTTTCTTCTAGTGAAATGAGAGGTTGGCCTCGGCCAGTGTTTTGCAAAATGCACACAGTGACCCATTAATGAGCTGTGAATTCTATTATTAAATTGTGGCAAGGTTTTTTTTTTGTTGTTGTTGTTGTTGGAAAAGACAGGATAGAAATTTATGGAAATATCAAAATGCATTGGGCATAGTAAAGGTAAGTATTGCTTCTGGCACTCTCTCTACACAAGGCGTCCTGGGTTGTTACATTGTTAAATGTATTTCTTACTGAGCGTCTTGGCCAATATCAAGGCCACTGCCTCAGGAGATCCTAGCGTCCTCCCAGCTGGAGCTTTCAGTTTTAATTGGGACTGTTCTGGTGAGGAGACGCCGCCATGCAGAGGAAGCTTTGGGGCTGTGCTGGTCTTCTCTTTCCCTCCTCTTCTCAGCTGCTCTAAGATGACAGAAAGCCCCGGCTCTAATGCAGATGACCGGCAAGAGTTTCCCATGGGGCCCCAAAGCAAACACAACAACAGACTGAGCGCTTGAGTCAGAATTCCCTCAGAGCAGCTCCCTCTCCGGGGTGCCCGGCACAAGGCTGACCACGCAGGCGCAGAAGCCGCCCTCCCGGCAGAGGCACTGGGCCGAGCTACGGTGCCAGGGGAAGTCTCGTCTGCCCTGCTCATCACCACCCCAGGGAACTGCAGGGGCCAGTGAGAGCCCACGAAGCCGGGAGGGGGAGGGAGCAGCAGGGCTGGAGGGCCTGGACGCTCTGACCTGGCCCCACGGGGTTCCAGAAGGCTGGAGGGGGAGGAGGCGGTTGTTGAACGTGCCCCGGGATCCTGATCCTGCTGCGGAGCCGGCGTCCTGCGGCGGGCTTCAGCTCTCAGGCCGCCGCAGAGGGCAGGAGCTGCCGCGAGGGGGCAGCAGAACACTGAGGCTGGAGGTGTGGGGCCGGCTTCAACGTTGGGAACGAGAGGTAATGGGGTCTCAAAGGCGGCAGGGAGCCGAGGGCCTGCAGAGAAGGGTGGCTTTGCCTGCTCTCTTCCAGGGGGCTCGGGAGGAGGAGAGACGACCTTCATGACAGGCGCCCACCAGGGTTGTGCTGGAGCTGGCGCATACAGGCTCACCAGTGCCAACAGTTAAATTCGCAAAACATTTGCAAGCCGGTTGTTAAACATAGCCATCATTAAAAACTTACAATTAAATAAATTGTGTTAAAAACAAAGGTAATAAACACTAAAAACTCATCACTTTCTAACTATTATACTACAGTCTATTATCTATGTCCTTGAGGTTATTTCTGTTTGTTCTATCTGTAGGGTGGAAATGCTATATAACATTGTGCTACCGTGCACGGTGACATCACATTGCTGGCCTGAAATCAGTCACGGTGGGAGAATTTACACCATGCAAACTAGCAAATGCTACAAATCAGGGTGGCTGCTGCTGCTGCTTTTGGAGAGCCAGTTGTTAAGCATATGCCAGCACACCACTGGGCCCACTCTCCTCCTATCTCCAGTTCTGCGATCTCGTCCCCCACCCCAACCAGCCACTCTCACCGCTGTCAGTCTGAGAGGCCTCTTCAGAGGTGGGGAGATGCAAGACATGGCTTTGACCTTTAGCGCTGAGAAGGCTTAGTGACCTTACCTGGACAAGCAGACAGGGAAGAACTTACAACAGAGACTGGAGTTCAAAAGAAGGAGGCTGGGGCCGGGCAGCACACTTCCCCATCACCCTGCTCGCCCCCCAACCCTGCCCTGTGGAGAGCAGGGGAGAGGCGATGTTCAGCCTGAAGAAAAGACACACGAAAGAAGACTGTCTAGCGAACATTTGAAGGGCTGGCGTGAGAGTGAGGGTTCAGCCCAGAGCCATCTAGATCCACGACGTAAAACTGGGGCCAAGAAATGCAGATTTGACTTAACATGAAGAAGAACCTCAACCTTCTCTGCAGGCCCTTTGCTCCCTGCCGCCTTTGAGTCATTGAAAGATTGAATGAGATGGCTCGTGAGTGCTACTTCCTGCTCAATGGATGGATGGGAAGCATAAAAAAGAATGTAAGAATTATTGCTACTCACAATATGGTCCATAGACCAGCATCATAAAATCACCTGGGAACTTATTAGAAATATGGGATCTCAGGCCCCACCCCAGACCTTCTGAATCAGAATGTGCATCTTAACAAGATCCCCACACGACTCTAAGCACATGATAATTTCAGAAGCATTAAACTAAATTACCTTTTAGATGTCTTTGAGTGGGTTACTCATTACATTATTGTTTATAATGGCACATTATATGGAAATAATCTAACTATAATTTGGGGAACTGGTTAATAAATTACAATAAATCCATATGATAGAATAACTATTCACACAGTAAAAAGAATGAGATGACTCATATACTGGTAAGGATGAGATCCAAGCTACATTGTTACGTGGAAAAAGCAAAGTCAATCCTAAAATCAAAATTTGTTCTGGATCATCAATCAAATATTTACAAATACAGTCATGAGCTGCATAATGACGTTTTGGTCAATGACAGACCTCATGTACAACGGTGATCCCATAAGATTAGTACCATACAGCGTAGGTGTATAGTAGGGTACACCACCTAGGTTTGTGTAAGTACAATCTGTGATGTTTACAAAACCATGAAATTGCCTAACAACACATTTTTCAGAGCGTATCCCCATCATTAAGTGATGCATGACTATAAAATGGAAGCTATACAAGTACCAGAAGAAAATATGGGAGTACATTTTTATAACCTCGAAGTGTGCAAGATCTAAGTATGTCTCAAACTCAGAAGTCATAAAAGAAAAGACTGATAAGCTTAGACATAAAAACCAAACACTTCTACTTGGCAAAAAACACTATAAAAAGGCACAAGAACAAATGACAGATTGGAAAAGTATTTGCAACATCATAAACAGGAGGTTACCTTAATAAATAAAGAGCTCCTACAAACCAATAAGAAAAAGACCAACAATTTCATAGAAAAAATGGACAAAAGGTTTAAGCATTTCACAAAAAAGGAAATGCAAATAAAAGCCTTTTAAACATATGGAAGGATGCTCAACTTAACTCATGCAAAATGCAAATTAGCACTGCAATGAGACATGATTTTCACTTAGATTGGCAAAGGTCAAGTAAGTTTGACATTGTAATGAGAAAGAAACAGGTACTCTCATATAGTGGTACCTCTACGGAGGACTATTGGCAACATCCATCAATTTAAAAATGTTTATGCCCCTGGATTCAACTATTTCTATAGATACACAAGTGTAAAATGACATATACTCAAGAATATTATTTAAATACTAATTACAATAGCGAAAAATTAGAAATAACCCAACTGTCCATCAATAAAGATCTGGTTAATTAATTTGTCACTTGCATGCAATAGAATACTATAAAGCCATCAAAAATAATAAGGCAATTCCTTATGGACTAAAATAGAATAGTCACTTACATATTTCTAATAAAAAAAGACAGACTTCCCTGGCAGGGGAGATGCCATGGTCACCAAGGTGGTTTTCCAGGGGAGGCTCATCCATTGTGCTCCAGATGTGCTGACCCCTGCCATTTCCCCAAATGTGGGGCCCCTGACTGTGGTAGTGGGGGACCGCGTTCACGCTTCCCCCCTAAAAAAAAGATACAGAACACTACGTTGCCATTTGTGTTAAATTATGAGCTTTTATATTCTTAGAAGTCTCTGGAATGAGAACAAAGGGGTACCAATGGGATCTGAGAAAGGAAGTGTGGACCAATAGTCAAGGTAGGAGGGAGCTTAGCTTTTCAATGAATTCTCTTTTAAAACTATTTATAGTTTAAAAATGCTTTAACTTTAAACTTAAAAAAAAAAATTCTTTCACAGGGAGGAAAATCTCCGTGGTGCAGACCAGACACCCTTTTCCCTTCCCAGACTCGAGTGGATGGAGTGTCCTTGGGTCTGCCCTGTTATGCTCTTCTCTCCCTAGTTAAATCCTTTCTTTTCTTCAAGGCTCAGTCAAGCCTCTGACTCCCTCCCTCAAGCTCATGGAGGCCGCCTTCACCGGTTCTCAACGTGTAGCTGGAGGGATCTGTAGCCCTTTTTTTCTGGCCACTCTGTGCATTACTTGCTTCTCTACATGTACCATTTGAGTTGTCTGGACTGCTCTCACTGAATGCCACCAGCCTTTGGTGCTGAGTCCCTCCTCTCTCCCCTGACCTCCCAGGACACTCCTGGTCACACCACACAATGCGGTCTGTGTTATACCCTCATCAGAGCACCGAGACCTCCTACAGGGTGTGGGCTGGGCTTCACCCCTCAGTGCTAAGAGCAGAGTGGTTGCTCCAGAAAGACGTCTTGAGTTCTCAGGTGATGGATGGCCATTGGACATAGAATAACACCCCTGCTGTCTTTACTCAGCTTATACTGGCACTTGGTCCTGGGTGACTGGAGGTGTGGACACTTTCTATGCTGCAAGGACTGTGGTCCTTTCCTGCTGTGGAATTGCAGACCAGCACAGAGGGCAGCCTGTAGTTGGCTCATCCCCAGGAGCTCAGAACCCTGCACCGTCTCCCACCATTGCAGTTGCTGGTCCTCGGCTCCGCCCTCCCAGCCCTCTGGAAAACACGTGCAAATGCAGGCAGGTCTCTTTTCTCAGTCACTGCACCTGCCTTAACCATTCACACGTGTATAGCGAGGCTTACATTTTCTTTTGTGAATTTCACAAGCTTAGAGGAGCTTTCACCAAGTATTTATGAAGTGCCTATTATGTGTTGGACACTGTGGTGGGCACTCCCAATTCAAAGATAGATAAACAATACAGATTCTGCTCTCAAGGAGCTAGCAGTCTTTTGGGGAAAACAGTCACATGAGCAAAATTAGTGGAATGTCGTTAGCACAGTGATAGATGCCCAGGGTGTCACGAGACTGCAGAGGAGGGGCTTGCTCTGGGCTCGGGGGTGGGTGAAATGAGGGACGCTTTCTTGGAAAAGATTCTATGGCCCAGCCTTAGTGATAAATGAGAGGCTGGGCACCAGCCTGGTTTTACAGCTAGGGGTCTTTTTTAGCCTCGATACTCTTCATCACCCTTCCTTCTTTCCTCCCCAGCAGAGGAGCTATCCAAGTGGGAGAAAGGAAACTGGGGCTGCCAAGGGACAAATGGGTGACGCCACATACTGGTAGAGAGTGTGCAGGGTCTAAGACTCCGCTGGGAGAGGCAGTAGCTTAGGGTATAGGGTTGGAAGGGGATGGACATGGGGATCTGGGTGATTAAATCTTGCCTTATCAAGAGCCCAGCTGGAAGTCATTCTACTCCCTTCCAGGAGACACTCTCCTCTCCAGTTCAGGCTCTGACCCTGTGGATGCCCCCTAGAAAAGGGCCCACTGGGCAGGTACACCCCAGGCTTGAGGCCCAGGCCTAAGCTGACTCCTCTCCCACCCCTCTCTCTTTCTCCTTTGCCCACCACTCCTTACCACACCCTCCGAGTCCAGAGGATGCTATACCTTCTGTCCCAGGAGGCTCAGAAGTGTGGTCACACTGAGGATATTGGCTAGTACAGCCATGGAGGACCTGTGGGAGCTCTTGGCTACACCATTTGAAGTCTTTGAAATATGTGCATTTCCTGCTGTGTGCTGGGGAGGTGGTGGGCGATTTTATCGGGGGATCTTTGAAGGTTAGAGGCAGTCATCTAGGACTTCCTCCCTGGGCCCAGCTATGGAGGAAATCTAAAAGCCAGGGGGCGTGGGAGTAAGAACCCTCTGCTCTACCCTCTAGAGGGCTCAGCCTCAGGCATCCAGGTGGGGAGTGCGTTAGACCCCTCTGATTACGGACCCCTTCATCTTGAGGCCCGGCCCGCAGAGCCAGGGAGGGGGCTCCTGAGTAAAAGCCTCAAAGGCTGATTGATTCTCGATGCCCAGAGCCTAAGGTGGCAGCTGCCAGCTGACCTTCCCTTCAGATTCAGACGCTCGGGCTGCCGTAGTGACGGGCAGGCTTCCAGAACACTCAGAGAGGCCGAGAGGCTCCTCTCTGCTGCCCACATCCACCGCCCCTGTCCAGACTCCTCCCCAGATAAGAGCCTTCTTGTGCAAAAAGCTCCCATCTGAAGCGCTGGGAATCCTGTGCTGACTGCATTAGCTACATGTCATAAATATTTATGCTCCTGCTGACGTGTGTCAGAGTGTATGTGTGTATGCAGAGTAGGGCCTGCTGATGGACACAGAAGAGGCAGGTTTCAGCTCAGTGAAAGAAAGAATGTTCTAACCCTAATTGCTGTCTGGGGCTCCAATGCATGGTGAACGTGGGCCTCCAGGCTGGATCAAGCTGAGGCAGGGTGGCCGCCATCCGGGACTCTGTGACGGGAGTTCTTGACAGTGTGGGAAGGAGAAATCTACGAGCCCCCCAGCCCGCTCCATGCCCAGATTCTGTAGAATATAAATGGTCGCTGTGTTTTACAGCTAATTACACACGGAGGCCCAGGAGTCAAGCTCCATGTGCCCGGCACCAAGAAAGCGCTTTCGTAGAGGTCATCTCATTCCACCCTCCACCGTGCCCAGAGGTTAGTACCCACCATTTCCCCAGCTCACCGAGGAGGAGAATGGGACTCAGAACGGTGACAGGGCTTGTCTGTAAGCAGCAGAGCTGCAAATAAATTCAAGTTCTTGGCTCAGAAACCAGTGCTCTTTTCTCTGCGACGTTACTGCCTGCCCCATCAACACCACACACCGCAGACATTGGCAATGTCACGATCCTGTCTGCAGGGGGCGTGCCACTCGTCCTGGCCACCTGCTGCAGGTGGTGCCTTGAAGATGGGCTGGGGGCTCTGTGAGTCGTGTGCAAGCATAGAGACCTGGAAGGAGACTCATCCGATCTGACCCCCTGACTGGGAGTACAGTCCTGCGCCGAGTAACGACATTTTGGTCAGTGACAGACAGCATATATGATGGTGGTCCCATAAGATTAGTACCATGCAACCTAGGTGTGTGGTAGGCTATGCCATCTAGGTTTATGTAAGGACACTCTATGATGCTCGCACAATGATGAAATCGCCTAATGACGCATTTCTCAGAACGTATCCCCCTTGTTAAGTGACGCGTGACCATACAAGGGGTGGGAGGGTAGCAAGACTGGACTCTGTGCTCATCTCTGGAGGTCAGCAGGTGACCCACTGCACAGCCCCCAAACACGGCCCAGTAGGAGGCCAGGAGCATCCTCTCCTATCTGTCCAGAGGAGGATAGCCCAGGGGCAGCACTGAGGGGTGACGGGGGTACTTCAGAGCCCCATCATCTCCATGAATCCTTTCAAAGCCTCCACCCCCAATAAGATAATTCAGCAGTGTGTGGGAGCCGCTCGCAGGAGCTCCTGAGAGCTGATCGTGTGCGTGTCTTCCCAGCTCAGCACTTCCTGTGGGTGGCAGGAAACTGGTCATGGTGGACGTATTCACACTGAGGAAAACGGCACTGTTACAAATCAGGGCTGCCCATCCCCGGCCAGCTGTTAACCCTTTACCAACACACGACTGCATGCAAGAACAAAGTCCAACAAAGCTCTGAGAGAAGTTCCCAATAATGGTCCTTAAGAAGCTTCTAGGGCCGGCTCCATGGCTTAGCGGTTAAGTGCACGCGCTCAGCTGTTGGCGGCCCAGGGTTCGATCCTGGGCGTGCACCGACACACCGCTTCTCTGGCCATGCTGAGGCCGTGTCCCACATACAGCAACTAGAAGGATGTGCAGCTATGACATACAACTATCTACTGGGGCTTTGGGGGAATAAATAAATAAATAAAATTATATAAAAAAAAAAAAGAAGCTTCTATACAAAGAAATCTGGACCCACTGGTACACTGTTTCTTGCCCTCATAGTGCCCTGCACCTTTTGTCCAA
Source organism: Diceros bicornis minor (assembly GCF_020826845.1). NCBI lineage: Eukaryota > Metazoa > Chordata > Mammalia > Perissodactyla > Rhinocerotidae > Diceros > Diceros bicornis. The sequence continues at coordinate 101,027,299 of NC_080743.1, forward strand.
AATCCATGCATATGTATTAAAAACGAGGTTTATATTTAAAGTAAAATACATGTTTTAATTACGTACGTATAAACATTTATGTGATTTTTTGAAAATTGAAAGTCTGACTCCTCGCTAGATCGCAGGCTCCATGAAGGCAGACGCTCTTGCTGCCTTGCTCGCTGGCGTGGCCCCAGCACCCAGCTGTGTTCAGGAAATACTTGTTGAACAAGTGAATGAGCACCCAACTGCTGCCCGCCATTGCCACCATCCCCTGAGCGCCCGTACTGCAGAACCGCAGGCCTTGCTCTAGACTGACTCTGCCCTTTCATCTTCAGACCTTGAACACCTGCTGAACCGCTGGGAGCTCCCGCACGCCCTGCCCTGCCCTGCCCTGCCCTGCCGTTGTCCTGTAAAGTGGAGCTAGAGGCCGTCCTGCCTCCCCCAAGGGCTGCTGTGAGGAGTGAGAGCATGCACGCGAGGTGCCTCAGTCAGCGTGTGCACACAGTAGGTGCTCAACAAGCAGGACTGAACAGGAATTGGCCTTACGTCCTCCCCCACCTCTCCCCAGGGCTGACCCTCTGCTCCCGCCAGGCCTGTCTCCTCCATGTACCCTGCCCTCCCTGTGCCCCTCCACCCCCCGCCTGGACTGGCCTTGCTCCCCTCTTCTCCCATCCAACTCCACACGTCCTTCAGGATCCCACCTTTCCCTTGGGGGCGTCTCTGACAACACTCCTCACTCATCTCTTCCCTCCAAAAGTCAAAATAATATTTGTGAGCTTCCTGCACAATGCCTGCTGGATTCTACGCTGTCATGATCTCCTGGTGTACAGTCTAGGAGCCTTGAAGGCAGGGGTGAGCCTCCTAGTTCCCGCACATCTCTCCCAGCACCAAGCCCAGGGCCGGGCTTGGAGCAGGCGGTCCCACAACTGTGGGAGGAAGCAAACAGGCTCTGCGTTCTCCCAAGGGCCCCTGGGATGGGCCTTTACCTGCCAGGCCTTGGTCCAGGGTGGGATATGAGGTCAAAGAGGCTGCAGGAGACAGACATAAGTAGCAATTGTAAGGCCAGGTGGCAAGGCTGTGATAAGGTATGCACTGGAGTCTCGGGAGCACAAAGGAAGGAGATAACTAAGTCTATTGGGGGAGGGGTAGGATGTGGGAAGGAGAGGAAGGGGAAGGAGGGAAAAAGGAAGGGAGCCAGGAGGGCGTTCTCCATCCCAGCTAAGAAAAGAAGTTGGAAGGAGAGAAAAGGGCATTTTCTCACCTCCGCCCTCTTGCAGACTTGAAGGGGAAAAGAGACCTTGTCCCTCATTGACAGGTTAGCGAAATTCACCTCCCATGTGGCAGCAGCCCAGGTTGAGGCAAAGCTGGTGGAGATTCCTTAGACCCTGGGCAGGGCCCCTGTTGCCTTACCCTCTGCTGGAGGCAAGATGTCCCACAGGACTGGTCTGCCCAGCATCGGATGGAGTGGGCCCTAGCCAGAAAGTTCTGTGCCAGGAGCAGCCGCTCAGGGGTCTTGCTCTCCCGGAGCGGCCTCCCTACCCCTGGGCACTCCCAGCCCTTTTGAAGTGACAAGCTTGAAGGCCCTCGAGAGCCTGGAGAGCCCCGGCAGACTGGACGCCGGCAACGGGCAGCGCCCACCTAACCCTGCCTTTTCCCCTGGGACTGAGGAGTGAGGTTGGGGAGCAGATCCTGCGGGGGTCATGGGGTGGGCTGGTCTCCATAAGGAGAGAAGTGTGTGGTGCAATGGGGAGCTCTCAGGGTTTAGAGCCCGTAGTCCTGCGTTCAAATCCTTGCTCTTCCGTGTACTAGCTGAGTGTCCCTGGGAGTCACCTGGCCTCTCTAAGCTCCGAGTCTCCACCAAGAGAGGGCTGTATGATCCTACCTCCCCAGGAGCTGTGAGGCGAAAGGAGATGCTCTCTCTGAAGGTGCCCAGCACGGAGCACTACACCCCATGCACACTCAGCAAATGTGTGCTTATTCATGCCCGACGTGGGCACCGCTCACTGCCCATTGGCTGCATCACCCGTCCTTCGATCTCCACCGCCTTTCTGAAGTAAGGCTGCCGGGGTCTAGCCTTGAAGGTCTGTGAGAGCAGGAGAGAGGCCTGGAAGTCTGGGCTGGTGGATGCAACATCCCCTTGAAGCAGGGGAACTCCACTGCCTCTGGCAGGCCCTGCCAGCTGGTAGTATCCGGAAAGCTCTGTATGTTTGCCTAGGAAGCTGCCCATGCCTGTCAGCTGGCACCAGCAGGGCCACCCTGGGTGTGCCAGGCCTGCAGCCCCTGGACCTAGAAGAGCACGTATAGCCCTGAGAGAAGACGTGGTTGGCAGGGACGGATGTGAGGGAGGCAGAGGGCCTTGGACCACCCAGAGGAGCTCACCCTCGAAGGTGAGCAGGCCAGCCACCAGCAGGACCTGGAGGTCCTAGGCCTCTCCTGCCCCCACCAGGGCTCCCTGGAAGGCCTGGGATGTACGCAGAACACTTGCTTCTGCTTCCGTCAACCCAAGCTTGGGCCAGCAACCCAGGTGTGGACATTTAATTGCAAATACGAACATCTGCAAGTTGGCTATCTAGTCCAACCCCTCGCCTTACAAACGAGGAAAATGAAGGCCAGAGAGGCGAGTGACTTGCCCAGGAGAGCAGAGCTGGCTGGTGGCAGAGCTATGGTGATCAGGGCGACAGCCGCTGCCTCTTGGCCGGGGGGCACAGCCTCAGGAGGCGCCTGGCCCACCCCCAGAGCAGCCCTCACTCAGGCCACACGCGGCAGGTGTGAAGCTGAGCCAGACACACGGACACCATCCCACCAGGAGTGGGGCCCCGCAGATGCCCCCAGTACCAGCTAGAAGGGGAGAGGACAGTGGGTAGGCCTCTGTCGTGTTCACCTGAGTGGCCCAAGCACCCACGACAGCACCTGAGCACGTGGCAGGTGTTCACCCAACACCTGGGTAAATGAGTGAGTGAACATATGATGGCTGAGATCCCCGGAGGAGCAGGTGACACTCACGTTAGGAGGATTTGAGGAAGGCTTAATAAAGGGACTGTTTACAGAGGTGTGGGCAGGGAATGGGGTGGTCAGTACCCAGCACTGGCACAGCGGGCTCTAGCGGGGCAGCCTATGGGCGGTTAGCAGAACTGTAGGGACAGACGAGGAGAGGGCCTTGTGCTCCAGAGGAGCTGTGGCTGGGCTGGAGGGGTGCAGCCAGCCTGAGGCAGCCCCACAGAGGGAGCCAGGAACCGATGCCCCTTCCTTGCGCTTCTCTCACCCTCGACCCTCTGCGGGGCCCCTTGACCAAACACAGCTGGAAGCCTCTCGGGACAGAGAGCCCAGTGGGGGAAGGCCGAGGGGCAAGTGGAAGATACCCAGTGCTGAAGGGAGGGTCCCCTCATCCCAGCCAAGCGAAATCTGCCCTCCCGGCGTACTGGAGAAGGGCTTCGTTTCCAAGTTGCTCCTCCTTCTCCTGTGACCCCAGAGGGAGAACGGTTCTCCTGGTGACTGAGGGGATGCCAGCTCACCTGTTCCCTCTTCCCGGCCAGGTTCAGGAAGGCTGTCCCTTGGTTTCTAGACCTCCCCTACTACCTACCAGCCTCTGCTCCTACTCTCTTCTCCTAGAACCAGCCCACCCTTGAGTCGGGCTTTCTCAACCTCAGCAGTATTGACATTTGGGCGGGATAATTCCTGTTGTGGGGGCTGTGTTGTGGGATGTAGCAGCATCCCTGGCCTCTGCCCAACAGATGCCAATAGCACTGCCAGATTGCTTCCCCCATCTTGAGTTGTGACAACTGAAAATGTCTCCAAATATTTCTAAATGCCTCCCGAGAGGCAAAACTGGCCCCTGGTGAAACCACCGCTTTAAATGGACTCTTCCTAGGGCAGACACCTAAGTGGACTCTTCCTAGGGCAGACACCAGGGCCCAACCCTGCCTTTTATACCGAAAACTCAAACACTGTTTCCTTGTTTCCTGGGTACTCATCAAAGCTGCCAATTTCAAATCCAGTCAGTTACACAATTAGTGCATGCAAACACAGCCATTTGCAGGCATCAGCAGGCAGTAATTTTTGGAAAAGAGATACGTAAGTATATATACATATACAATGGGAAGCTGTTTAAACACAGATAGAATGTATTTATTTATTCCTCACCTTGTTTCAAAAAGGATTTAAGGCAGCATAAAGTAAATGACAACAAGGGAGGGGAAATGAGACAAAGGGAAAAGAAGGGTGCGCGTTTTAGACGGAGGTTCGAGGTTCGTAACCAAATGTATGAAGTGAAGGATTATGTGCTTGCTAAAGACGGGCCATCAATTTAGCTCTGTGCTCTTAGTATCCAACTCAGGAAGGGAAGCAGGACCAGTCGTGGTGTCGGTGGGGAGCTTTTCGTCACCAGGACCCGCGGGGCTCAGCGGCGCCGACATCGGCTTTCCCGCGGTGACCGCCCTTGGCCCTGCAGCTGCTGCTCCAGGCAGCATGTGGCTGGGTCAGCAGACCCACTGCGGCCAGCGGCCCAGCAGGCCAGGGCCAGCCTTGCACTTCCCTTGGGAGGGGCCAGCAGAGATGCCCAGGCCACGCCCAGAACTCTTTCAGGAGCCAGAGGGATGAACGGACGAAACTGTCTTCCTGTAGGGGAAATGGAATGGAGCACTGTCTTGGGGTTTTCCTCCCTCCTTCTAGATATTACTATGTCTCTTGAACATACAATTTGTCTCACTTTGGGACTGGGGACACAACACCCGTTTTACAGGTTAAAAGAATAACTAGTGCTTATTGAGCCCTTCCTAGGGACCAGGCCCTCCGTCAGGCACCTTACGCACATTCTCTCACTCACTCTCCACAATGACTCCTCGAAGCAGGTACAGATGAGAAAACTGAGGGTCACAGAGAGGAAACCGAGGCTTATAATAAATGTTAGGCAACTATCCCAAGATCTCCTAGCTATAACTCGTGGAGCAGAGACTGGAATCCAGCCTCGCCTCTCTCCCGAGCCCAGGAGCAGGCTGCTCGGCTCTCCGGCCTCTAGTGGGAAAGCTGGAGGTCAGAGAAGAAAAGGAGCCGTATCCTCAGCTGAAAGACCGAGGGGCACAAAGTCCCAGTAGCGAGTCCGGCAGCGTTTCCTCCACCCCCAGGAAACCCTGCCTGTGCTCAGGGGAAGAAAGAGCTTGTTTTATGAGATGAAGACTGAGCCTGTCCTTACGTAAAAGTTAGATATTTTGTTCATTATGGATTTTTGCATTAATTTTGGTTTTTAAAAATATTGCATTAAAATGTTATTTATATTGGTAACTGAGTTTTTTGGCACTTCCTTAAATTTTGTGCCCAAGGGAAGTAACGCACTGGCCTCCGCCTGGTCCTGGCTTCAGAGAGCCTGACACTGACCGTCACCGCCATTGACTCCTGGCTTTCTGCTCATTCCATCGCACAGCCAGTTTCCTTGTCGTGGGAGGACATAGCCGCCTGCCCTCTGCCTGCAATCCAGGCTGATGAGAACCGAGAGGAGAGGAGACCGGGAAAGCAAATCCCACGGGGCCGGTTCTTCCGACGATCATACCAAATTCTCCCAGACCTTACAGGCTCCCCGCTGCCGCACCAGCAAGGATTGTCATCCCGTTTTACAGGCGGAGAAACTGAGATTCTGGGTTAGTGCCTCACCTGAGGTCGCACTACCAGGGTGGGACTCTTGGTCCAAGGCTCCCCTCCACCCCCACACGGCTCAGTCCTGGGGTCCCCGGGTCCTGCTGGAAAGGCTGGGCTGGGTGGCTCCTGCCCCTGATCATTGCTTTCTCCAGGAGTCTGGAAGCTGCCTCCTTGAGCTGCCTCAGCAGGCTGTGAAAGCCAAGCCAGTCCAATCTGCAGGAAAAGCAAATGGACTCTATGGAGAAAACATAAGATGTTGTCTGAGTTAATATGATAACAATTTAATATGTTTCTCTCCCCTACCTCCAGCCTCTGTCTTAAACGAACTGGCAAGTGTTCACAGATGCCTTTTAGTAATTTAGGGAAGGCGTTTGAAATTCCCATCTACCCTGCTCCCCAGCCAGCGATGTTTCCTGTCACCGGTTAACAGCATTTAAAATATTTACAGCCCTTTCTTTGCCCTGGGGGTGTATCAGAATAAATCATCGTTACCACCAATAAATAAAAATTAATCTCCAGAAAGCTCGATACCTGTCCTACCCCTCAAATAACAAGTAGCAGAATCTATCTGAGGACTTGGCATCTGCAACTCAGGGTTTCCCCAGGATCCCCAGGGAGGAGGGGACTGAGGGCAAAGGAGCGCCAGCTCCACACCGGCCCCTGGTGGAGCCGCTCCAGGGCCAGTGACCCAGCCGTGGGGTTGGACCAGGCCAGGGGAGCCTCCCAGATGTTGTCCCTGGCTCCTCAGCCCTGTTTATGGCACCAAATCCTCCCAGACGCCCAGTTCCCTTCCATCCTAAGGAAGGCCTCTTTCATCCTGGGAAGGTACCTCCTCCTTTGCTGTCTTTTCTCCTGGTTATTTTCTTTTCCTCCGTTTAGATGTCCCTCCTCTCATCTTCTCAGTCCCTCTCCTTTCCCTCTTATCCCACTCTTTCCTTAAACTCGATTGATCTTTTTCTTTTTCTTTCCCTCTCCTCTTCCTTTGAAAGCTCCCTCCCTCCTCTTCCTTCCACTTTTCTCTCTTGCCTTGGAATTCAGGACAGAAGAGTTAGAAATCTCACATGTATATGATGTACAGGTCCTGTGCTAGGCAACTTGTACATCTCAGGGAACCCCCAAACAGCCCCATAACGTTATCTCGACTTTACAGATGAGGAAACTGAGGCTCAGAGAAGTTAAGAAACTGAGAAGCTACTTCCGTAAGCTGGTAAGTGGTGGATTACAGAGCCCATGCTCTTGCCTGCTACCATACCGGAGATGGTCTTCAAAGACAGGTAGAGGAGTTTGGAAGTTGTGTTGTGCACCATTTAGATCCACTGAGACTTTTTAATCAGGAAAGTAACATTGTAAATCTGGGTTCTAGACATATTAATCTGTGAGAAAATAGGCAGAAAATGTTCTCGTTTGTTAATTCTGGATAGGGGCGGTACACAGATGTTTATTGTATTATTTATTCCCAATGTCCCTTTCTGTATATAACAAGTATTTCGTAATTTTTTTTTTAATTACGGAAAAATACATTCATGGATCTGTGGGGAAAATGGAGTATCTTAAGGTTCTAGACATGAATTAGGGGACTGATCTAGAACTATGAGAAGACATGGTGGCCTGAATATCCCCATGGCAGTGGGGATAAATGGAATTCGACACATTCACAAGATTTAAAGAAGAAGGAAGGGTGTGAGAAAGGAGGTAACACCCAGGTTTTTGGCTAGATGGTGGTGAGATTGGGTCCCCGGAAGGAAGTAGGAAGTGGCGGTTGCCCATCTGGATTTGGAGCTAAACTGGAAGGTAAACTTGGGGAGACACTGGTGAGGATGAGACCGCTTCAGAAGGGAGTGTGGTGTGAGATGAGGCCTACGGGTGGATCTTTGGGAACCACAAAGATTGGCGAAGAGAAAGCAGCCTGTGGCCAGTGGGGTCGTAAGACACTCAGGAGGGCATGTCCTCACGGAAGCCAAGGGAGGAGTAAGTCTCGGGAAGTGTGGGCAGCACCTCTGTCCCACCAGCGCCCCCTTTCACATATCCCACTCCTTTTTCTTCATCTTCTGGTTCTAGAACTCTCTCTATGTTAACTTCATGTATATTCTCAGCTCCCTCAACTACATGAAGGAAAACACAAAGAGAAGCTAAAACAAAACCTCCCTCTCCCCATTGGCCACAGCGACAGGGCATGGCACAAGGTGGACCGAGGTAAGAACGCAGGTGAGGTGTGGACTGGGGCTTTCCTCCATTGTGTCCCTGCTCTTTCTCTTTACATGACCAGGTCCTCAATGAATGTGGAACTGAGTTGTTTTCTTGCTTTTTCCTCTGCTTTTTGCCTACCCTTAAATTCTACTACTTAACTAGACTTTCTGTATGCCGCCTGATAATGAGGTTCTTTCTCAACTTGTTATTATCTCTGTAACTACCTGAATTGAGAGAATTTATATTTGTCATGACTATAAAAAAAACGTGCTCATTGTAGCAAATTTGGAAAAGGCAGAAAATTAAAAAAAAAAAAAAAAGAAAAAGAAAAGGAAATCCACCCATAATTCTACCGCCTAAAGTTAACCACCATTGTTAAGATCTTTGTATATTTCATTCATCTTGTTTCTTTACATATATGTATATTTTATAAAGTTTTCACAAGTGCACCGTAATCAGAATGTATTATGTAGGGCAGGCCGTACTGCAACAATAAAGATTACTCACAATTTCCCGTGGTTGAACACATTAGAAGTTTATTTGAGGCTCGTATAGCAGTCTCGGCCAATTACTCAGGTTTGCAGGGGGGCTGTGCTCCACACAGTCATTCAGAGACCTGAGCTCCTTCCATTTTGTGGCTCCACTATCTCCTTAGGGCTTTGTTACCAGTTCTTAAGGGAAAGAGAGAATGAAGGAGGCATACCTACTCTTAAAAAGCCTTAGTTCAAAGGGCACGATCACTTCTGCTCACAGTCTCGTGGCGATAACTCAGTCGTGTGTTCCCCTCAACACCAGGGAAGGTGGGAAGTGTAGTGCAGCCATATGCTTGGCTACAATCCCATTTCTGGTCAAAGAGAGAACGGATTTTGGCGGACAGCTAGGGGCTTAGGCTACACATCCACAACATTTACGCTCTGTGACACTTCCCACGAGTCCCCTAAGCTCCCTGTCTGAGCTGTCCACTGGAAAGGCCTTGCTCTCTCGCACCTCACTACCTTACACGTGTGCTCGCGCTCCTTCATAGGTGCTGTCCCGGTGCCTGAGCTCCTTGAGCAGCCCTCATCCCCCTCAGCCGACTTGGGGCTGGTCCTCTGCACTCTCACACATCACAGTGTGGTGACAGATGCCTCAACTGTCTCAACAACTAGACCCTCTTAGGGCATCATCTGACACGCAACCAGAAGTCAACAACCTTCTTTATTGAGTTCTACCGCGCAATAGACACTCAATAGGTATTCGCTAAGCAAGACGGGGAATAAGTAGGAGAAAAAGAAAGTGTTGGCCCTGACCAGCACTGCAGGGGCATCAGGAAGGATGAGCCCCAAGAGTCCACTTGATACCGCAGGTGGGAAGAGAGTGGTGTGGTGGAGAAGTAAAGGGCTGGGGGAGGTAGTGTCACTCACAGTGGAGGCCAGGAAGGTCACTCCATCAAGCGCTCTGCAAAGGTAACTCCTCATCAGTCATTTTTAAGGTAATGTGTTGATGTGATGATTATTTAGACAGTAACACAAAGACAGCAGAGGAAACCAAGAGAAAGCAAGACTCTGAAACACCAAGACGAAGAAGCCAAATGGCTTCTCCAGTCCCCGCCATCAACTACACAGGCCCCAACTCCATCCCGGCCTTGTCCCCAGCCCCCCTCGCCAACCAAGGGTAGTAACATTTGTATGCACCTGCTTCCCTAGATATTAGAACCTGGCTGTGCTTCTGGGCCCAGGACTCTACCAGAGATTTCACAGTGGGCTGGCGAGAGTGGGTTAAGGAGGGAATGGGTTTTAGAAGATGTGGTTAGAGTAAATGAACACGTTTTTTTAACTGCTTGGCTGTGAAAGGAGGCAGAGGCCTACAACAGTAGCAAGAAAGGGATTTGAGTTCAATAAAGGGCTTTTGGAGGTGGTAAGGGGAGGTGATAAGGGGTAGGAGGTAGGAGGTGTGGTCGGGGAAGTGATAATGGTCTTGTTTATGCCGAGTTTGGTTTTGGTAGTCATCAGAGGGACTGGAGCATGTTTATATGCTGAAGGGAAGGAGCCAGAGGAGCTTAAAATTATAGCAGAGATAAATTGGACTTCATCAAAATTTAAAAACTTGTGCTCTTTGAAAGACAGTGTTAATAAAATGAAAAGACAAATATGTATAAATATATATATATCAAAACACTTTTACAACTCAATAATAAGAGAACAAAAAATGGGCAAAAGGTTTGAATGGACACTTCACAAAAGAAGATACAAATGGCCAATAAGCACATGAAAAGATGCTCAACATCCTTAGTCATGAAGGAAGTGAAAAATAAAACCACAATGAGACAGTGCTACACATCCACTAAAATGGCGAAAATTAAGAAGACTGATGATACCAAGTGTTGGCCAGGATATGAAGCAAATGGACCTCTCACATGTTTCTGGCAGATGTATAAAATTGTATAGCCACTTTGGAAAACAATTTGGCGATTTCTTATAAAGTAAATATACACTCATCACACAGCTCAAAATTCCACTTCCAGGTCTTTACCCAAGAGAAATGAAAACACGTCCACACAAAAATTGTTGACAGCAATTTTACTCATAATAGCCCCAAGCTGAAAACAACCCAAATGTCCATCAATGGGTAAATGGATAAATAAATTGTAATAGATCTACACAATGGAATAGTACTCAGCGATAAAAAGGCTAAACATACACAATAGCATGATGAATCTCAAAAACATTACGTTGAGCGAGAGAAGTCAAACAGGAAAGGGTGTATACCATGTGATTCCGTTTATATGAAATCCCATTACAGCCAAAACTAACCTGTAGTGAAGAAAGCAGATCTGTCGCTTCTCACCAGTGGTTGCTGGGGGGGCGTGTGTGTTTGGGGGGAACTGACTCAGGAGGCAGATTTTGGGGTGACGAAACTACTCTATATCTTGATTGTGGTGCTAGTGCTTACACAAGCATATTCATTTGTCAAAACTCACCCATTTGTTAAAATGGTTGCATTTTATTGTATGTAAATTATACTTGAATAAAGCTGATTGAACAATTTTTTAAAAATATGAGAGAGAGAGAATAACTGGAGACTAAATCCAAAGTGTGAAATGGAACCAAAACAATAGATGAAAGGGCTAATCGTGAATAAAACAAGATATACTTTTTCCTCTGAGCTAAACCTGGAAGAAAGAAAAGAGAGCGCAGGAGAATATAGAGACTCGGGGAGTATGTGTGTGTTTGGGGGGTGGGTAGATAGTGGTGGTGGAGCAAGAAGTCCCCAGGGCCACAGTGGAACGCACCCTTGCAACCTCAACAGCCCAGTGGCCCCACCTCCCATGAGGAAGGTTGTCCTGGCTGGTGTTTTTTTATGGTTGTGAAGGTTGACCAGGTGGATTTCAAAGGTGACCCAAGGGCATTGCGCAATGAACCCAGGAGTGCAGGCTGCTAGCCTGGTGTGCACCGTAGCCCACGTTATATTTGCATAAAGCCACTCTGCAGTTGCAGGGAAACATCAGGTCCCATACCATCCAGGACTGTGAGAGATCTCAGGAAGCCTCTGAGCAGACATTATCACGCAGCTGGAACTGCAGACTTTTGTTGTTGTTTTTGCCTTAGGTTTAAGGGAAAGAGACAACCCAGCAAAGTCTTACACATGTTATTTGGAAGTATTGTGACAGCCAAGAAATCGGGCTGGTGTCAAAAGCAACCACAGTGGCTGCTTTCTTTTTTTTATTTTTTAAAAAGCAATTTTGATCTTTCAAGCCTCGTGAGAAAAAAGTTTACTAAATATACCTCTGTGGGGGTGTGTGTTGAATCAAGCGTTGATCTTGTCTCTGATCCCAGAGGATACGTTCCTGTTCCCCAGGCCTTCTCACCCTCTGCCAGCATGCAGGTCTCTTCCAGCCTGAGCTCTACTGCCCCTGTTCTAAAATCTGTGGGATAAAGGGCAAAGGTCGGAGCATGTTCTGGAGAAGGCAGGGCCAGCTCCTCACCTGCCACATTTGCCTTATGATTACAACAGGCAGAAACCTCCTAAGCAAAAAACGTGTAACAAAAAGTCCAGGGATAGGCCAGCTGTGGCTATGGCTGGATTCAGGCCTCAAACTTGTTACAACGACAGGATTTTGGTCATCTCTCAGTTTGCCTCCCTCTATGTTGGCTTTGGTCTTGGCTCCATTTGTAGAAATCTGGCAGCAAAAGCTGTGCCCCAATTCCTCCCAGGTTCTTATTCCTCCGGTGGAATTCCAGGAACTGACTCTTGTCGGCTCCTTTTGGTCTGACCTGGGTCCTGCGCCCATCTCTAACCAATCATTGTCACTGGGGATGCAGTATGCTAGCTTGCGTAGGACCTCAACCCAAAACACAAGGCCCGAGAGGAGTGGAAGAAAGGTTCCCCCAAAGCAATATGACGGAACAATTGCTACATGAAAGGAAATGCATAACGGGAGGCCCGAACAACCGGTGTCAACCACACTTAAGAGCGCTGGGCAGGTTCTTCAAGGCTAACTATGGGCTCAGGCTCCTCAGAAGAGGAAGCAAAGGTCACTGGATTTCCTAATTCCTACAGGGCTTAAGAAAGCACTGCAGGAGCAGATGTGGAACCTGCCAGAACTTGGAGCGAGAGCTAAAGAATTCCTTAGACCAGCTCTCAAGCTTTCCAAGCTTTGACCCCAACATTTGTCTTCACCTCTCTAAGTGAACCTCTACTCCAGCCTGACTCATCTCATTCAGCACGATATCAAAACTCAAGTTCAAACTGCCCCGGATAAAGCGGCAGCCCACCATTTACTATTTGTATAATCCTGAGCAAGCCTGTTTCCTATCTGTAAACCAGAGATAACAATAGTACGTATCTTATCGATATTAGGTTAAAAACGTTGAAGGAGATTGTTCGTGTAAAGTGCACCACCTGCAGGACTGGTTTCTTTCCTTTTACCTCCTCTCTCAAATCCATTTTCAGCCCTTCTTCACCTGGCTTAGGCCTGGAGACTCACCCTTTTGGGGACTGCATTATCTGGGCTCCTTTGTCCTCTGACTTCCAGTTGAATTGCCCCTCCCCTTCACTTGTATCACGTTTCTGGCAGTGGCTGTGACTCTCTAGGGACTACAACTTCCTCCAGTGTCCCCTCCTCCATGAAGATTTAAAATGCCTGTTAGATGTATAGCCTTACCAAGTTTCTGTGCTAATGTTAGCACACTGATTGGGAAGGAGCTGGACGTTGAGACTGGGATAAGGACATTTGAAATGACAGAAATGAAACTGAGATAGATGAACCCCTAGGCCCCCTGAATCTCCCCTGCTAGAGAGAGCAATCCTTTGCATAAAGACTTTCCTATGATTTCACATAGGGCCTTGCCTTGCAAGAGGTATACCTACTGTCCTCAAGACCTAGCCCCACCTTATCTCACTGCCTCAAGGCTCATAGTGAGAGTTACATCTCTTCATAGCCCAGAGAAAAATGTGAAGATATTCTCTAGGAGGAGATAGTTATACTCCAAAGAAAGTGTGGTATCTTTCCATTTGTATTGTCAGGAACCTTGGGAAGATGTATATGCAAATAGATTCCAGGAGTATTATGCCAAGGAAGATGAAATGCGGTTGGATTGGATCAAATTTGTCAATATGAGTGAGCTCACCTGGGATTCGAGATGTAATATCTTAGCTTAAGCAGCTGGGAGTGGCTCTGATAGTTGGCTTGGTTGAGTAATTAAATCATGGATTTAATAGTGCCTTGTATCTAATGAGGCTGACTATGCCAGAACTTCCCTAGCATATTCTAGAAGGAATCCAGAGTTTCGGGTAATGTGAAACTGAAATGTAAACTGCTTAATCCCTCCTCCAAGGCCTGAGGATACTTCCTTCACAAAAGTGTTAAAAATTCATCAGTTAGAAGAACGCCAGCATCCTTGAAAAGCTCTGTAGTGGCTGTCCTCTGTTGGTCAGAGATGGCAGTGGGAGATGCTGCCACTGAACCAGGATCTCTAATACTAATTGTAAAAACAGGAACCCCCAGTGACAGACTCTCAGAGACAAGGTGGGCTTAACTACTCTAATAAGCCACAAGGATAGAATGGTAATCAGATTGTTTTGTCCCACATGGATCTATAGTGGTGGCTGATTGATCAGAGGGTTCAAAAGAAGGAAATAGATGTGCAACCTACTATGATATTGCTTAATCTCTGTTAGCACAGTCCAATAAAAATATAATACAAGCCACATTTCTAATATTAAATTTGCTAGTTAGGCACATATTTAAAAAGTAAAAAGAAACTATGATGATAATTTTAAATGTATTTTATTTAACTCATATCTACAGTGTTATCATTTCAACATATAATCAATCTAAAACATTATTAACATATTTTACATTTTTTTGTACTAAGTCTTTGAAATCCAGATGGCATTTTGCATGTGAGCACATCTCAATTAGGACTAGCCACATGCCCACTGCTCAGAAACCACATGTGGCTAGGAGCTATCACATTCAATAGCATAGAGCTATATAATTGGGAAAATTATTGTTGTGGTGGGTGGAAATATGAATCAAGCAGCCATCATGATAATTCTTACTTTCTCATCCAGTTTGCTGAGATAAGGTTCTTCACAAACTCAGAACCCTTTGACCAAGGAAGAGGCCGAGTCCCTTTAAGGAAGAAGTCTGATATGTGATCAAAAGTGTATTCTGCAAATATCTCCCAAGCCTTCTCCAGAGGCACCTGAGGGGCCATTTACTAGGGCGACTGCACACAAGAGAAAGGGAAATACATAGACCTTGGATACAAGCTCTGAACTGATGCTAATTTCTGGGGACCTTGAAAACCACCATGATCCTTCAGTCAGAGTGGGGACTTACAAGTTCTGATGATAAGAGAAATCTTGGCTTGAGCTGTCTTACAGTTACTCTATCAGGCCTGTGGAACAGACAAAATGGCAACGGGAAGAATCCCCACATTGGTTCCCTGATCCGTGGAATGAGAACTGGTGGGTGAGAAAGGCCAAGAGGAAGCCTCTGGAAGCTGACAGCCCCCATCCTCCTGCCTGCCAAAAGAGTCAACGAGAAGCAATACCACATTCCTGGAGGTACTGCAGCGATTAGAGTCACCATCAAAGCTGTGAGAGATGAAGGGATGGTGGTTCCAATCATATCACTGTTTAATACCTATTTGGTCAGGGAACATGCCATATAGGTCGTAGAGAATGACCATGGATCGTGCTATACTTGATTAGGTGGTTGTTGCTGACTGTAGCTGTTATTCTGGATGTAGTGTCTTTACTAGAGCAATGGCACCTGGTATATAGCTATTGACTTGGCAAATGGTTTTTTTCTCTGTCTTAATTAGTAAGAACAATCAGAAGCAGCCTGCTCTCACCTGGCTAAGACAGTGGTATACACTCATTGTCTTCAGGGTTATGTCCACTCTCCTGCTTTCATATAACCCAAAGGAGCCTTGATACCTTGCAGTGCTTCATGCTGGTCCATTATATTGATAACATTATGTCGATTGGACCTGGTGAGCAGGAGGCAGCAAGAACCCCTGAATTCTCTGTAAGATATAGGCATGACAGAGTATAGGAAGAGAAACTGCACAAAATTTGGAAGCCTGACACATTGGTGGAATGCCTAGGAATCCAGTGGTCTAGAACATCTTGGGACAGCCCTTCCAAAGTTAAAGTTAAATTGTGCCACTTTGCACTGTGCACCACAAAGAAAAAGGCCCAATGCTTAGTGATCCTCTTTGAATTTTGAAAGCCACATTTGGGTGTTCCACTCTGGCCCGTTTACTTAGCAACCCATAAGGCTGCCATTTTAGGGTGAGTCCCAGAGCAATAGAGGACTCTGTGCCAAGCCCAGGATGAAGTAGAAGTTGCTCTGCCACTTAGGCCTTGTGACGCAGAAGGTTCAATGCCACTTGAAGTATCTGAACCTTTGACCAAAGGAAACCAGGTAATGATGTGACCTGAGCTGTTCACTGTGAACTGAGTGTTATCCACCAGATCAGAAAGGTAGGTGTGTGTCCAGCATCATTCTGTTATAAAAGGGAGATGGTGTATATGAAACCAGGCCTGAGTAGGTTTGGGAACCACAAGTAAACTGAGACTTCCATTGTGTCTACTCCCGCTATTCCACTATCTCTTCTTCAACCCACATAAATGGTCTCATGGGGACTTCCCTCTGACCAGTTAACAGAAGAAGAAAAAACTGTAGGCCCGGCTCATAGATAAGTCTATTTGTATCCTGGCACCAGCCAGAAGTGGATGGCTGATGCATTACAGCCCCACTCATGGATGGCCCTGAAAGACAGTGATGAAGAGAAACTTCCCAGTGGACAGAAACTTGGACAAAATATCTAATTTGCTTGGAAGGAAAAGTGGGCTGAAGTAAATCTATATAGTCTCATGGGCAGTAACTAACAGGTTAGTTTGACTGGGCAGAGACTTGGAAAGACTGAGTGGAAGACTGATATGACAAAGAGGGCTGGGGAAGAAAGATGTGGATGAAACTTTTGGAATGAGTGAGGACTGACTTACGACGCAGGGAAATGATCACCAGTGATCACTCACTGCAGAAGAAGCTTCCAAAATAAGGTAGACAAGATGACCCACCTTGTGGCTATATTTAGCTTCCTTCCCCAGCCACCCTGTTGCTTGCTCCATGGGCCCATGTATAGAGTGTCTATAGGAGAAATGATCACAACAACAGGGATTTCCCCTCACCAAGGTTCCTCTGGCAATCACCACTGCTGAGTGCCCACCTTGCCAACAGCAGAGGACAACACTGAGCCCTGGAAAAGGTACCAATCCCTTGGGAACCAGCCAATCACCCAATTTTATTGAATTCCTTCCATCTTGGAGGGGGCAGTGCTTTGTCTTTGTGGGAATAGATACATATTCTGTATACAGATTTACCTTCTTTGCCTGAAACTCTTCTGCCAATACTATCATCAGAGGACCTACGGAATCCCCTATTCACAGTCACGGTATCTGATACAACAGTGCCTCTGACAAAGGGACTTACATCCAGACAAAAGTTGTGCAGCGTTAGGCTCCTGCCTGTGGTGTTCAGTGAACCTACTATGTACCCTACCATCTGGAGGCAGCTGGGTCTGATAGAAGACAGAATGGCCAATAGAGGCTCACTTATGACTCTAGCTGGGTGACAACACCCTCGTATCCAACAGGATGCCATATATGCTTTAAACATGTGACCAAATGATAGCGCCATTTCCCTCAAAGCCAAAATATAAAGGTCCAAAAACCAAGAGGAAGAGGCAGAGATGACACTTCTAATGATTACACCTAATAATACTTTTATAGAATTTTTTCTTGATGTGCACATTCTTTTGGTCTTGGCAAGTTTTGAGGTCCTAGTACCCAGGGAAGTAACCCTTCCACAAGGGAACACACACAGCCATGGTTCCATTAAATTGGAGGCTGACACTCCCCCCTGGCCAGTTGGGGCTCCTCTTGTCACTGAGCCAACAGGCAGAGAAGAAGTTTCCATAACGAGCTAAGGTGATTGGTTTGTTACCAGGAAGAAATTGGGTGCTGTTATGCCCCAGGAATACTGCTTATTTCAAGACCCTGTGGGGGATGGCTCTAGAATGCCGCCCACCAGGACCTTGTCAGGGGCCGAGGGGAACATCCAGCTGGCTCCGAGAAGTGCCGGCTGGAGGCCCTGGCTGCCTTCCATTCTTCATCCTCTTCCAGCCCTAGTGAGTGGAGTTCAGTCCAATTCAACAAACATTTATTGGAAAGCTTTTGGAGGTAACAATGCAGCATAGCTGACTAACCAGAACATTCATGAAATGAATTGTTCTGGTAAATTGAGCTTTCTAAGTAACTAAGTTTTATTTGGAAAACTGTTAAATATCTTTCAGAAATGTCTGACTGTACTTTATTCCCACCTTGAGCACAGCGTAGTGAGCATGGCTGATGCTTTCTTTGATGAACAGGGATCTTAAAGGCCCTCAAGGTGATTATTTCCAGAAGACCGGGTCTCAAGGTGATAATGTAGATAAAGAAAGGGAAGGGGACGGGGCTGAATGAACTGCACAGGACAGAAGTTGCTTTATCAAAAGATAAATTCTAATACCGGCTTGACTCACCATTGCTGGCCTCTGGAGGAAGGGTCCTGAAGGAGCGCTGGTTAGTAGGAAGCCTCGGGAGGACTTGTTGTTGTCATGATGATGGCTGTCCACCTGTGATGCTCGTGTTTATATGGCATTCTACATTTTCATGCCTCTTTCATATTTATGTCTCATTTGAGCCTCATGTCACACTTTGAGATGGCGAAGGCATGTTTTGTTATTCTCACTGAAGAGTTGGAACAACTGAGGCACAGAAAGGATGGTAGCAGACTAGGACACAAATCCCTCGAATTGCTACTCTGTTTATTTGGTTTATGTTCCAGGGTGTTCTCTTAGGGCTAGCTAATGGGAAGAAGACAGCACATTTTCATGGGTCTTGAGAGACAAAAAAAGAAAAAAATCCCTCAATGTGGTGGTTACATTGCATTGGGAAAGCTGGGCTGCAGGAAGAGTAGACAGACAGACAGTCAAGGGATTTCCTCCAAATCCCTGCGGGTGGAACTAAAAGTGGCATGTCCCTGCCACACGGTCAGAACCCCAGGCAACACAGTATAAGGGCCATTCTCCTCCCACGGTGGCAATCTCCTGCCGTTACCTTGATACTCTTGGCCAGGTCTCTGGCATCTGCCAAGCGGACAAAGTGCAGAGATGCCTCCACCTTGGGAGAAGGATTTATGAAGCCAATGGGCTGTGCCTGCTGCTTCTTCCTCCTGCTTCCCCAAAGGGAGGGGAACTGCCTTTCTGGACTGACAAAGTGGCTCTTCACAGTGGAGCAGCCAGGGACAGAAAGAGCAAGGAGCTGGGAGCCAGTGACCCGGGTTCAGGGTCGGCCCGGTGGCGTGGTGAACCCATGAACCCACACTCCGCTTAGGCGGCCCAGGGTTCATGGGTTCGGATTCTGGGTGCGCACCAATGCACCACTTGTCAAGCCATGCTGTGGCAGCATCCCATATAAAGTAGAGGAAGATGGGCATGGATGTTAGCCCAGGGCCAGTCTCCCTCAATAAAACAAAAGGGGGACCTGGGTTCAAAGTTCTAGCAATACAACCAAGGGCCAATCAAATGAGTGTTCTGGGGCTCAGCTGATTTCCCATGCATGCAGGAGCGAAGAATTGTCCACAGCCCTCTTGAATTCCATGACTGCTCTGAAAGTAAATGAGATCCTACAGAAGGAAAGAGGTTCTGTGCTTTTTAGAAACAGGAAGACTAGAGACAACTGACCACGTCACTCTTAGAGATCCACTACATAGTTTGCAGATTTCTGAGACCTCTTCCTCTTCTCCCTAAATTTCTGTCCCTCCCCCAGTCTGCATCTGACTGTATATTACTTTATGCATTTCTGCCTTGGGTCTAACTAGTGTTAAGGATGAGGTGCACGTTAACGTCTCTCTGTGACCAGAATGAACACAAGGAGTCACTTTTTTCTCTGAACATCAGTTTTCATGTCTGTAAAATGGCAAGGGGGATGTTGAGGCAGCGTAGTCAGTTCTACTAGATAACTTCTAATGCCCTTTGATGTCTGACAGTCAATGGACTGAAAAACTCTGTCTCCCTACAGAGAAACTTGCGTGTGGCGGGCCATGTCTGTGAAAAGCTAAGGACCAGGTAGGCACAGAGGAATGGGCAAGACGTTTAGGAAGAGCAAAACGTGTGGAGGAGAAAGAAGATTTGGACTTCCCGAGAAAGGATTGGCCCAGAACAAGGAACGGACTGACTGCAGAGATGTGTCAAGACTGAGGGCCTCGGCGCTGGACTCCAGGCTCCGTGCATCACGCTGGTGCTGGTCTCCCTGCGAACAGGCAGATGTGTCATACACCTGTGCACGTGGTCCAGCTGGCTTTCCTGTACTGGGAAAGCCTGGCTTCCTTCTCTCTCTGCAGTCCAGTACAACCAAGAGGCAGAATTGCTGGTGTCCTCCAAGGATAGTGAAGGCAGAACATCTCAACCCAGGCCACCCAGGACCAGATGCTGAATTAACACGGCCGGAGACATTACACCTGAGCAGGGTGGACGAGAACCTCGGAGTCCATTCGCACAGCCAGCCAAGACAGGCTCAAAGCACAAGTGCATGGGTAGCCCGTTACTTAGGGCCCACTCCTCACAAACACGCCTTTCATGGGTACTTGTTGTAATGCCAGGGTCCTCCTCCCCGGGTCTGTCAAGCCTACAGGTTTTGCCATTAGGTCGGTTTCCTCTGAGGAGAAGGGTGGGAGGTAAAGGAGGCCCACATTCCTGAGGACGAAGCCACCAAACAGAGCCCCACCCCCGCTCTCTTGGCACTACAGTTTCAGCAGAAAGCCTGAGTGGGGTGGAGACATTGGCAGGCACGGAGAGGATAAAGGGTTCACCCCTCTGACTCCCTGGAAGAACTAGGCCAGCGTTTCTCAAAGTGTGAGCCAAGAATGGCTCATAACAGAGTAGCCTGGCACACTAACTTAGACATGCACATTCCTGGACTCCTCACCACTGGATCTGAGTCTTTGGAGGAACTGGCATTTTTTAGCAAGCTATTCAGAGTGATTCTTGTGTCCAGTAGTGTTAAAAACCACATGGGCTCTTTGAAGGCAAAGATCTCCCTCAACGCCTGGCAAATAGTGGCCACTCAGGAAAAATACACTGAAAGAATGAACCGCACAAATGAAGGTGTGTGTGAGAGAGGAAGCACCTTCCCGGTGAACCAGGAAGCAGCAGAAGCAACTGGAATGAGAGCCAGGCTTATTGGACCTGGAAAGGGGTTCAAAGGCTTCCACAGGGTCTGGGATTCCATATTCTCCTATCACAATATACAGCGCTTTGTAGTCTCCAAAACTGTCATCCTTCTTCCCTTTTGAATCCTGGTGGGAAAAAACCCTAAGATAGGTATCACTATTGTTAACTCATTTTGCACATGAGAAAAATGGAGGTTCAGAGAATATTCATCATTTGCCCAATATCGTGCAGCTAATAAAGAACAGTAACATGACCCGGGTCTTTTGACAAAGAGCTCCAGGCCAGGCCATTGCACAAGGTCTCAGCTACCACCATCCTCACCGAGCACGGGACAAGGAAGCGGGGCTTGAAGGATACCACCACGGGTGCTGTGAGGAGGGAGAGCGATCTTCCTCAGCATGTGTGGTTGAGGCCGACTGGTGAGGGAGAGGGCAGTGCAGGACCGGGGGAGAGGACAGGGCCAATGTTTACTGAGCTCCTACTGTGTGCCATAGCCATCCGCTTTATATGTATTATCTCATACGATGCTCACAACCACCCTGTAGAGACATCATTGCCCCCATTTTACAATTGAGGAAAATGAGGCTCAGAAAGGAGGACAAGTAGGTGACTTGCCCATGGCGTTGGCCACAGAGCTGGGAAGTGACAGAGCCAAGTTTTGAACTCTAGTCTGACCAAATTCAAAGCCCAACTGTTACCCGGGCCCCTCCCCAGAGGGTTCTTTTCTGTTCGGTGTCATGGATTTGAAGCAAAACCAAAGCTAAGCATTCAACGGCGCAAGCTTTTATTCAACGGCCAAAGAATGGAGAAGCAGGAGCTAGGTTCACAAATCAACTTCTCAGCTCATGGGCATGTAAGCAACCGTCGAAAGGGGCCTGGGTAATGAAGGGGAGGAATATTCATAGTTTTCAGAGAAATGGGCAGGCTTTTCTGGGGATCAAGGGTGCCACCTCTTTTCTTTCCTCATTTGATCATATCCTGCTGTTGCCATGGCGATTGTAAACTGTCATGGTGCTGGTGGGTGTGTTATGTAGCATGGTAATGCATTACAATGAGCATATAATGAGCTGCAGGATCTAGGTCAGGTCAAGTCAGGCTGCCATGTTGCCTTCAACCGGTGTTGACTGGTTTCAACTATATGTCTCAGCCATCTCCTCCTTCCTCTCGTGGTTGCCTGTAAGCTAAAGAGAACATGTCAGGTTTGTTCTGACCAGGGCTGTGGTTAACGGCTTATGGGGTTGGTGGGCCAGGTAACACAACTACTAAGCCTTTTCTTTATTACTTTTTTTTCTCCTTTCCTGCCTGCTGTTGCATTGATCCAGGATTTTTTTTTTAATTTTTTTTCCCCCCAAAGCCCCAGTAGATAGTTGTATGTCATAGTTGCACAGCCTTCTAGTTGCTGTGTGTGGCACACGGCCTCAGCATGGCCGGAGAAGCGGTGTGTCGGTGCGCCCAGGATCCGAACCTGGGCCGCCAGCAGCAGAGCACGTGCACCTCACCACTAAGCCACGGGGCCAGCCCGATCCAGGATTTTTTAATTCATTTTTTTCTCTTTGACTGATTGGATAGTTATACATTATTTTTTTTTTCCTTCTAGAAATTACACTTAACTTTTTTGTTTTTATTGAATTATATACCTTTCACATTTTAACCTATGTACTTAACAAAGTCTAACGTGACTTATCTTTGTCTTTCTCCTGAGCTGTACAAGGTCTTTACAATGCTGTATATCTGATGTCTCCCTCCCATCTTTCAGGCCACTGCTGTTGATTCAGTTGAGCCACGTGAAATTGCCAATATTCAACAATTATTAACCTATAAAAATGGTGATTTCATACAAACAATATTTTCAACAAAACAATATTTTAGTTACATCTTATATTTAAAATATTTGATACTTAGATTTACCAACACACCTTACTGGCTATTAGTTTTTTGGTTTGTTTTTTAAACACAGAATTTATTTATTTAATCATAAAAAAACCCACTGGGAATCCATGTGATAAATATTGCACCAGACACAACTGAACAAATTCTGTGCTGGAGCATCACACCCTGCCCTCTCGCTCACCCTTCTATAATTGCCCCTGGTCTATGGCCTCTTCATTCAAGCTAAACAAACTCTGAGATATGTGGTTGGAAAATTATATAAGAACATCTCTGCCTGTTTCATACAATTTGACCTGGATTTCATGCACACGATTTGTCTGGATCCGACCTTGGATAAGACATTTTTACCTCTCTGAGTCTCAGTTTTCACTTAAGTAAAATTAAGGTTTGGGCCTGAATCTGAGGGTGTCAGCCAGGGGTTTGCATCAGAATCACGTGAGCTTTTTAATATCACTATTAGTTTCTGAGACCCACTTCTTCCTTCTGTTCGGTTGCATTAAAAGTTTTTTCAGTGTAGGTCTGTGAGTAGTAAATTCAATCTTTGAAGGCCTGAAAACATTTTTATTTCACATTCATTCTTGTATGATAGTTGAGCTGGGTATAGATTTCTAGATTGATTGTTCTTTACCCTGAGCATGTTGTCTTTCCCCCTTTCTCTCTTTCGTAACTCTTACTAATGCACGTCCAACCTTCTCATTGTATCCTCCAGAACTCCTAGCCTGGTTTTCATCTCTTTATCTCTCTGACCTGTGTCAGATCTAGCTTTTTAAAAATTGACTAATTCTCCCTTTGGCCTTGAAAAGGCTACTATTCAACCTTCCATGGAATTTTTAAGTTTGACTATTATATTTATTATTTCTAGAATTTTCATATGTTCTTTTTAACAATTATATTTTTTGTTGTATGGTCTTATTCATATTGACCTGATGTTTATTCCTTCTTTAATATTTTATCATTTTAAGGGTACTTATTAAAATGTTTCTTTCAAATAGTTTTATTATATCAGATATTAGGGTTCAAATTCTTTGATTTGATATATCTACTAACTATCGCTTATGGTGGTTGGTTTTCTTTTGTGATTACAATATTTGACTGTGAGCCTGTCTTCAGTGAGGATTGCTTCCCATGGGTTTCCCATGTGCCCTGGGCTGTGGAAGTGTCCCTTATCACAAGGCATCTGCAGGGTCTTGCAGGTTTCAACAGTTTCTGGCTGGTTTTTACATTAATTTTTCAGTTGGGGGTCCCCGTACCATGTGAGTAGTGGGAACTTAGAACCCAAGCCTGTCAAATGGGTTTAGGATACCAATTTCTTGAGAATGACTCTTTGTACATCCATGGCCAGGGTGGACATCAAGCTTTCCTCATCAATTTCCAAGACAGTGGTGGAATTTTTCTTTTTCTTGTTTCACAGATAGGCCAGCTCTTCACCAGCCCTACCTTCATGACAGCTCGCTCTGCTTCACAGAGCCTGCAGCCAAGACTCCTCTCCCCAGTCAGGTGTCAGAATTCCAGCCCCTGGCTGATTTTATAATCCCATGAGCCTTTTTGCTTCAGCAGCTGCTAACCACCCTGACTTGGAGTCTCCTCTTTGTTAACCTAGCATTAGGGATTTCTTTCCCTTAACTTTGGGCTTGGCTGTGCTTTACACTTTTCTTCTATTATATTTTACCAGCATTCTCATCTGTTTGGAGAGAGGTGGGGCTGTGGAGGCAGAGTTATTTTCTGTCGGCTCAGGGCACCACATTGACCAGAAGAGCCCAGTCCTTGCTTTCACAGCGCACAGCTCCTTCTTTGGGGTGGGAAGAGGCTCGTTTCATTCATGTTCTGTTTTGTTTGATAGCTGTTCAGAAAGGATAAAGGCCTGATTCCCGTAGAAGTCAGGTGATAAGATGAAGACTTCTGTCATTGGAAGGAACCTGAGTGAGCAAGTTACAAAGAGCCAAGGGAAGACACTGGCAGGAGTGCCTCTTTTAAAAAGAAGTTCAGAGCTACTTGGGGGAAGCTGAAAATGGAGCCAATCTTTGAGGCTTGGAACTCTGAACAAAGAGGTTGAGCTGCTGAGGAAATAATTAACATCAGTAATCTAAGCAAAAACTGCATTCAAGCTGCATTAGACCTGTGAAAAGGCCCGAGGCTGCCTAGAGGTGGGGAGAAAAGATAAACAAGCAAACGTTCAGAGAGAGGGAATTTATAACAGTTTCATTAATGACAAAGCATTCAATTTGTAGTGTGGAGGTTTTACTTCTTTTACCCCTTCTCTAGCTGGAGTATTTCATAGCTTCTAAGAATAGTTTCCATGCCACTAGCTAATTAAATGTATGTTTTAGACGCAAAACAAGAGAACATATCCAGTGCTACATTCCTTTCTTCCATGGCCCCTGCCAGAGGTAGTCCAAACACTGCTTTGGTGCTCACTTCCATCAGCAACACTGACCACGTGGGGGTCGGTCTCTAGAAATCTCTAGGAATCAAAGAGCATCCACTGACCTTTAAAGGATGTTCAGCCCCCTTTGATGGTGGGAATATCACAGATATCATGGTGGAGATGTAAGTCACTAGGAGGGGAGTCCATCTCACATAAACAAGGGGAAAGGAGGCAGTTGTCTGGCGACTTAATGCTAAGGGAGGTGAGCTACTTCAGCAGGTGATGGAAGAGTTCAGGAGAGGCATGAATGCCAACCCCCTGCCCTCCCATCCTCCCCATCCGACAGACTGTGAGCAGTGGTGGTGAGTGAGGTCTCTAAGGGAGCTAATGACTGTGAATTCTATTCTTACCCGGTTTGTATGACTCCAATCACCACAGCATAAGCAGCCTGATTATGGGAGCTAAATAAATACCAGGGACACAAATATCCCCCAGGAGAAGGGGTGAGGGGAGAAGAGGAGCCTGGGAAGAGAAAGGTCCTCACCTGCTGGCGTAAAGCAGGCAGGAAAGGAGAAGATGCTTTCTTGGGGATGGAGAGGAGAATGGCAGAAGCTTTGAATCCTGCTCTGCAAGGGGTGGGGTTCAGACTATCAAAGCAGGGGGAGGCCCCCTTACTCTCTGTGGTGGGCACCATGGCTTGAGCAACTAGCATGATGCCTGGACACCAAGGATGCTGAAGGCCAGGGACTCTGGACCGTGTCCTGGTCCTGATGATGATGATGATGATGACAGCAAACACTTCTACAGTGCTTACTGTGTGCCAGCACTCTTCTAAGCACTTTATATATAACTCATTTATATACCCTTGCAAGTTAGGTAAACTGAGGCCCTTCCCCAAAGTCTCATAGTAAGCGATGGAGCTGGGATCCAAACCTTGACAGAAGGACTCAAGTGCCCATGCTCTTAAATACAAACCTCCACTGCATTTATACATGGAGACACATATCGGTATATAGTGATGGTAATAATAACAGCACTAACAATCATAAATTCTCTTCAGCACTTGCCCTGTGCCCGGCGGTGTATGGAGCATTTCAGAGACATGATCCCATTTAACCCTTAGGACAACACCATGAGGAAAGGAACAATATCATTCCATTTTTTAAATGAGACAAGAAAGATTCTTCACGGTTAAGTAACGTTGAAAAGGTCATCCCGTTAATAAGTGGCCGTGCTGGGGCACCAACTTTTGTGTCTAGAATACATGAACCCGTTGGGAAAAGAGGTGAAGTCAGAGACCTGTGGAAGGGCCAGGAAAAGAGCTTAGCTGACCTGGTGAAAGGAGAAAGGAGATCCACCTCCATATATAAATACACGCACATGACCACATAAGGCTGCACCAGCCCTTCCCAAGCTACTTCTGGAAGAGGCTAGAAGGCACCAAGGATGGCTCTTTTTCTCAGAATTCTTTTCTTTTTTTTTTTTTATAATTTTATTTTATTTATTTATTTTTTTCCCCCAAAGCCCCAGTAGACAGTTGTATGTCATAGCTGCACATCCTTCTAGTTGCTGTACGTGGGACGCGGCCTCAGCATGGCCAGAGAAGCGGTGCGTCGGTGCGCGCCTGGAATCCGAACCCGGGCCGCCAGCAGCAGAGCGCGCGTACTTAACCGCTAAGCCACGGGGCCGGTCCCACAGCGTTATTTTCTTTTGCTAAGAACAGTTTTGAGATATACCATAGAGCAGGGTTCTGTAAACTGGGCCAAATCCTGTCCACGTCTGTTTCTGTAAATAACACTTTATTGTAACCCAGCCACGCTCATCCATTTACACAGTGTCTACGGCTGCTTTCATACCATAACCGTGGACTGAGTAGTTACAATGGAGAACATACGGCCCACGTGCCTACAACATTTACTATCTGACCCTTCACAGAAAAAGTTTGCCGATCTCTGCCACAGAGGTAAAAACTGAAGGGGTCTGCTAGTGGATTGAACGTGGGAAGCGCAGGAAAGGGAAGAACCCAGAGTGACTTTTAGGTTTTGGGACACTCAACAATTCATCACCCTTTTATTGAGGCACGCCTATGTGTCAAGCAGTATGCTGCTCCACACTGAGGATTCAGACGTGCTGAGTAACTTCCAGAAGCTCACACAAATGCAAATGAGATGGAAATAAACTGAGATGAGCCTGGAAAGGTGAGCTTAGTACAGCATCTGTGAATGATGCGGACACAGTGATTTCCTTGTGACTTATTGTTTCGGATGCTTAAGCCAACATGATGGGCTCTTCCTCTCTCCCCTGCAGAAGGTTATAAAGAATGAAGAGGACCTGATAAGTCAGGAAAGGACTGAGGGTTCCTTCACTCATCAGTTTGAGAGCCGGCTACGTGCCAGGCACTGTGCTGGGTGCTGAGGACAACACCCAGAACCCTGCCCTCATGGAGCTTTCCTGATGGCAACCAGATGGTAGGAGAAGAAGCGGAGGAGGGAAGGAGGTTGGGGAAAGACTGTCAGGTGGTGTCTCTTCTCCCAGGAAAGTCAGAGGAGAAGGAGCGGGTGTGAGAGGCTTGAGATGAGAAGAGACAGTATCAAATAGGCGTCTCCTGTAGGGGAACAGTTTCCCCTAGAAAAAACACAGCGGAATCCCCAGGCAGATTTGGGTGCAGACTGAGGGCTGAGGTCATGAATTTAGAGTCAAAGCAGGCTCAGCAGTGAGGTTCTCTTGCAGCAACACTGCGCTGCTCAGGTGAGGCACCAAGAGGGCGGGTGTGGTGAGGACCCTGAGCCGCCTCACGCAGGGAGGGCGTTAGGAGCTGCCGAGGGCCGTCTACACCGGAGTGAGCGTTTGTTAACCGGAGGAAGGTCGTGGGTCACGATGTCGGAAGTATTGATTAAGTCTGGGTCTGCTGAGTACCAGACCCTGCTGCCTTTGGAGCTCTGAAGACCTTCCCTCTCACTGACAGGCCCTCATGATTCCCGTGCTGCTGGGCGCTTTCGTTCAGAGATGATTAGCGCTGTCCGTCAGGCCCCGACGTATCGATTTTCTAGTTAGCCTTCGAGTGTCGGCTCCCTGAGCACAGGCTGCCACGACACAGGGCGGAATCCTCGTTCACGGGGCACTCAGCCAAAATATTTCCTACCTTAAACAACACTTTATCTTGAAAATTATAAATGGGACATTTGCTAATTTTTTGCTGTAAAACCACGACCTTTTTAGTACCTAAGTATCGATCCCCTGGTGCTGTTGCCCTCGCCTTTCCTCCACAAGCTGCACCCGTAAGGCATCAGGGAAGATTAATGTTTTACCCAAGGACTCGTGGACATTCGTGTAGCAGCCTGAAAGCAGAGTCCTGGGGATTTTTATAATTCGCCTCTCCAACCCTACCCGGGAATCTTTTACAGACTACTCAACCACACCAAGATAGAAATCTTTTTTCTTTTTTTTTTTTTAAGTAAATTGCCTTTATGGGCTCTTTCCAAAGTATTCATCTTAATTTTGTAGAAACAACTCGGGTTTTTTTGCTTGCATTTCATCAGATGATATAATATTTAATTAAAAGTATGTAATTACAAAAGAGTACAATTGGCAGGAAGAGATTTTGGACCAAACGCAGCTGGCTCCTGGTAGGCAGATTCTGTGAGCGATGGGAGAAGGAGTGGGGACCGGCTAGAGGCCACCTCCCCGGCATCAGCTACATGTCATTTCTGAGGGAGCAGTGGGCTAAGGGGCTCCCGCTACCCAGCCTCCCAGGAAGGCTTTGCTCTCACGGCCAGCCCGATTGACCGCTGACTCTGACGTGGGATTTGAGCAGCCCGGTGCCGCCCACGTTGCTGCCTAAGTGGCAACAGAGTCGAGTGTCTAGGATGGAATTGCCTCTTTTCTTGATTGTCTTTCAGACTACACACTGGCCTGGGTGAGGGAAGGGGATTCATTCAGTCTCAGGATCCTCCCCACCAATGCCTGTGCGTCACTAGGGGACTAGAAGTCAAATTGCTCGACCTCTCCTGGCCTCAGTTTCCCTTTCCACACCACAGGAAGGCACTTTCTGGTAGGAGGCAATGAACCTTGACAGCAATACTGATTTGCAGTGTGGGGCCTCTTGGGCATCAGCCTTAACTAAATAGAGTCATTTCTGAGACAACATCAGAGCCACGCGGCGTTTAGAAATTTCTGGATTAAATCACAGGATCCTCCAATGACAACAAATCTAACATAATTTTCCACAGTTGCCTTTAACTTCCTGGAGGCTTGAGGGTGAGGGTCATAAGCCTCCCTCTGCCTCTGCTTTTGACCTCCTTCACCCCATGCTTTAAAGGCTTGAATCTTACGTTGTGGTTTTAAAATATTTCTGAAAATTCTTTGATACTCCTTCCTTCAAAAGGTAGAGCCTAGTTCCCCTCCCCTTGATTGTGAGCAAACCTGGTAACTCAGTTCTAAACAACAGAATGTGGTGGAAGCAATGAACGTGATTCTGAGGCTAGGTCATCAAGAGAACACCTTCTGCCCGCTGCTTTATCTCCTGGCTCTCTTCCTCGGGGAAGACCAGCCGCCACGTCCTGAGGACACCCCAGCACCCCCAGAAGAGGCCAGTGAGGAAAGGAACTGAGGCTTCTTGCCAAAGGCCAGGACTGCCTTGCTAGTCATACAGCTGAGCCACCTTGGAAGTGCCTCCTCCAGCCCCAGTCAAGCCTTTGGACCACTGCAGCCCCCGCTGACACTTTGACTGCAACCTCCTGGAGACCCCAAGCCATAATGCCTGGCCAAGTATCTCCCAGGTTCCTGACCCACAGAAACTGTGCTTATTGTTTTTGTTTCTATTATGTGTGTTTTTTATTATTGTGTTAAGCTACTAAGTTTTGGAGTAAATAGACATGCAGCAATAGATAACAAATACACTCCATCTCCCTGAGGTTAAACGTAGCTGGGCACACTGCTTTCAGTGTCCCGGCTGGTCTCTCTGCTGTCCTGGGGGAGGCAGCAGGGGCTGGCAGGTCAGGAGCAGTGCTCGGAGGACAAAGAATTTTGGCTCCTGGAGAAAAGCTGCCCCAACCTTTTATCCCGCAAGGGGCTTGGCAGAGAGGCTGCCTCTTCTCAAAGGATGGGAAAGTCCTGGGACCTGGAGCATAAAAGTAGAGCTTCCAGAGCAAGTTTGGTTTCCAGAAGCGTCTCTGGTTGGATGACTGCGCTGCCCTCAACCACAGCTGTATGAACACAGAGCACCATGTTGGCATCCCTCTCTCTTCATTTGAGAAACAACCACAGCTCACTCCACCCCTGCACTTGGCAAACTTGTTTATGCAGAGTGGGGGTTTGTTCAATACAAGTAACCAGTAAGCTGGGTGCTCAGAGTCCTAACCAGACACAGACTCCTCTTCTCCCTCTTCCTCTCTGCTGGACGTTGGTGTTCTCCAGGGTTCAGTCTGCAGTGGGGGGAGGGGTGCAGGTGAGCACATGCCTGAGAAGTGTCCCTTTCGTTTTTCACGATAATATATTGCAGGACAATTGCAGACTGATGAAAATCTGTTAGAAGAGGAAGCAGTGTGGGAACAGCACCATGAGACAGAGGTGGAGAGACAGATGTCGAAGGGTGGCACCGTGTTCACACACCTGCTCTTCACCAACCAGAAATCTACTCCCTGCCGCCTGGCAGGCACCAGCTGGTGTTGGAACCTGAATACACCTCCTTCCTCACCCTCTTCTCACTCAACCTGTGACAGGTAAGGGATCTCAAACTCCCTGTTGCTCCAAACACCACCTGTATTCTGATGACTCCCCAGAAAATACACGCAGGCCCATTCCCTGCTGAGGTTTAGACCCCACGCACTAACTGCCATTCTGTGTTGGTCAAGTCTGCCCACAGTGGGTCTGTGCCTCGTCTCCTAAAACCTAACCCTAAACCCCCGTGTGGAGCCCACCTATTGGAGCTATCTATTATTCCCCGTCACAGCGACTGCGACTTGCCAACTACTAGGATTCTGGACCCAATTCCAAAGGGTGTGTGTGTGGGGGGGTAGTTTCCCCGTGCCATAAGCAATTCTCCAACACCAGCTGAGTGTCCTCAATTTCAGCTCAGTTCTGACACTGTCTACCTGGAGATGGCATCAGACCCCACAGGTTAAGGACTCAGTCCTACAAGGCACCAATCCTAAGTCCAGGTCGTCACCTGGGCTTCTAACCTACCAGCTATAGATGGGAGGTTCCAACAACCCCCTCCTTGGGTTCATTTAATTTGCTAGAGCAGCTCGCAGAACTCAGAGAAACATTTAATTTACTAGATTACGGGTTTATTATAAAAAGATGTAACTCGGGAACAGCCAGATGGAAGAGACACAGAGGGCAAGGTATGTGGAAGGGGCGCGGAGCCGCCATGCACTCTCCGAGCGTGGCACTCTCCCCAAGTCTCTATGGGTTCACCAACACGGAATCTCTCGGAACCCACTCCTTCGGGTTTTTACGGAGGCTTCATTACACAGGCATGATTGAAGTCATTGGCCGTTGGCAATTGACCTCAGTCTCCAGCCCTTCTCCCCTTCCTGGAGGTCAGTGGGGGGAATGAAAGTTCCCACCCTCTAGTCACATGGTTAGTTGTCCTGGCAACCTGACCTCAGCCATCTCTATCTAGGGGCATTCCCCAATTCACCTCATTAACATAAAAAAAAACACCTCTATTGCTCTTATCACAGGAAATTCCAAGGGTTTTAGGAGCTCCGTGCCAGAAATGGAGACCAAATATATATTTCTTATTATAAATCACAGTATCATACCAATCAAAATCCATATCCCGGGGCCGGCCCTATGGCATAGCTGTTAAGTGCGTGCGCTCCGCTGCTGGCGGCCCAGGTTCGGATCCCGGGCGCGCACCGGTGCACCGCTTGTCAGGCCATGCTGTGGCGGCGTCCCATATAAAGTGGAGGAAGATGGGCACGGATGTTAGCCCAGGACCAGTCTTCCACAGCAAAAGGGAGGAGGATTGGCGTGGATGTTAGCTCAGGGCTGATCTTCCTCACAAAAAAAAAAAAAATCCGTATCCCTTCTACTTTCTTTCTAAGAGAATCCAGCTGAAAGACTATGGTCCCAAGCCTCCCTTACAAATGATGCCATGTGACTAAGTTCAGGCCAATGACATATAAGCAGAAGTGATGTGAGAATTCTGGAAAACTCCTTAAAGGAAGCTGACTCAGCTGGAGGAAGGAGCTTTTGTCCTCCTCCCCTTTCTTATTTCAGCTATCTAGAATTGGGATGTGATGGTTGGAGCACCAGCAGCTATTCTGGACCATGAAGTGACCTTGAGAATGAAAGCCAAGTGCTAAGGATGGTGGAGCGGAAAACTAGAACATTAAAATATATATGGCACCATTATGTACCCGGTTCTGTTCAAAACACATTTCCTATATGAAATCATTTAATCCTCACAGCAATCCTATGAGACAAGTACTTTTATTACCCTCGTTTTTCAGCTGAGGAAACAGAGAGAAAAGGTAACTTCCTTACGGTCTCATGGCCTGAGAAAGAATGAAAACTTAGACAGTCTGACTCTGGAGTCCGTGCTCCACACTGTTGCCTTGCAGTGCTGGGTTCCTGATGACCTGGGAGCTGCCACATCAGCCCTGGGCTGCCGAGCTATGCACTTCTGTTATGTGAGAGAGAAATAAACCTCAAGCTTGCTGAAGCCGATGCTATTCTGAGTTTTCTCCTGTCAGCCGCCAGGCCTGTGCCCTCCTGCCACTGTCTCCAAATTGATTCTCGCGCCTCCAGGCGCTGGTTCAGACTGGGCCTTCTGCCTGGGATGCCCTTCCCCCGCGCCTCTGCCCACGCTCCCTCACACAGAGCATTACTGTTCTTGTTCACCCACCTGTCTCCCAAGCTAGAGAGTCACCTTCCAGAGTGTAGGGACATCGTCTTAGGATATTCTGTACCCACAGACTTCACCTAGTTTGGCACATAGTAAGTATTCCATAAATGTTTCCTGAATTTAATCAGGTTGGGAAAACCCACGAGTCGCACACAAAAGCAGGATGAAATAACATGTCATCAGACGTGCTGGGGTACACTTCTCTCCTCTCCTCCACTGACTGGTGCTGCCCCAAATCTTGTTACTCACTTATTGATCCTTCAACAAAGTTTGTCTTTTATTCCACAGTGAAGTGAAACTTCACGAGCACTCTGTGTGTGATGGGCACTTTTCCATGTTATTTGATTCTCTACAACCTCAGAAGTTTGTTACAGATGAGGAACCAAGGTTCAGAGAGGTCAGGCAATGCTCCCAAGGTCACACAGCTGGTAAGGGGCAGATTTGGATGAACCTAGGACTATCTTACGTCGTACACTCATATTCTTTTAAATGATTGTTTAAAACATGTCTCATAGCATCAAGCATGCTCCTAATCCGGGATTCCACACGGCTCTTTGCTAATCAAGCCTCTTATCTCTGGTTGGGCCTCCATTCCCTCAGCTATAAATTGTGGGTGACCTCAAGAGGACCCTTCAGCTCTTACGGTGGATGATTCTACGACTTGCACTCACAGTAAGTTTAGGTGATTGAGGTCTTTTCCATAGGAAGATAAGGAGGGCCAAAGGTACACAAAGGAAGCAAGTGGAAGGCTTGAGTTTAAAGGCAGACACCATGTTAACGCTACTGGACACGACTGTCTTGGCCTGCTGGGTCTCCGAGGTCATCAAGCCCACCCAGTCCTCATCCCGTGGCTGATGTGGTCACCTCTCTGAGCCGGGGAATGGACAGCAAGAAGGACACTTGCTGAGAGAAGCCCGAGTCCACAAACAGCTGTCTTTGAGCAGAGTCACGGGGATGGAGGGGTTGTCCAGACTGGAAGCCGTGCACTCCCGTGGACCTGTGTGTGTCGACATCTGCCAGTGAAGCTCTGACCGCCTCGGGAATTCCAGGGGGCTGTCATCTTGGGACCTGGGGCAGGTGCAGTGGGCCTGTGCTCCTGGAGGAACCAGAGCCCTGAGGTCCCGAGAGCAGGAATGCTAAGCACAAACGGGCTGGAAGACAGGCAGCCCTGGCTCTTGCAGATCCCCAGCACACTGCACAGCATCCCTTGTGCTCTGCCCTGCTTAGGGCCCTCCCAAGCCCACAGCCCCTCCACTCAGAGTCCTCGGTTCAAATCCAGCTTTGAGCCACCTGTCGTGTGAATTTAAAATTTTAATTTGTTTCTCCAAATTGCTATTTATTATACAAACAATTAAATAAAGTGATTCTTCTACTCAAATACATCAACTCCAACTTGCCACGCGTATCTGATAATAACCAATGACGACATCGGTACGGGACCTTACAGCTTATAAATCACTCTCTGTTAGCTTGCTGGGCCTTCCTTCAGCCCTAACGGGTGAGAACTATGTGGAAGCATATGAAATTGCTGATATTCAGTGGTTTCTGACCCACCTAAGTGGCGCTTTCCTGTGGTTCAGTGGATACTCATGCTCTCCTCCTCGTTTGGCAGGGGAGACGCTGCAGCGTCCCCTTGCTCAGTGACTTGCCCGGCTTGTAGTAAATGACAGAACGGGGACTGCACCGCTGCTTCTGCTCATCTGCGAGCACTTATGGAGAGCCTGCTGTATGCCAGGTGCCTGCTGGCTACTAAGACACACAGAGCGAGAGCGCCCCGACCCGGCTGCCGGTGCGTGTGCACAGAGCAGGGGTGGGCAGGGAAGACCGCGCCCGACAGCAGTGGTTAGCACACACCAGGTGCTCGCTTGGTGCCCGGCCCAGCTCTGCTTTTATATTTGTGCTTCTGTATTAGTTACTTATACATTTTTTTTACTGTTTATAAACATATTATTATTTTATTGTTATTAATACTTTATATAATTAATCCTCACACCAGCCTTGCCTGTGTCACAGGTGAGAAATTGAAGCACATAAGGCTAAGTGACCTGCCCCACGTGCAGGGACAGCCAGGACTGCAGCCTCAGCAGGGTGGCTCTAGTGTCGACTAGAGTAGCCTGCCTGGATCTGCCTGGGGACATCTGGGCAGGCTTCTCGAAGGAGGTGGCCTCTGAGCTGAGCCCTGGAGGATGAATAGGGCAGAGGGAAAAACATGCGCAGAGGTATGGAAGCCTGAGACAGAAAGGCACGCTTTTGGGAATCAGCCTGGAGCACAAAGTGTTAGGGAAAGAGGTGGTAAGAGATAAGGTAG
The DNA here is from genome assembly GCF_020826845.1 of Diceros bicornis minor. Taxonomy (NCBI): domain Eukaryota; kingdom Metazoa; phylum Chordata; class Mammalia; order Perissodactyla; family Rhinocerotidae; genus Diceros; species Diceros bicornis. Next base: position 101,062,284 of record NC_080743.1, read on the forward strand.
GACAAGTAGGCAAGGGACAGATTCTGTAAGGGGTTTATATTCTGTCTTGTAAGCAGTATGGAGTCACTAAAATTCCTGTCAGGGAAATGACATGCTCAGATTAGCCTGTTAGCAAGGTCACTTGGAGGACAGCAGGGACATGTTGTTGGTGGGACGGAGACTAGAGGGTATTGTGATTTGGGGTATGGTCCACTCACGGACCCCTTCTCTAAACCTCCTTGTCACTAACTCTCCTCTCTAGTTCCCTTCAAATCCCCGGCCATCTGGCCAAACCACTCGCTCCTGCTCGTGAATCACTGTAGACGCGTACCTCAGGCTGTCTCTCCTCTTGAGAAGAGTGCTCAGAATACACTGCCGGAGGTTCTCCCCCTGGGAGGCAGGGCTGTCCGTCAAGGCTGGCCCTGAGGGCAGTGCCCTTCCTGTGTGATGCCAGCATACTATACAGAGCCACCTATAGATCAGGCTCCAGCTTTCCCTCCGCAGTCCACAGGTCATGGGGAGCCCTCCATGGGGTCATAGGTGTGTGCTGAGGGTGGCAGGCAGCGTCACAGGAGCAGGTGTGCTGGGAGTGTGAGCCACGTGCAACTTGTTCGTGTCTTTAGGCCCTGTTTGACCCAGTCCCAAATGTGCTGCTTCCCCCAGATGGGGTGCTGGGCTGGGGACACCCTTCTCGGCTTATTGATCGGATCACACCCAGCTCATGATGGGCAACGTGGTTCTGGTCCTCTGTTCTGGCGTCCAGTCTATGCTACGAGGTCTAGTAGAAAGTCAAGAGCTGTTTCTCACAGGAATAATCACTGGGCAAAGATATGAGATCATGGTTCAGAACACCAGGGGCCCCACTGTGATTCCCCATTGGATGCTCTCCCATGGCTCCGTATGGAATCCTGATCCCCCACAGACATTGATCACCATTGCATCTGCTGGGTCATGAGAGGCACAGGGCAGAGCTGCTTGCATGGCTTTCATGCCATGGGAACTTCTCTTGCTCTTGGCTCCTCTCAAAGCTGGAAGCTGTGGATGTCTACATCCATCCCTACAACTCCCTCATGGCTGTGAGAGGACTCTGGAGACTCCCACCTGGTCCTTCCTAGGACAATAGCCCTGGCTCCGTGGATCAGGAGCCAGGATAGGGATTCTGCCAGTTGCTAAGATTATTGATTCCAATTGCATAGTCAGGAACTGAGAACGTAACCATGGGATGGGCTAAGTGCTCCACTGGGTCTACCACAAGACAGACTCAGGTAAAAATCTACTTATCACCTCGCCCCCAAAAGCCTCACATTGGCCAATGGATAAAGTGGTGTTCAGGTCCCCAAGAACTAGTGTTATTCCAGAGCCAGTGTCCAAGAATCCTTGAAAGATCTGGGTAATCCGGTTACCATGATCAATACTTAGTTACCTTGGCAGGGGGTCACAGATCCCTCTAGGGAAGGCTAGAAGAAGATTCGCAATTCATTCTCATGGTGTTATTGCAGGGTACTTGACCTTCCCTTTGTTCAGGAGTCTCCATGTCTGTGAAGTGAGTTAGGAACGGGAAAGAGGTGAGGGATCATGATGCTCCACTACATCTCAAATCAGGCCTCTATTTGCCGGCCCTGGAGTTTTTGGCAGTTACGCAATTAGGCAAAGAGGAGCGAGAAGGAAAAGGGCAAACGTCGCTCTTCTCACTGGGTGAGGCTGCAGTCTCCCTCTGTCGGCTGTTGCTGCTTCTCTGGCCGGTCATCGAGCCCCTTGTGGGACAGGCATCCCGCAGGCTGGGCTCTGTCTCCTATGTGAGGTCTTGGGGGTCCCTGTGGGACCTGCACTGTGCATTTCCCTGGCCCAAGAGACTGACTCTGGCTTGCCTTAGTTCCCCCGACCCCCAGCCCTCACCAAGTGACCTCCACACTGGACCTCCAGCTGCCGGATGACCTTGTGGGCGGGCAGTGCCCACGTGGAGTCATCGACAAGACAACTCCAGACCAGCTCTCTTCCGCTCTGCCCACCCAGCTGTTGGGAAACTCCTGGGTCTTCACCATGCCAGATGGTAGGAGGATGGGCTTACTGCCCCCTCCAATGCACACAACTCACCCCACCATCTTCCCCCAGGTCTCCTTCCCTTGCTCAGATCAGCTAAGCAGACATCCAACCAGGACGTGAAACGGCAGCCTTCTCTGCTTCTTTCTTTAGAGGCGATTCTCTTAGAGCACCCCATCTCCTTTCCTTGCCGTGAGGGTGTGAAGGGAGGCAATAGCTTCTCATCATAAATGCTGCACCCCCCAAAAGGCTAACAGATCTCGCTCAAGTATCACCCACATTGTAGGGGCAGGTAAGGTGTTGGTGGTGATGGTATCCCTCTGTATGCCCTGTATAGAGGTAGCTGGGTGACTCTGGATTTAGAATGTGTGATACTTAGTATCCTCTATTCTAACCTTCAGCCTTAACCATAATTCCTGGGCGACACATGTCCCGTTAGACATCCTGGTGAATATACATTTCTCAAGACAGTGGGAAAGAAATATCTTCTAGGTCCTCTTAGAGAAAGTGGGCAGGTCTCACAGAAATTCACTTCCACATTTCTATGCCCCAAATTCTATGCCTTCCTTTCCTATGTCCAAGGAATTTGTGGCTTCTCTACTCTATTTAGTGGGAACCAATGTGGAGTCCAGGCTTCAGTCAACCAAACACAGAGTTAGAACTTAGAATCAGTGACTTAGGCTAGGACATTCAATTGAAAATCTTCAAATTCAGACAATCTAATACTGTATTCTTTTCTCCTTGGTCTTATTATCTCATAATTCACTTTCACTTGAATTCCCCAGATTTTTGTTGATTCAAATTAATCATGTCATGCCATACTTTTGGTGTGTACATTTCCTCCTCCAGAGTTGGACAGTGTAATTAACCACAACCACCACCACCCAGCAGGCTGGGATCTGCCCCTGATTGGTTTTTTGTTTTGGTCTGGGGATAATAAGGATACTGACTCCTCCCCTTGCAAGGAACTATGTAAGATGGGTCCATTTAAGTTTTCCAAACAGGGCAGGAACAGCTGCACCAGACAGAGGGGAGGAGCTACTATTTTTGGGCAGAAGGCTCGGTGCAGGTGAGAGGTTCAGGGTACTCTGAGTCCACCAAATTCTCCCATGTGTTTGTTCTAACTGTTGGGGCCCCACTCTTTGCTGGTCAACATTAGAAATGTAGAGAAGCTGTGATTTTTAACTATATTTGTAGTTGGACCACCTATAGGATTAAACTTGATGATTGGTCTTGACTGTCTCAGTCCTGCAACTATGCGCTCACAGAGAGCCTTTTAGTGAGGTCATGGAAAGTCCCTAGGTTTCTGTCCAGGCCTTGGGCTAAATTTATGAATTTGAGTTTTCCATTCTCTGCTTAAGCTTCTCAGTGCCGGCAGAAGCAACCCTACAGCCACCTCTCCGTCTCCCCTCCCACCTGCCATCCTTTAATTCCTCTTCTCTTCACGCTGCTCCCTGTCGCAGTGGTGGCTCTCCTGAAAGCAAGCTGGAGACTTAGACTTCGGCACAGGCAGTTTATTGGAGGTTTCTTTCAGGAAGCAGATGAGGGAGTAGGAGAGTGAGACAGGAAAGGGAGGAAAGGCAACAAAGGGTGCATGGTTGAGCTGCTGAATGTGGTGGGCTCACTCCCACTGGGGGTCTTCTGAAGCACGTTGCAGAGGGCGCCTCTGAATTGCCCTCGGAAGGAAAGGAATGGGAACACTCATCACCGGCTCCTGTGCCCTTTTGGTTGAGGTCCACCCTCAGGAACATTCATTTCCCCCACACCTGGGGGCTGGCTGCACTGATCACGGCTGAGTGTTCTTCTGTGGCTCTGGAGAAAGCCTTGAGGCAGAAAAGCAGAGAGACATGGGCACAAGCTTGAGTGTGACTGTCCCCAGCTGCACTGAAATCAGGAGCGCGGGGGATGCGCCATGGGCACCACGAGCAACCGCTGTGGAGCCTCCGCGTCCTTGCGCCCTGCAGCGGCACTGGTGATAACACGAGAAGCTGTTTGGCCACTTGAGCCTCAGGCAGCTAGAGTTCCCGGCTGGATTTCCACTGCCTTCAGCTCCAACCAGGCTGAAGTCTAAGTCAGTCCTGATGCCTCCTCATTTCTCTGAAGGTTTGTTTCCTGCCACCACTTAAGACACCAATTTCTATATCTGTTAGGATTCCTGATTGTAAACATCAGGACTGACTTAGACTGATGTAATCTAAAAAGGGAATTTATTGAAAAAACTAGATAACATAAAATCACTGAGAAGACTGGAGAACCATGCTCAAATAACTCAAATAACAGGCAGGAAAGAAGGCAGCCAGCCGTCAGCCAGCCCTCCACTCAGAATTTACTAAAGGTCTTCCAGGCACTGGCCTGGGGATGCTCTACTGAGAGCTTGCGTGAACACTCCAGGAAGAGCTGAACAACCCAGCCACTGAGCAAGAGAACAGACAGTTTTCTTGGTCTGGAGTCCTCAGGGGAGGAGGCGGGCCAGCCGGAGAGGTGGGGAGAGGAAGCGTGAGAAACCTCCCGGTCGTGGTCACCAGCAGACACCTGTCCCCCCCCAGCTGTGGGCACTGAGGAGACTGCTGCTGCTTCTTGGACCTCAGGACGTAGGCCCTTACTTCCCGTCCTCTCACGTACTTCCGTCCTAGAGAAGGTTATTAGAATTAACAAGCTCAGTCGTTCAGACTGTAAATCGACTTTGCTATGGGGAAAGAAAATCTTTAAAAGATATACACATTGAATCCAGTGGAGTAATTTATAGGTACTCAGCCTGATCGTTGACTCCAGCTTGGCAACCGCATAAGTCTGCTTTTTGCTGGTTTCACTTTTAATGGCTCCTCCTTGAAAGCCTCCCTTCTCCACTCTCCAGTGGGGACTGCAAGAGACCCTAGACCCTAGACTCGAGCGCTCGATTCCCATCTGCATGCTCAGTCCTGCCGCAGCCTCGGAGACTCATCCTGGCCTCAGCCGTGGTGAGGGTAATGAGCCCTACCTAGTTCAAGGCGTAAGTCTCCCATTCCTGCTCTGCCCACACGACCTCATGCTTAGGCCTTGTTTGTGGCTGAGTTCTCACCAGGGCCTGAGTATCAGCCTAGAAAACTTGGCAAGGACCCAGGTCTTCCAAAGCCAAGACCCAGCCTTACTCCCACCCATCCTCCAGGATTCTTAATTTCATCATTCTTTATAGAAATCTTGCCCAAGAGCCCAGCCTGCCGCCAGTTCCCCATGATGCTGACTACCTACCCATTGGGTTTTCCCACGGTTCCTGCTCAAAGCGCTTGCCCGCTCCGTTACCGTGGTCCACCACTGCTGGGGTCCTCTCTTTTCCCTTCGAAGGCTTCCCTAAGACCACCATCTACACCATCGCCCAGGCCCATCCACACACTCAGAGTGCACTGCCTGGCTGGGTCTCCCCACTGCTGACAGCAGGGCCTGCCCAGCCGCCCGCAGAGAGGAGGACTGGTCTTCCTATTCTGACCACTCCTGGTCTGCCCCCTTCTACTGCTTCCTGAGATCTAGACTCCCATTTATAACACAGCTGGTTTCTTTCCTTGAGCCCGCCTGCTTATAATTCGTGTCAGCCCTAGATAACAGCTGTTTTTTGCTGGTCTCCAGGAATGAACAATCCATTGATTTCAGGTAAAAGCTGCTCTCTCTACGAAAGAATGGCTTCAATCAAGTTGTTTATTCCTGTGAGAAAACAGCCTTTCTCATATCTGTATGTCTTTACATTTCGTTCATTCACTTAATTCATATTTATTGACAATTCTGTGTCAGGCTGTGTTAAGTGCTGAGAACATAGAGGCGGTTAAGGCACAGTTCTTACCCTCAGAGGGCTTACAGTCCAGAGGAGTAACAAGTCCCGTATAGAAAGAAGTACAAAGTAACATGGAAAGTGCTTTTTTACTGGAAGCATGAGCAGAATATAATTAATTTTTTAAATTATTTTTATCATTGTAGGGGGTATTTGGCTAGGGATCATGCACGCAGAAAAGATTGGAACTGGGTCCTAACAAGCTTGAAAATGCCTGGATTCCAGCCTCCTAGACAGGTCCCCAGAGAACAAGGGTGGAGCAGCAGCTACTGGATGAGGGCAGGCGTGGCGGAAAGGAAGCTCCAGAAGTGGATGGAAGTGAGGATATTAGCTAAGCAAATATAATCGAGTCCAGAGTCTGTCAATCATCATTGTTCAGCAAATGACAGAGATTCACTCTATATCTTAGAAATGCATTTTCTGTTATCGGAAACTAAACCCAAGGGAAGAGTCCAGGAAGTTGAGGGAAAATAAGTCTGTTAATTCCCCACTGTCTTTAAAGGAAGTACAGGATGAAGGAAGTTGCTGGACCAGGCCAAGATGACATGATCATTGTATGTGATACAGACCAGAAAAATTAACAAAGAATAATAGGTAAAAGCTGGGCTTCACTAAAAACAAAATTTTAAAAACCCATCCCTTTATTGTTTTTTTAGAATCATAAAAAATTTTTTAATGAGGTAAAATTTACGTAATATAAAATTAACCATTTTATTTTTTTTTTAATTTTTTGTTTATTGCAGTAACATTGGTTTATAGCATTGTATAAATTTCAGGTGTACATCATTATACTTCTATTTCTGCATAGATTACATCATGTTCACCACCCAAATACTAATTACAACCCATCACCACACACATGTGCCCAATTATCCCTTTCGCCCTCCTCCCTCCCCACTTCCCCTCTGGTAACCACCAATCCAATCTCTGTCTCTATGTGTTTGTTTGTTGCTGTTATTATCTACTACTTAATGAGGGAAATCATACGGTATTTGACCTTCTCCCTCTGACTTATTTCACTTTAAAATTAACCATTTTAAAGTCAATAATTCAGTGGCATTTAGTACATTCACAATGTTGCGCAACTGCCTCCTCTGTCCACTTCCAAAAGATTCCCATCACCCCTGAAGGAGACCTTGTACACAGAAGCAGTCGCTCTCCACTCCCCGTCCCTCTGGTGCCCAGCAACCCTGAGTCTGCTTTCTAGCTCCGTGGATTCCCCCAGCTGCACATTTCATGTAAATGGAATCATGCAGTATGTGACCTTTTGTGTCTGGTTTCTTTCACTCAGCATAACGCTTTCAAAGTTCACCCACATTGTATCATGTATCAGCATCTCATTTCTTTTTATAGCTGAGTAATACCCCATTGTATGTATGTATCACCATTTGTTTATCCATTCATTCTGCTGATGGACAATTGGGTTGTTTCCACTTTTTGGCTATTGTGAGTAGTGCTACCATGAATATATCGTGTAAAAATATCTGTTTGAGTACTGTTTTAAATTCTTTCGGGTATATACCTAGGAATGGAATTAGAGGGTCATATGGTAATTCAATGTTTTACTTTTTGAAGAACTGGTCATTTATTCTTAACCGGGAATTTCCTGTATACCAGCCAAAAATGGTAGGGAGAAATGACAATAGGACTTCTAAAATCCCACACCTGGAGGGATTTGAGCAGATACTGCTGGCTGATCATCAAACCCAATACATTGTCCTCCTGGACACAGAGCTAGACTCCGTTTCCCAGGCTCGCAGCCAGGTGAGGCCATGTGTCTGTGTTCCTACCAATAGAATATGAGCAGAAGTAATGCCTGGCAAGTCCAGGTCTGGCCCATGAAAATCACCTCCAGGCAGTCCTCCACGCTTTCCTCTTCTGCAGGCTTGATGCAGACAAGCATGGCAAACGTAGAAACCACATATCCAAGGTGGAGGAACCAGCAGATGGAAGGAACCTTGGTCCCAGAGTTACCACTTGGAGGAGAGTTGTTGGCAACAAGGAGCACTTGTTGTGGACTTTACGTGAGAGAAACGCGAACCTGTACTGTGCTAACCCGTTAGGGTTCGTGAGCACTCCATTACAGCTGCTAGCACCACCTTTTCCTCACCCTAAAGGGCAAACGAGGAGACCAGACCTTGCTCCGACAGACCCAGTGTTTGGGGCTAGCGAGGAACCGGAGATGGGGAAGAGCCCAGAAGGCCGGGGCGGCTGGAGACTGGAGTGGATCTAGGCCTGCGTTCTTCTGGGTCACACCCAGAGAGAGGTCTGAGAACTGGCCTCTGGAAAGCTTAAACAGGGTAGCATCCGGAGCAGCCTGAGCTACGACTGGCTTGTGGTGTCCTTAGAGTAAGGAGAGAAATGAGGCCTCTGCACCTACTAAGTTGTTTCAATCAGGGAATCTGCGAGTTAAAAGAGTGCTTCTGTGACTAGACTGAATGGGCTTGATCTTCCTCAGACTCAGAAATCTGTTGATACTCATCTATTTTTATGCTTTGTTGCTTTCTTTGATAATTTCCCCTCTGTTTTCTCTTAGTTTCTTAAGAAAGTTCCATTTGAAAATTCCAGGTCAGACTCGGTCTGAAAGGGAATGGCTGTCAGGGCCAATTTAGGCCAGCCCCTAGGGGCCAGGGGAGGTAGTGCAGGGATGAATGTGTCTCAGTCTGGGGATCCTAGTAATTCTTTGATGTGCAAAACTATCCCAAGAACTTGAGGATTCTTAGCATTCCTTGGCCCCACCCACTAAATGGCAGTAGAGTCCAAGTCACTGTGACAATCAAAACTCTCCCAGACATTTCCAAACACCCCCAGGTTGAGAACCACTGACTAAAAGATAGAAAAACCAGGTGAACATAGAAGATCTAGAGATGTGGGGGGGACTTAGAAGGGACCCCTGACATCGTCCCTGCCTTTTTCATAGCAAGATTCTTCTCTAGCGCTGTTGTAAAGACTCTCTCCCTCTTAGGTCTTCTTCTTGCCGGTCTTCTCCATGGACAACTCCCTCCCCTTGTTCACTCAGTCCCTGGCCAGTTCCTCCCACTGTCCAGTGTGGATCAAAATCTTCTGATTTTCATTTCCTCAAAGATGTTTCTTCCCACCACTTCCACCTCAGACCTCAGACATCCCAGGTGTCCTGCTGCCTTGTTGTTAGGGCCATCACACAATCCAGTGTGTGTCTGAAGCCCACCTTATTTCCTCTTCCAAGCAGTAGATTGGCATATTGGTTAGGGGCATCCCAGGCCCTCCAGGTTAGGAGGGCAGCATCAGCACAGGCTGGGGACAGGAGGAAGCCGGAAGCGCTAGTGGGAGAGTGACAGACAGGGTGGCTGTAGGCATGGCGAGTACTGGGAGAAAGGCGGGAGCGACAGGCTGGAGGCAATGATAATGGTCTCACTTGGTCCTCCACCCAGATGATGGGTTGGAGGAGAATGCCCAACCCTTTTTCATACAGCTCTGAGGTAGGGGCCTTTCAGGATGGTGCCAGCATAGGAGGGAGATATGAATCCTGGGGAACTGAGGGGAGGAACTGAGCTCAGAAGACAGTGCCAGACGAAAGGAGATGAGTGTCCCTTCTTGTCTTTACTTCTGGGAGCCTTCTAGTCACCTAATCGGACACTGACATGACAGTGAATACGAGGAGATAGCCCGTGGGAAGGGGCCCTTGAGAACTGGCAAGGAGCGGGGCACAATAACTGAACTCAAGGTGGTTGAGTCATTGGCCAGGGTGCCCACCAACACACAAAAATCTGTCACCTAAAAAGGTCCTTTCTCACAGTACAGGCCAATAAATCATACTGACTGCATTTACTGATGAATTCAATCAGGCAGTTGGTTTGACTATCTTCAAATTACCATTTTCTCTTAATTATAACATGCATCTCTCCCCAACCCCTACACCCTACACACATTTTTAACATTTCTGAAATAGGGATGTGTCTTAAAATAGATCTGCATATTTATTGTAAAGTTTCTTTTTATTTTTTTTGAAGCAGCTATTAAGTCAATGGTGCATCTTATAATCAATGGCATATTAGAATCGAGGAAATACTGTAATTACCAGAATTGATTTCCCATTTTGATGTAGTATAGACAAGGTTATTCATCGAGCACCTGGAAACACCTGTGCTTACTTATGCCTGCAAAACTGTTTGTGGACAGCCTCAGCAGGCCCTACGTGCACGTGCATGTGCGCGTGCACACACACACACGTGCTCACCACCCACCCTGACCTTTGAGGTGCCAGCTGGCTGTAGATGTGGATGTCATCATACCCTCAGGGAGCCCCGACAAATGCACAGTGTGCTAAATCCCACCCTCCCTTGGAAATGTCATGCAGAAATTGCTTTTGGCCCATTCTCTGCTGACTGTGCTGCTGACTGGTCCCGACAAGGGGCAAAGATGCTCTTCCTGGCAGGAGACAAGCCTGGCCAATGAAATCCAGGAAGGCAGATTTTATGGTTGCTGCTGACACAGAAGCATCTTGGGAGCTGAGGTGCTCTCCATCTGGCGTACCAGCCCTGTTCCCTGGAGGGCTCAGCCACTCCACAGGAGCCCCCACTGCTTAACTGTCTGTTCTCACATCCTGACCTGGCTTTGTTATCTTCCCCATCCTTCTTCCTAGAAGAAAGGAAGGATGTGGGTGACAAGGTGATCAAGGCTTGTCGTGAGGAGCAGAGAATGATGGATCACCGTGAAACCCCATCAGCTAGGCAAAGGCAATGGAGAACGAGGCAGCAAGGCCTCTGCTGGAGATTCCAAACACTTTCCATCAGGCAGAGTCAAGCACTGTGGGGAATCATATGCTGAAAGAGAGGGGAAGTAACTCAGATCACCAAATCTCTAAGCCTCTAAGCCCCAGATGGGCTTCCGAGTGAGTTCCCTGTCCTAGAGCCTGGCCTTGGAAGGAGAAGTGGTACCTAAGAGATAAGGGCCACTCTTTTCAGTCTGAGGCCTCCAGGATTCTCAAGGACCCTGAACCTAGGGTCAGGCTATGTTGAGAAAAAGAAAATCCCTCCTGGCACCATTCCACAAGGGCCTCTCTGCCCAGGACAGCACTCCAACCTAAATTTTGTGGCTATGGAAACTTCCGGGACAGAGCATTTTGCCTCTGCCTGGCTCCCTTTTGAGGGGTGGCTTTGTGCTATGGGGTGGGCTGGGGTGCGATGTGGCAAGGAGTAAGCTTTGACCATGACCCAGACCTGCTTATTTGGCTCTTTTCCTCCAGACCAGAGGAGGAAAACCGACCAAGTGGACCAAGTGCTGCAGCTGCTGGCAGAGAAGCAGTGGCAGCCCCACCGAAGGCTTGTCCCCTCTCCTACTGCACAATGTCTGCAGAGAAACCCCAAGGAGGTTGATCAGCCAGTATCTCTGATTTGTAATTTCACTTAATGCTATTAAGGGGCAGTTTGGGCCATTTGCTGGAGAGAGCTGGTGAGGTTCCAGAATCCTTGGCTAATGAATCTCAAGTATTAATCCCATTAGTCTTCTACGGTCTGCCACATCTGACTAGGTCCCTCCCTCACCCCTCTTTCCCCAGTCTTCCTTCCCCTGGAGGGAGCTCCCTGATGCCCGATGCTCATGGCATGTTCCCGTAAGCCAGGACTGGTTGGCCTTGCTCACCAGGCTAGTTTTACCAGAAATGGAGAGAGTAGCACGGCAGCCACCCAGGCGGAGTTATTGGGGCAATTACCTCAGGAGCATCAGAAAGTCTCAGTTTGAAGAGCTCCAAGAGGTCATGGAATTCTCCCCTTTTTTCTCTATAGCAGTGGTTAACAATCTTCAGGGGGCACATACATGAAATCACCCCAGTATCTTCATTTTTAACAGACATGTTTAACATTCTTATGCAGGTGGTCCATGAAGCATATCTTTAGAGACCCCGTTTAATAACATCTCTGATGGATGGTTTCTGATCTCTAATTGGACATGTCTGGCCTCTAAACCTACAGGAAATAAGTCTAATCCTTATCTCACAGACTACTCTTCTTATATTTGGACCTAGGCCATTTGGGCCTATATGGCACAGGAGAAAATGTGCCAGCTGTAGATTCACACAAATGTGAGGTTATATTCCAGTCCTGCTGTTGACCCGCTGTGTGATTTGGGGCACACAAGACCCCATGGTTGGTTGTGGCCCCCACTGCTGACTCTTACAGGTTCTGGGCCCCCTGGTTTCTGGTAGGAGGAGAAGCTCCATGGTAATTAGTCTGTATCCTGCTCTGAATCTTGTGATTGGGGCATACAAAAATGAGTCTATTTCCTCATTTATGAAATGGAAAAAATAATGAATTGGGGACTTCTGCTTCCGGGACAATGGAATAGACGTACTTTCCCCTGTTCCTCCTGCTAAGTACATCTAAAAACCCTGGACATTATATATAACAAACACCTAAGAAGACTCTGAAAGGTGGAGAGCCAAAGGCAGACTGGTTAGGGCCTTGGGACCTGAGGAATGACATGGTAGTGAGATTCTTGGGTTTTCTTTGACCTCATACATCCCAGACTTAGAGCTGAAGAAGCCAGCATCCCAGAAAAACCAATAGGAGCAGGAAAAAAAGAAAAAGTCCCAACAAAAGCCTGATTGAGCCAAAGGACCGGGAAAGGGGCAGCCTAGCAAGACAGAAAATTTTTAGACAAAACTGCTTGACTCTAGCCAAACACCACAGAAAAACTATGGTCCTACCCCCACTTATGCCAGCAAAGGTTGAATGGGAAGCTTAGATTTCCACCCTCACTAGGCTGTAATAAGGTATCCCAACATACCTGCCAGGATATTGTCAGAGAAGGCCAAGTAGGGAGAGGGGACTTTCACCCCTGATGGCTGATAACAAGACACCCCTGACCGTGGTGTCAAGTGGAGATCACACGGGAAGCCTGGACTTCCATCCCCACCCATTAGTAATGAGGCTCCCCTCCCCTTCTCCACTGGAGAGGTGTCAGAGAAGACCTAGTGGAAAGTGAGGACTTTCACCAACAATGAGTGGTAACAAAGCCTCCTCACCACTGTGCCAGAAGAGACCATGTAGGGAGCTGGGATTCCCACCCCTGACCAGCAGTGATAAGGAACCTCCCTCCCTTGGAAGTCAACAGAGGCCAAATTGGAAACCAGACTTATACCTTCCCCTGGCAATAATAAGGCAGTTACTCACTTCCCCCCACCCCAACTCTGCCCATTCCCCTGCTGGAGCTTTGTCAGAGAAAGCCAAATAAAATAGGAGGTTTAGATAAGTTCTATAGTCCCATAACATAATATAAAAATGTCCAGGTTTCAATAAATCATTTGTCATATCAAGAAACAGGGAGATCTCAAACTGAATGAAAAAAAGACAATCAATAGTTGCCAACACCAAGGTGACAAAGATGGTACAATTATCTGACAAAGATTGAAAGCAGCCATGAGAAAATGCTTCAACAAGCAATTATGAACATGCTTGAGACAAGTGAAAAGAAGTCTCAGCAAATAAATAGAAGATGTAATGGAGAATCGAAGGGACATTTTATAACTTAAAAATACAATACTCGAAATAGAAAGCTCAGTAGATGGGCTCAACAGTAGAATGGAGGAGACAGAAAAAGAGCATCAGTGAACTTGAAGATGCAGTAATAGAAATTACCAAGCCCAAATAACTGGGGGAAAATAGACTGAAAAAAAATAAACAGAGCCTCAGGTATACTAACAGAAGGTCTAACATCTCTGTCGTCAGAGTCTCAGAAGGATCAGAGACAGAGGGTGGGGCTGGAAAAGTACTTGGAGAAATAATGGCTGAAAACTCCCCAAATCTGACAAGACACAAACTTACAGATTCAAGAATCTGAGTGAACCCCAAACAAGATAAGCCCAAAGAAATCCATGTCAAAACACATCATAATTAAACTTCTGAAAACTAAAGACAAACAAAAATCTTGATACAGTTCAGAGAAAAATGGCACTCCCTATAGCAGAAAAATAATTGGAATGGCAGCAGATTTCTCATCAGAATCTATGGAGACCAGGAGGAAGTGGCACAATATTTTTCAAGTACTAAAAGAACTGTCAACCTAGAACCCTGAAAACCAGTGAAAATATCCATCAGGAATTAAGAGAAGTTAAGACATTCTCAGATTAAGGAAAACTAAGAGAATTTGTCACTAGCAGATCTGCCCTGAAAGAATAGCTAAAGGAAATTTTTGAAATAGAAAGGAAATAATAAAGGAAGGAAACTTGGAACATCAGGGAGGGAAAAGAACAATAAAAAGAGTAAAAATATGAGTGAGTATAATAAGCTTTCCTTCTCCTCTTGAGTTTTCTAAATTATATTTGGCAGTTGAAGGAAAAATGGTCTGATGTGGTTCTAAATGTTTATAGAGAAAATATGTAAGAAAATTATATTGCAAATGGGGAGGGTAAGGGGACGTAAAGGGTGGTAAGGTTTCTCTACTACACCTGAACTGATAAAAAGATGATCCCAGTAGACTGTGATGAAATATTGTATAGAATGTGAGGCCTAGGGCAACCACTGAAAATGTTATACAAAGGGATACACACAAGAACATTATTGATAAATCAAAATGGCATTCTAAAAAGTGTTTGGGCAGTCACAGGAAGGCAGGAATACAGAGAAATGAAAACAGAGGGACCGAACAAGAAACAGAAATAAAATGGCAGACTTAAGCCCTAATGCCTCAAAGTGGTCCACTTCATCTAAGCTGTCAAGTGTATGTGCATAGAGTTGTTTGTAACCTTCCTTTCTCATGCTTTCGATGTCTCCAGGATTTTCAGTGTTACCCCCTGTTTCACTCCTCATATTGGTAATTATGTCCTCTCTTGTTTTCTTGTCAGTCTTACTAGAGGTTTGTCAGTTTTACTGAACTTTTCAAAGAACCAGCTCGTTGATTTTTCTCTATTGTTTTACTGTTTTTTATTTCACAGATTTCTACTGTTATTTCCTTCCTCTTGCTTGCTTTGGGTTTATTTTGCTTCTCTTTTTCTAGTTTTTGGGATGAAAACTTAGATTATGGACTTGAGAATTCTTTGTGGAGGGTCCAAAACCCATAAGAACCAGCAATGGGGCCCCGACTATACACAGGATGCGACAGAGAGGAACAGGCTGCGCTTCAGTGTGGATACTGCCAGAGGACGTAGAATCATCTTCTTTAAAAAGGAGGTAACAATTTCCTCTAAAACATGACAGGTTGATCACACATACTTATCTGAGCTTCTTTTCAATATCTCATTAAAGTTAGAGTAAAATAATTTCAAGTCGTAAACCCTCAAGTTCAAAGAGGACAAGAGTCAAAAAAAAATGTTTAAAAAATTTTAGAACTGAAATGTTGGTGTGCAAATGATAACTGACTTAGCAGACAAGAAAAAATGAACCTTAGGAAAGCCAATACGAAGCAAGCCAATTAGCACCTTAGAGCCTTGTAAAGATTTTAGAATTGGAGGCATGTGGTATCTCTGAAGTGGGAGTTGTGGGGTGGGGCTGAAATAGAAGATTTGGTTGAAAGCCTTTATAAAAAATAGAGTCCCAGATCAATCCCCCACCCCGGGAACTATGTATCTACCTCAATCCCACCCCAGCAAGAGTGGAGGTTTATTCTCTCCAGAGACTGAACAAGAGGGGCTCTGTACCTGGGAAAACCAACACAGATGAGCCAAGGGTGAGCAAAGAGGAATTAAAGTCCATATCCTGGAATATGAACCCCCCCATCTCCCAGTCCTCCTCTTCCTCCACTTGGCTCCCAGACATTGGCAGCCAGCCCTACACCTACCTCCCACCCCTAGGCAGGAGATTAGAGAATCTTCATAGTTAGAAAAGAGAAAAAATAAAAAATGAAGAAATTTATATTTGTTTCTCTCGTTCCTCCCCTCCCCCCAAAAAGTGCAGATTCCACCCAGTCACCAGTGAAGCTCACTAGTTGAGAAGCCTAACTGAGTTTCTAATCAGATTTTAAGTCTTTTGCTCTTAAATATGAGTGGACAATCAAGGGTCAACAAACAGGAGGAAAACATCTAGACAAGTCTCCCTCTTCCCTAAAGAGAAAACAACAGAGAAAAAGAGAATAATGAGGAAGCACACAGTGAAAAAAGCAAAAGAAAACTTAAAAAATTTTTAAGTAGAGATGTAGGAGAATATATTATATCCATGAAACAAAACCAGGATTCTATAAAAGAGAACATTCAGAGAATAAGACAGAGTTATTGGAACTAAATATACATATGGAAGAAGTTTCAAAATTCAAAAAAGGTTGAAAAATTAAGTTGAAGAAATCTCCCAGGAGTCAGAATAAAAAGACAAATGCTGTGGGGGGGGGGGGTGGAGGCGGGGCGGCGGGGTGGGCGATAGAGAAGAGTTAAGAAAACTAGATCAATTCCTGAAACAGGAGTTCAGGAAGGAGAGAACAGCAAAATGGGGGAGAAATCAGCAAAGAAATAATACTAAAAAAACTTTTTCAGAACTAAAGGGATATGTATTTCCACATTGACAGTTTTCATATTGACAGATTTCCTGTCATAATGAATTAAAAAAACCAGAATACATCCCTGAGAAATTTCCAGAAATCAGAGATACGTAGAAGAATATAAATTCTTTCAAAGAAAAAACAAAGCGAAACAACAACAAAGATTGCATAGAAAGGATGAGGAAAGAGTCTAAAAAAGAACAGAGCAATGCCTTCAAAATTTTAAAGCAGGAGTTGGCCAACTATGGCTTGTGGGCCAAATCCAGACCACAGCCTGTTTTTCTATGTCCCCTGAGCTAAGAATAATTTTTAAACTTATAAAGAGTTGTAAATAGAAAAACATAAAACAAAAACGAAGAATATGTGACAGAGACCATCTGTGGCCCCCAAAATCCAAAATAGTTACTATCTGCTCCTTTACAGAAGCTTGCTAGCCCCTGTTCTAAAGGAAAATTCCTTGCATCCCAACCGAAGTATAAGAACACATAAAGCACTCTTCCTAACTCATTCTATGAGACCAGCAGTACCCTGGTGCCAAAACCGATGACATCACAAGAAAAGAAAACTACAGACCAACATCTGTTATGAATATAAATGCAAAAATACACAACAAATACTAGCAAACTAAATTCAGCAACATATAAAAAGAATTATACACCGTGATCAAATGACACTTGTCCCAAGAATGCAAGGTTGATTTAACCTACTAAAATCAATCAATGTAATACACTATGTTAATAGAATAAACGATTAAAAGCACATGATCTTCTCAATGAAACAAAGAAAAAGCATTTGACAAATTTAACACTCTTTCATGATAAAAACACTCAATAACCTAGGAATAGAAGGGAAGTTCCTCAATCTGATAGAGGATATCTATGAAAATCCACCGCTAACATCATATTTAATGGTGAAAGACTGGATGCTTTCCTTCTAAGATCAGGAACAAGACAAGGAAGTCTGCTCTCATCACTTCTATTCAACATTATACTGGAGGTTCTAGCCAGGTCAATTAGTCAAGAAAAAGAATTGAAGTCACCCACCTAGAAAGGAAGAAATAAAACTATATTGGCAGATAACATCACCTTGTATGTAGAAAATCCTAAGAAAGCCACTAAAAACTATTAGAATTAATAAATGAGTTCATCAGGGTGGCAGGATGCAAGATCAATATATTAAAAAATCAATTATATTTTTATACACTAACAATGAACTATCTAAAAATTCAGACATTAAGGAAACAATCTCATTTATAATCACAGCAAAAGTAAGAAAATGCCTAGGAATAAATTTAACCAAGAAGTACAAGACTTGTACACCAAAAACTACAAAACATTTTTGAAAGAAATTAAAGATCTAAATAAATGGAAAGGAACCTCATGTTCATAGACTGGAAGAATTAATATTGTCAAGATGGCAATAGTCCCCAAATTGTCTACCGATTTCAAAGCAATTACTATCAAAATTCCAGATTCCTTTTGCAAAACTTGACAAGCTGATCCTAAAGTTTATATGGAAATGCAAGAGATCCGGAATAGGCAAAACAACACTGAAAAAGAAGAGCAAATTGGAGGATTTATACTTCCCAATTCAAAATCTACTACTGAGTTACAAAACCCGCTACTAATTGAGACACTGTAGTACTGGCGTAAGGCTTGACACATAATCCGTGGCATGGAATTCAGAGTCCAGAAACAAACCCTCACATCAATTGATTTTCAACAAGAGTGCCAAAACAATTCAACGAGGGAAAGAATAGGGTTTTATTTTTCAACAAATGTTCAGAGAAAACTAGATATCCATACGCAAAAGAATGAAATTAGACCCCCTACTTCACACCAGATACAAAAATTAACTTAAAATGGATCATAGACCCAAATGTAAGAGCTAGAATTATAAATCCCCTAGAAGAAAACATAGGAGCAAATTTTTGTGATCTGTGGTTAATACGATGGTTTCTTAGATGCAACACTAAAAACAAGTGACAAAAGGAAAAATAGATAAATTGGACTTGAGCCAGTTTAAAAACCTCTGTGCATCAGAAGGAACTAGCAAGAAAGTGAAAAGATAACCCATAAAATGATAAATATTTGCAAATCATATGTATCCAGGCTTATATAAAGAACCCTTACAACTCAATAATAAAAACACAGATAACTCAATTTAAAAATTGGCAAAAGATTTGAATAGACATTTCTCCAAAGAAGATATATGAGTAATAAATAAACACATGAAAAGATGCTTAGCATCATTAGTCATTTGGGAAATGTAAAGCCAACCATAATGAGATACCACTTCACACTCACTAGGTTGGCTAAAATAAAAAAGACAGACAATAACAGGTATTGGTGAGGATGTGGAGACATTGGAACCCTCACATATTGCTAGTGGGAATGGAAAATGGTGCAATCATTTTGGAAAACAGTTTTGCAGTTGCTGAAAATGCTACACATAAAGTTATCATAGACCTAGCAATTCCACTCCTAAGTATGTAACCAAGAGAAATGAAATATATGTCCACACAAAAATCTGGACATTAAGGGCCAGCCTGGTGGTGTAGTAGTAAAGTTCACGCACTCCGCTTCGGCGGCCCGGGGTTCACAGGTTTGGGTGAACCAGGTGGCGACCCACACACCGCTCATCAAGCCATGTGTGGCGGTGTCCCACATACAAAATAGAGGAAGTTTGGCACAGATGTTAGCTCAGGGCCAATCTTCCTCAAAAAAAAATAAATAAATAAAAATAAAATAAAAACTTGGACATTAACGTTCATAGCAGCATTATTCAAAACAGCCCAAATATGTAAATAACCTAAATATCCATCAACTGATGAAAGGTCAAACAAAACATGGTATATTTATATACCAGAATATAATTCAGCAATAAAAACAAATGAGGTGCTGATACATGCTATAGCATGGATGAACCTTGAAGATTATGCTAAGGTTGTCATAAAAGTATTATGTATTATATGTATTATATGTATATATGCCATGTATTATATGGTTCCACTTACATGAAATGTCTAGAAATGACAAATCCATAAAGACAGAAAGTAAATTAGTGGCTGCCTGGTGTTGGGGCAGCAAGTTAGGGGAAGTGGGTGAGCAGAAACAGTGAATGACTGCTAATGTGTACAGGGTTTCTTTTTTTGGGTGTTGAAAATATTCTAACATTAAACTGTGATGTTTGTACAACTCTGAATATACTAAAAACCACTGAACTGTATATTTTAAGGGGGTGAATTTTATGATATGTGAAATATATCTCAATACAGCTGTAAAAAAATACATATAGACATTTTCAGATATGCAAGCCTTCAAAAAAATTAACTTCCCGTTTATCTTTTCACAAGGAGCTACCTGTAGATGTGTTCCGCTGGAAAGAGTGAATAAACTAAGAAAGAGGAAAACGTGGAATACAGAAAACTAGAAATTTAACACAAGCGAGGCAAAAGAAATTCTCAGATTAATGATGAAGGGAAGCTCGTGATGACAGTTGTGTAGCAAGCTGAGAGCGCTACAAGGTAGATGTAACAGAAAGACAAAGGTGACCAAGAAGGAAATCTTTGAGGGGGAGAAAAGAAAAAAAAAAAAGAGAAAGAAACAGACTACCTAATATGTTTGCACATATTGAGGTGATTTTTATTGTTCTGCCAGAGAATTTTTGATAGGTAAGTGGAAAATCAAGCAAGCAAGCAAGCAAAGAGGCAACTATTAACTCAAAGTAAAACATAAAGTTGTCCAAAAAAAAAATTTTATTGTATCCTCTAGATCAGCAGTGAATTGCATCTCCGTGATCATAACATCAGAAACACTGAACACTGATTTCACCCGCAAGGTGTCAATTCCATAATGGGAGGATGGGAAGAAGTGACTGTGTGAGTATATTGGGTGGCAGAAGGTTGCTATAAAAGAACACAATCCTCATGTTCCATATAGGATCCAAAAAACTAAAACTGAAAAACTAAGAAATAGCAGTATAATTCTGCTAATTAGGAATAAGGAGCAGGGGGAAACAGGAGAAACAGAGCAGGGACTTGAGAGCATTTCATTCTAGGAAGCAGGAATTCAAAAAAGTGGGGAAAAGGATTGCCATTTTTCATTATAGACTTAGTAATTCTATTGAATTAAAAAAAAAAACTATACTCATGCCTTAGTTTTATTTTTTTAAAAAAGCATAAAGTTTTTTTGTGTGTGTGAGGAAGATCAGCCCTGAGCTAACATCCACGCTACTCCTCCTCTTTTTGCTGAGAGAGACCAGCTCTGAGCTAACAATCTATTGCCAATCCTCCTTTTTCTCCCCAAAGCCCCAGGAGATAGTTGTGTGTCATAGCTGCACATCCTTCTAGTTGCTGTATGTGCGACGCGGCCTCAGCATGGCCGGAGAAGCGGTGCGTCCGTGCGCGCCCAGGATCCGAACCCCGGCCGCCAGCAGCAGAGCGCACACACTTAACCGCTAAGCCACGGGGCCGGCCCCCATAAATAGTTTTTAAAATAAGGTAGATAGTGGTACTGGAGCTTCCTCAAAGCAACCAGGCTTTCCAGAGTTCCGCAGGTGCAGCACTCTGACCTGCTCTTCCTTTGCTTCAGCCCTCATCAGCTTCCCTCCTCAGTAACTGACTTAGCCCCCGACCACCTGCTCCTGTGCACCTCAGTATGGCATGCTTTGGCTTCTCCACCAGGCCCTCTCCCAATCATCCAGCTCCATCTCTGTCTCTCTTGACTCTCTCCTCTGCGTTAGAATCCTAGACGTGAGCCTGGGCCAGCTTGACTCTAAATCTATCAGCCTCGGCCAATTAGTCTGCTCCAGTCTGGTTCTCTTGGATGCTCCACCAGCTTTGTAAGTACCCTGCCTGTACATCAGCGGCAGCAGTCAGCCCTACCTCTCCCTGGACCTAGAGTGGACAGCACCAAGCACAGTTGTCCAGGAGTGGGCTGACAAGATGGGCACAATGTCCTCTCCTGAAATCCAGACGCTGCATCTGCTAATGAAGCCACAGACCATACAGGCTTATCAGCCACCAGGTCACTTCCCTCATTCACTCTGAGTCCACTAAACTCAAGGATGTCTCCCATGCTGTGATGCCAAGTCTCCCCATTCGTGGACTTATTGATTTCTTTAGCCTAAATGCAGCATATTTACCTGTATAACATTTTATCTTGCTTTTTTTTTTTAAATCTTGTTGTTTTAACTCATCTGTGGAGCAAGGGGAAAGGGTAAACACTACAAGTGACATACAATGTAGACTCAAAGTAGAGGTTCTCAGGCATATGGCTGGCAGGATGGACACAGTCCTCCCAGACCCTTGTCATCCCATGGAGAGGCATGCTTGAGCTGAACTTGGCTCAGAGTGCCACGTGTGTGCGTATTTAATCCAAGAGAGGGAACCTGGTGCCCCACTGCCTTGCGTATTAATAATGAGAGTGGGAGGGGTTTTGCAACCTCGGTTACGACCTCGTTGGCATGAGAAGTATCCTAATCCCCAGTGCAGGTTACGTGAGGAGTTTGCATATCAGCGTTGGCTCTAACCTGAGTTTTTGAAGCCCTCCTACAGAGCCAGCGTTCCGCGGGGCTGCCCAAGGGAGCCTCCAGAGTCATCCGGCAGACAATCTGGTTGTTTCTCCTAATCTAGTTTTCAGATATTGGATTTTGCTGATTTTTGTATTATCTTTTCCTCTAAGCTTTGTGCCATTTAGTCTTTATCCAAGCCACTGATTAAAATATTGAAGTGAGTGCTCCTAACCACTTCCAGTTTGCCACTGCCTGATTGGAATCAATTTTTGCTCAAATAAACTCTTCAAATTAAAAGAAAAATTAAAAAAAGAAACAAAATAAAATACTGAAAAAGTCAAGGTCAATGAAAAAGCCCTGTTGTATACCTCCATGATGACAATAATCAACACTCTTTTTGGCTATTAAACAAACAAAGTCTCCATCTAATATACCATCAACCAACTTATTCTTCTAGTTTGACCACAAAGATAGTTTGTCCAATTCCTGCTAAAATCAAGAAACCCCGTATTCATCAGGTTCCTATCCACGGCCAGGACATGGCAGGTAGGGGCTCGCCTCTGAGACAGGAAGTGAGGAGGGGTCAGGAAGCCACATCAGGCAGTGTGGAGATGGGACTTTTCATTGCCCAGGGGAAGCAGCAAAGGAGAGAAGTAAGCATAGCTTCGAGGAGAGCCCAGGTCACGAGCCTATTAGGGTACGTGTGTTAATTAATGTGTTTATCAAATCTCTCCCTCTCAGATTAGCGAGAACCCCCCAGACAGCCTGAAAGCCTTGGGCCGTAAAAATGGAGACCGCTAAGAGTGGAGAAGGGACGGAGAACTGGGAGAAGAGGGCCCCTCACCCACTCCTTTCGCTCCGTCAACCCCTCTCACATGGCACTGGTCTCCTCACATGTAGGAAGGTCATCGCATGAATTGTGTGGTATGCTAGTTACTCTCTCAGAAATATCAG
Source organism: Diceros bicornis minor (assembly GCF_020826845.1). Lineage (NCBI taxonomy): Eukaryota > Metazoa > Chordata > Mammalia > Perissodactyla > Rhinocerotidae > Diceros > Diceros bicornis. The sequence goes on from NC_080743.1 coordinate 101,085,010, forward strand.
TCATGTCCAAGCCACGGGAAGAGGACAGTGCTTAACCCACACGACTGAATTCCTCATTCCAAGCTCAGCAAGAAAAGGATTTGGGGCACTTCAGACCAGACCACAAGGTGACACATCGCTGCACTTTCAGTTTAATGCAGGCACCACTCCCGTGTGGACCTTCCTCACGTCCCCGGCACACATTGTCACTGCACTTGCCACAGCGGAGTTGCAGATATTTGTTTACACGTCTCTCCCTTCTACCAGGTTGTCGGCAGCTGCACAGATGCAGGTATTCTGCTATTCATCCTCATATTCCCGGGGCCTGGCATGTACCTAGCATACTCTCTTCATATTTGCACAGCGAAGCCGACCCTAGGGGTCCTGGAGAGGGCTAGGGTGGCATCGTTCCAACTGCCCCTCCCTTCTTCTCCACCCGACCCACGTCAGTAAGCTCAGTGCTGGGCTTAAAGTAGGTGCCCAAAAATATTTGTTGAACAGATGAAAGTCAAGTGTCTGCCTGCCTTTGAGGAAGGTCTAAGGACAGCCCTAACAGGGGACTCTGCCTGCACTGCTCACCCCTGCCCTCACCCAATCAAGGCCAGTGAAAGAACCCTGAGGCATACCACTGTGGACTTCCCTTCAAGGTGGCGATAATCAGCGTGGGCCAGGAAGTTCCTGCAGCTCAGGGAGTGAAGGTTCCCCAGCAGCTTGCCCTGTGGAAGGCGGCCTGTCCCCGTCGCGCCCCAGCACCTCTGACAGTTGGCACACAGATGGAGCGCCTGCTTTGCGCCCCGCCCTGGGCAGACAGCAGTGAGCACGTGGGTAAAGTGCCCGCCTTCATGACCCTTCGGTCCTTTCTTAGGGAGGCAGACAATGCCGACAAATCTGCAACATGGGGGGCGGTGGCGGGAGTAATGAAGAATGCCAAGAATGCCGAGCAATGCGGAGGGCTGGAGCGCACTGAGGCGAGGGTGCTGTTCTGTGAAGTGATCAAGGAGGACCGTGAGGGTCGGCAGCCTCCGAGCTGAGGCCTGAATTCAGTGATTCAGTCGTGTGGACGTGGTCACTGTGGTGTGCCCACCCGCTCCCAGCTCCTCTCTGCCTCATGCTGTTTCTCCAACAGGCCAAGCCCCTCCTACCTCATGACCTTTGCTGTTTCCACTGCCTGTGGGGCTACTCCTTCACCTCTCCCAGCTTTTGCTTAAACATCACCTTCCCAAGGAGGCCTGCCCCAAGTACCCTATTTAAAATAGCAACACCGGGCCGGCCCTGTGGCTTAGCGGTTAAGTGCGTGCGCTCCGATGCAGGCGGCCCGGGTTCCAATCCTGGGCGCGCACAGACGCGCTGCTTCTCGGGCCATGCTGAGGCCGCGTCCCACATACAGCAACTAGAAGGTTGTGCAGCTATGACATACAACTATCTACTGGGGCTTTGGGGAAAAAATAAATAAATAAATAAAATTATTTAAAAAAATAAATAAATAAAATGGCAACACCCTCCCCTCCCCATTCCCCTTACTTGCTCTATTTTTCCCTGTAACTCTTACCACTCGTGAATATACTCCATCATTCATTCTGTTATGTTTGTTGCTTTTTGCCCTAGGCTGGAAGCTTTGCTGGTGCAGGGACTCTGATCACTTTGTCTCACCACCACATCCCAAGTGCCCGGAACAACGCCTGGTGCAGGCCAAGTGCTCAATAAGTCCGCGCACATCCACTCATTCATCAACCCTGAAATGCCTACCCTGCACCAGGCGCTGCACTTGAGCCGGCAGAGACCCCGCCTGCCTGTGACGGGCAGGGACACCACCCTTCCTTCCCTGGGAGCTGTTGGGGTCGAATGCTGGTGGAAGGCGGTGTGGTTGGGTTGGGATTCTCTCCAGGCTCCACTGCCCTATCACCTCGCCCCCCTGCCATCTTCTCCGAAGAGTACTGGGCACAGGACCTGCTCAGGTCAGGAAGCTGAAGTGGCCCCAGGGAGGGTGAGCATGGCCGGAGACCTGGCACAGAGTCAGAGGAGGGCTGGTGCCAGGGGCTAGGGGCCAGGCGAGGGGTGGGCCTGCCAGGGTGGTTTGGAGTAGAGGCAGAGAGGCACAGAACCTCCTGCAGAGGCCGAGGGAGGGAGGGGAAACCCCTTTCCTGAGGGACTCCCTCGGGGAGTCTGTAATGAGCCTTGCAACACCGTCCCATTCTCAACTCGACAAGGCTCCTGGCGCTCTCAGCCGTGTGTCTGGGAGAATTAACTGCCTGAATGCCTAATGACAGCCGTGGAGAGCAGAGTCTGCGTGTGATGGTGGGGAGGAAGCACTGCCTTCTTCTTTCTTTAAAATTCTCTGTGGCTGTGCTGCAGGTTTCCGTTTTCTGAGCCCCTGTCTTCCGCCAGCCTCAGCCAGCCCTCCCTGCACCACCACCACCATTCCTGAGTCTGCCCAGGGGACTGACCTCTCTGCCCAAGCAGAGCTTTTCACACGCCCTTTCCTCAAGCTTGGCACGAATGCCTGCTGCCACAGTGCCCTCGCCTGCTGTGACCCGCTGCAGGCTGACAGTTACTTTCCCCAGGGGACCCGGACACTTGGTTGCCAACAAGTGTTCCCTGGGAACACCTGGCAGAGTTAAGTCCAGAGCAACACATTTCTTCCTTGCTTCCTCCACTTCTGAACTTTGAAATTATCCATTGAGCAAATCAATAATTCATCAGATTATCCACATTTAGTCTAAATTAAATCTCTTTGCCGCAGGCTAGACTTTGAAGTCCTGCCTCACCTGGCTCCACCACCCAGACGGCTGTCTGATAGAGTCCAGCCAGCTCACTCCCAGGCTAGACCCCTTCTCCCCACCACGCATTCCCCACACCGCCATCCCCTGCTTCCTAAGTCTTAGCCCAATCTGATCCCCTGTCCAAGAAGCCCATCCTTCTCACTTCGTCGTAATCCAGCTTTTCCTTTTCAAGGTCCCGGCTTAAATCCAACCTTTTCTGTGAGCTTCCCTGGGCTTCTGCAGCAGACAGAAGTATTTTACAATTAGAAGCACACAAATTTGCATTTAATTGCACTCCACTTGTTTGATATTTGTCAACTCTGTCTTCCCCCAGAGTGCGTGGTTAAGCAACACAAGGGCACACCACTGTAACCAGCCCCTGTGTCCCCTCACAACACCAAGCATGGCCCACTTGACGAATACCTATTGACTGTACAAAGGTGTTTCCACCTTTCTCTCCAGCTCTAGCCCTTTCTCTTTATCCAAACTACCTTTAGCCCCCCAGCCCTCAATCCCACTGTTCCCTCCAGTCCTCAGGGATCAGACAGCCCCAGTACACGTTCAGAAATGACCACAAGCCTCCGGAAGAGCTTAGAAGCGGAGCTGGAGTGGATATAGGCCAATCGTCAGGGCTATTGCAACAGGCCAGGTGAGAGAAGGTGGGGGCTGGCTTGAGGAGCCGCTGATAGACACGGAGAGAAGCGGGTGGATCAAGAGATAATCAGGGCCGGCCCCGTGGCTTAGCGGTTAAGTGCGCGTGCTCTGCTGCTGGCGGCCCAGGTTCAGATCCTGGGCGTGCACTGACGCACTGCTTCTCCGGCCATGCTGAGGCCGCGTCCCACATTCAGCAACTAGAAGGATGTGCAACTATGACATACAACTATCTACTGGGGCTTTGGGGAGAAAAAAAAAAAAGGAAGAGGATCAGCAAGGGATGTTAGCTTAGAGCCAGTCTTCCTCAGAAAAAAAAAAAAGATAATCAGAAGGTAGAAAGATGACCCATCTGTCTAGCACCATGCAGTTTCCAAAGCACTTTTGCATCTATGTCCTTTGAGATTTGTCTCCCTCAACAACCCATGACAGATGCTGAGTAGATAGAATTATTATCTCATTATTGGTGACGAAACTGAGGCTAGGAGGAGTGGAGTCCATTGCCCAAATTCGCCTAGCTGGCTAGGACAAGCTTGAGACTCACATCCAGATCCTCGGCCGTCACATCCAGGGCTCTTTCCAGGCGGGTGCCCCGGGGATTCACACTGCAGCAGCAGGGGGAGGGCGGGGAGTTAAGCTGAGGAGCCCTGACTCGGCTCCCTGCCTGAGGCTATTCACACAGTTCCGATTGATTTTTTGTAACCTGTAACTATTTTTGCTGAGTTTTTTCATTCTCCATTTGTTCTTTATTCTCTAGCAGACAAGGTACAGGAAAAAGAGCTGGGGAGCTAAGTGGGAGCAGGAGATCCTGCTTTTGGTTTTGGGATAGAGGGTAGGGGGTTCCAGATGCCAGTTTTCTGGCTTGTTCCGCCTCATCTCCCATTGGCCCTTTTCTCGGGCTCTCTTCCTCCCCACAGGTGGGCAGTGGGAACCCTTGAGCCAGATGTCTCTACCCAGTGGCTTTCAGGTCTGTCTCTGAAGAAAGCTGCCAGAGGGCAGAGCCTCTCCAGAGTCCCTCACTCCCTTTCTGCCATGTAATCATTTCCCGTTGGCCCGCCTCTCAAGACACAGACTTTTTGGAAGGGAAAAGAGGGAGAGAACACTGCAAGGATGGATTGGTAATTGTCTAAATTAACTCAGAGTTCATATGAACTCAGAGAGTTCATTTAGACTATGCAATGCCATCTACCGAGCTGGTGGGACATTCTGCTCCCACCAGAAGCAGTTGGGGGGACCCCTTCCTCTCTCTAAGGTGGTTTGAGGGTTCAGGATAGTTACTCAATTCGGAAACCTTGGGGGAAAGGCTTCTGCCTGTTGTCTGAAACTGCAGGATCCCTTCAAGGAGGTGAGGGCTGCTCACAGGGTCTGGTCCCTCCATGCTGACTTGGTGTAGTCCCCCACACCCCATAAGAGGTTCAGTTGTGTCCTGGGCGGCTGTGTGGGTGTGGAGGGCAGGTCTCCACCACTCACAGAATCTGCCCCATCCCTCACTCCTCCTCACTCTCAAGGTTCAAACCATTCCCCAGTTCTAGTCCAAGCAGCAGCCTCCCTCTCCTTCTTGTGGAGGCAGCTCTCTGAGCAAAAGCTTTGGTAAGGCAGGTTTTCTTTTGTTTTGTCTTTGTTGATGCAAATAACCCATAATCAGTCTATAAATCAAAATTGGGGTGAGTTTATTTTGAGCCAGGTCTGAGGACCATATAGCCTGGGGCCTTCCTTCTCCAAGGAAGGAAGGGCACCAAAGAAGCGGGGTGTACAGAGTGGTTATATACCACCAAAGGGCATGTATCACATATGATTGCAATGTCCCTTTTACAATAGTCACGAGATTGCCCTGTCAGATTGCCCTGTCAGCATAGCGATTGATGGACACAGCAGGTATCAGCTCTGCTGTCTCGAGGGGCGTGGCAGGTAGCAGGTCTGTTGTCTCGAGTTGGGTGGTCACAGGATGAGCACAGTAATCAAATCCTAGCCTAGGGAGAAATGCTTATCCTTAAGGAAATGCCAATGTGGGGGAAGTTGCATCCTTATCTTAAGGGCATTTGTTCTTGTCTTTGGGACAAGTTGAATGCTTAAAGCAGATATATAATGCATGTTCAAAGGCCACAGGCCCTTTTGGAAAAACAAGCTCAGGCCAAATTAGTTTTACACCAAATGGCTTCCTCATATGCTCCAATATATCCTATCGCTTGCCATTTATTTATCACTTTTAAAATTAGAGTGGAAACACAAAGAAGCTGTTAACTCCCCCCAGGGGTAAGAAGAGCTTAAACCTTAGTGCTGGAAGCTTGGATGACCTTCCACAGTGGAGTTGGGTTGAAGTTGGAAACAGCTCTCATTATTTTGTGACACACCTATAGTCAGGAAAAGAGACACAGTGAATTTCTCGATCTGGTTGCCCTACCACACTGTCATTTGCCAGGTAATTCACCAACACAATTTGTGATTCTCACTGTTATTATCTCAAGGGAGTTATTATTAACCACATTTTACATGTGAAGAGGCTCAAAGAAATTTAAAAAAGCAAACTTGTCTAATGACACATAATTATTAAGTGATGGAGCTGGGATTCAAACCCAGGCCTGGCCAAAGTCTGTGTCCACTACTCCAGTCACCACTGGGTGGAGTTGAGTGCTCTCTGTTAAAGGGATTTGCCTTGGGAAGGCCAAAGAAAGAAATGCCCAGGTGAAGTCTTTAGGGGTCAGTGTAGTGAAGAGCTGTGTTCTGGAGGCAGCTTCCAGAGCCTCTCAAATTTATTTATACCAGATCAAAAAATCAATAAATAAAAAGAATCATAAGCAAACACTGAACTCTAGTTCACAATATGATGATGGGGTGTTTGGAGGTTGAGGGTCCTGATGTCTGCAACTTACACTGAAATGTGTCAAAAACACAAGAATAGAAGGATGGATGGATAGATGGACAGGTATGTGATAAAGCAAATATAGCAGAATGTTAGTCATAGAATCTAGGTGGTGGGCATATGGGTGTTCACTATGCAATTCTTCAAACTCTTCCGGATGTTTAAAATTTTCATAATGATGCATTGGAGGGAAAATAAATCACACAAGTGGGTCACACTCACCTCTTGTCACACATCACCACGGATCAAAGGGAGCTTGGTCATGAGTCACCGAGTTCTTCCTACAGGAAGAGTCATGGACTAGACACTTGAGAATATAGAATAATGAACACATAGGTAGTCCCTGCTTTGTGAAAATGTAGGATACCTAGGAGAAAATAGGACAGAGTCCTAAAATCAACAGTTGAAAAGGCAGTGGGCTCTTTCTTTTCTGCCGTAAAGGAAGGGGAGTAGGGTTACAAATTGCTTGTAACTATACATTGCCCCAAAGCCTCTTCTGATTGACTCTGATGCATAGGAAGGCCCACTACAGTTAGAGTCAGAAAGGGCAGGAAGGGAAGGTGGCCACAAGCCTCCGGGATTGCAGAGGATCCCACAGTGGAGAATTCATCCGCGGGTCCCTCAAGGGTATTAAAGGGCAAGAGGTGCCCTTTTGGTGGCAGCTTGGTTTAGTGGAAAGTCCAGTGGAGTAGGAACCAAGCCCTTCCCACTCTGTGCCTTTATATCAACTTGAACAAGTCGTTGTTCTCTCCAAAGCTTAATTTCCTCTTCTGTTAAAGTCGCTTAACCATTGTCTGCAGGTCAAATTCTGCCTACATCTTGTTTTCATATGGCCTGCAAATTGAGAGTGATTTGTATATTTTTAAATGGTTAAAAAAAATCAAAAGGAGAATAACATTTTGTGACGTTTGAAAATTAGATGAAATTCAAAGTTTATTGTCCATAAGTAAAGTTGATTGGAACATAGCCACCCTTGGTTTTTTATGCATTGTCTACGGCTGCTTTCAACCTATCACAGAAAAATCAGGTAGTTGCAATAGAAACTATATGGCCTGCAAAGTCTAAAATATTTACTCTCTAGCCTGTTACAGAAAAAGTTTGCTGACTTGGTGTGAAATGGTCCATCTGCTAACTTCACTCCTCCATCTACCTCACTTCACAGAATTGCTGTGAGAATTAATACGAGAGCTGAGCTTAGTAAACATAAGATTCCATAAGATGCAAGGCGTTACTGCTGCCCTGATCTCATTTTTCTCAACATCGTCCTTACAAAGTAGGGACAATCTGGGAGGAATGTCTTATACGACAGAGGGGGAAACTGAGCTTAAAGAAGGGAGACAAAACAAGCACACAGAAATCAATGCCCTTATTTTACCCACAAAGCTCCCATAGTAAGGGCCTCAGCTACGTCCCTCTGCACATTGTGGCCTGTACGGTGCTGTCTGAAAAGGACCAACTTGGAGGACCATGCATTTTTCAGGAATTCTGTGAGACAGTTGTTAAAACACAGACATCATTAAAGAGTAAATTACGTAAAGTTACGATTAAATAAATTATAAAAGCAAAGGTAATAAATACTCATAGTTCATCTCTTCCCAATTATTTTAGTCCATCTTATCATTATCTGTGTTCTTGAAGTTATTTATGTCTATTGTATCTGAATGGTGAAAGCACTGTAAAACAGTGTGCTACTATGAATCTCTTTCTGGCTTTGCATTCAGTGACGTCACATTTGGTATCTTGAAATTAGCTGTGTTGGCGTCTTCACACCTTGGTAGTTGGCAAACCCTACAAATCAGGCATTCCTCTCACCTCAAAGCTGGTGGTTAAACACTTGCCTGCACACTGCTGGGACCAGAGCTTCCAGTCACAGGAGATTCCCAAGGGCGACCGTGGGCAAGTAAGTGGAGAATGACAGAGGACAGAGGGCAGACATCACGGGTATAGAAGAAGAGGAGTGTCACGGCCACTCTTTTCTTGTCCCAAGAAGCCTTTGAACCAGAAAAGGAGTATCTGCGGACTAAGGCTCCGGTACTTTTCCTGGGGAACCTGAGAGCCTTGGTGTCTGCAACCATTGCTGTGTCCCACCTTCTTTGGTTACACCTCCAGAATGGTGAGGCCTGAAAGAACCTAGTTGCATAAAGATGGGGACACCGAGGTTCAGACTTGCCAAGAGTCAACCAGTGCCTGAGAGACAGGTCTAGAGTCCTGACTTCTTCTCCCAGACCAGTTCTTTGCAGGACAGCAATGCTCTTTTACCAAACACCTGCTAATGACAGGAAATGGATGTGTGGGGTGGACATGCACGGCTGCTGTCTTCCCATTGGTGAGGATCTGTTCCCTCCTCTTCTGTCAGCAGGTGTCTGCAGGCTTTGTCCACCCACGAGAGTCTGACTACCCACGTCTCAGCTCCTCTGTCCCTCGGCAGCCCCCTTTCTCACAGCCCTTCAGTCATCTCCCTGGACTATTTTTTCCCAGCACAGGCTCATTAAGAGCAGGGGCAATGTTCAGCACATGAAGCGTTTGGCACATGGGTGGGGTGACTGACTGTGGCTTTGGGAAGCTCCTGGTAGCTGTGTTGTCAGGCAAGCTGTCAAAGAGAGTCCTCGTTCTCCAGTGAGAGGGCCTTGCGTCTGCGCTCCTTCAGGAGCAGGGCAACGGGGCAGATGCACGGGAGGAGGCGGGAGATGGCGTTCAGGAAGCGGTCCGCTCTGTGAGCACACGAAATGATTTCCGTTGTCACCTCCACTCTGCATCATGTGACAGAGCAGGCTCTTGGAAAGTTATGTTTGGAGGGAACCCAAGAGACCATCACATCCAGTACTTCATTTTACAGATGAGGAGACTGAGGCCAGAGAGAGGAAAGGACAAGGGCAAAGTTACATTGCTAGTAAGGGATGGTGTTGGATTCAAAGCCACGTCTCTCTGAAGTTGGTTCTTTTCTAAGAACAGAGCTAGAACTTGGCCTCTTGACTCCAGGCGCAATTTGAAATTCATGGAACCATTACTTTTTTAAAAAAGTAATCTAATATATATTCCTGGAAGTATGCTGAGCACCATGAAATGAATTCAGTAAGCAGCTCCTGCCATCTGTAATCTGGCTCACAGTTTAAAACTAAGAGATGGGTGTAGAAAGAAAAGGAGGTTAGGCTTAGACAGTGGATATATGAGCAGCAGAAGTTGTGTTCTGTGACTAGGGATCATACAGGTAAGCTGGGTGTAGAGGAGAAGTCATGGGCTCGAGAAACAAAGACCTGAATCAAAATCCTATCTTTCCTGTTGGTTAGCCGTGTGACCTTGGGCAGCGTCTCAAAACCTCAGATTCCCTGACGATCAAGTGGGCCATCGATATTCATTTAACAAGGATGCTGTGAGGATTAAATGAGATGTTTGTGAAGCACTTAGTATAATACCTGGAGTATAACAGGTGTTCGCATAATGCTGACCAGTGTCACTACACTACACTGCACATTAGTGACAGATAGAGCATGGTGCAGGGAGCAGACAGGGCCAGAAACATGTGAACTGGGGAAGAAAATGATTTACCTACCTTGTGTTGATCACAGGAACAGCAAAAATTCCTCATATTTGCATGTCTTCTTATAATGCACTGAGAGCCCTGAGACAAAGAAGTGTTGGTTCCATTTCACAGGATAGCATACGCTCATATTTTTTCAGTTAAAATTCATTGTTCCAAGCATGTTCCAGATTACAGGGCTACAGAGATGCACAAGCAAGGGCAGTGGAAAATGCGGTAGCCCAGACTCTGACTCTGGATTCTCGAAGCTGGTGTCTCTTTCAGGCCTCACTCACTCTTGTAGTTTGGGAAAGGCCTAGAATAACAAAAGTGTCTAGGAATTTGAGGAGGAGAAAGGAGGGATGGAAAGAAGACGCTGTGTGCTCACTCATCCTGTGGGTCTCCAGAGCACTGGGGAGGGGTGGGGGCTGCCTCTGGGGCCTCTTTCCTTGATGGCCCTTCCAGGGTTGGCATGTACCCATTCCAGGCTCATGGAGGCTCATTCCCATAGGACAATTGCTTTTGGGCTGCTGCTCCACGCTCGGCGCCAGGCAGACTCTGGCATTCAACCCAGTCGAAGCCAGAGTGCAAGGAGCTAAAGACAGGGCAGGTGCTGCGTGTCGATGACAGGAGGGGGGCGGAAAACACTCCCTGCTCACTAGTCTGCGTGGACTAGCTGGCGGGGGAGGGAGTGTGCATTGGTAAGTGCACGCATGTGGAGCATGGGCTGGCATCTGAGTGACCAGGCCTGGTGCGGCGCTTCCAAACATGATGAAAATGGAAGAGGCAGGCCTGTTGATGTGTACGTGAATATGCCTGTGGCATGGGTGTTTGAGTGCGTGCTGTGTGTTGTGAGAATGGTGGGTGGGTGTGAACGTGTGTGTGAGCTGTATACATCCAAGATGTAAACAGATGGCAAAGAGGCTGATGCCATAAGCCACAGACAAAAAGCTTTGTAGACGAATGCTTTCAGTATGAACCTGTATGTGTTGTACGTGTGTGTAGTTGGCATAGTGTTGGGTCTGGTGTTCTGTGTGTTTAAAATGTGTACAAGTAGATGAGTGAGTGTTGTGCATGTTTGTACATGAGGGTCTATATGTGTGTTGGATGTGTTATGTGTGTATCTATGTAAATCTGTGTGTGCTTCTGGCCAGGGCCGGGGGACAGGATACTAGTGCGGGACAATGACAGATTCCCATTTTCCTATGTGCCCAGGGTTCTCTCTTTCATGGTCTGTCACAATTTATCCATCCTGAGTGAAATCCTAAAGGTCTAGATAAATCAAATAAGGCTTTGACCCCCAACACTGCATCCACTCGCTGCTCACACCCAAGCCACCCAGAGACACCTCCCTGATAGTCCCACCACCAGGAGGAGCCTCTGACCCAAGGGCTGGACACTCCAAAAGCTTGTCTTTCTTAGCCTCCCTTCATCCTGTCCCTCGGTGAGCAGGGCCTGCAGCTGGACCTGAACAGTCTACCCTGGCTCTGCTCTGCAGAGCTTTGTCGCGAACGTCCCAGGTTCCCACCCAGGGCCTAGACGGGCTGGTTGGAGGCCCAGTTGATTTCCTCCCTACCTTGTCATCTCCTGAAAGCTGCATACTCTAACTGGACCCCTCTGCTCCAGGGTTGACATTCCTTTTTTGCTCATCTCTCTGCTTTTGTCTAATGAGGTGCAGGAGGCTGCTGAAACTGACAATAGAATTACCTGGGACGCTAGATTCTGCCAATTTCCATTAGGAGCCCAGGGAGAGAACAGCCAAAGCGCCAGGACACCTTGGTGCTGTATTGCAATGGGCCTCAGTGTGAGAGCAAACCAAACAACCTTTCCCCTGGACACTCACCCTGGGCAGTGAGTCAGCTGGCTTCTAGCCCAGGCTGTAGCATCCACCTCCCCTGCCCGTGCTGCGGAGCCAGAGCCTGGGAGAGAAGTGCCTCACTGCAGGGGGTGCTCCAACATCAGCTAGGCTCATCCTTGCCCAGCAGATCTGCCTGAGGTGGGTTCAACAACCTTTCCCCATTTAATGACTTGTAGGAAGTCCAAAGTCTTCCTACAATTTCCTGGGTGACTTGCTTCCTCTTGATCTCCTCTGGTTTTGAGCTGCTGGTGGATTATTTGACACATGGACCATCTCTCTGATCTTCCCCTCCCCTATCATTTTCAGTTCCCACCAAGATATTGTGATTTATAATAAGAAATATATATTTGGTCCTCATCCCATTTCTGGCTCCTAAAACCCTTGGAATTTCCTAAGTGATGAGAGTGATAAGTGTGCCTTGATAATCATAACAAACCCCTTTCGAACACACCTGAGTTTATGTCAATGAGGTGACTTTTGGAAAGCATCTAAGGATGGGGACTGGTTACCAGGGGAACCAACAACGTGCTTGGAGAATTGGAACTTTCCGTCCCACCATCCCGGCCCCAAAAGGGGAGAGGGGCTGGAGGTTGAATCAATCACCAATGGACAATGATTTAATCAATCTTGCCTATCTAATGAAGCCTCAATAAAAAAACAAAAGAACAGGGTTCAGACAGTTTCCAGGTTGGAAAGCATGTATGTACATTGCCCTACGCATCGCTTCCATCTGGATGTTCATCTGTATCGTTTATCATATCCTTTTATAATAAACAGGTAAACAGTAAGTAAACTGTTTTTCTGAGTTCTGTGAGCTGCCCTAGTAAATTAATCAAACCCCAGGAGAGGGTGGTGGGAACTTCTGATTTACAGCCAGTCATTCAGAAGCACAGGTGACAACCTGGACTTGTGATTGGCATCTGGGGGGAGGGTGGGAGGGGCAGTTTTGTGGGACTGAGTCCTCAACTGGTGGGATCTGATGCTCTCTCGAGGTTGACAGTGTCAGAATTGAATTAATTGCTTGGTGGCATTGAAAAAAACACACACTAGAATTGGTGTCAGGGGCCAGCCCGGTGGTGCAAGCAGTTAAGTGCACACGCTCCGCTGCAGCACCCCAGGGTTTGCTGGTTCAGATCCCGGGCATGCACAGACGCACCACTTGTCAGGCCATGCTGTGGCGGAGTCCCATATAAAGTAGAGGAAGATGGGCATGGATGTTAGCCCAGGGCCAGTCTTCCTCAGCAAAAAAAGAGGAAGATTGGCAGATGTTTGTTCAGGGCCAATCTTCCTCACAAAAAAAAAAAAAAAAGAATTGGTGTCAGAATTGGATCCCCATTTCAACCCATTGTGAAACTCAGTCTTTTTCCTCAATTGACTCAAAAAGACTACTCAAAGGCTAGTCTTTTCAACAGTGGTGCTGGAACAATTGGGCAAACATATGCAGAAAAAAATTAATCTCAACCTATACCTCACACCTTATATAAAAATTAACTCAAAATTAGTTAAAAATGGATCATATGGATCATTTTACATATGGATTGTATGTAAAACATAAAACTATAAAACTCCTAGAAGAAAGCATAGGAAAAAATCTCTGTGACCTTGATTAGGCAAGGAGATTTTAGATATAATACCAAAAGCATGATTCATAAAAGAAACAAATGATAAATTAGATATTATCAAAAAATAACCTTTTGTTCTGCAAATGACACTGTAAGAATAGAAATACAAGCCACAGATGGGGAGAAAATATTTGCAAATCCATTTTTGACAAAGGACTTACATCCAGAATATGTAAAGAACCCTCAAAACTCAACAATAAGAAAACAAACACCCACTAAAAAAAATGGACCAAAGATGAGAACAGACACTTCTCCAAAGAAGACGTAGGGACGGTAGGTAGCTCATGAAAGATATTCAACACTGTTAGTCATCAGAGAAATGCTAAATTACAACCACAATGAGATACCACTACAAACCTATTAGAATAGCTAAAATTAAAAAAAAGTCAGACAATACCAAGTGCTGATGAGGATGTAGAGCAACAGGAACTCTCATACATTGCTGGTGGGAATGCAAACGGCACAGCCACTTTGGAAAACAGTTTGGTGGTTTCATGTAAAGGTAAATGCACCTAGCATATGACCCTACAATCTTACTTTTCTTTGCTTAAGAGACATAGAAACTCATGCTCACACAAAAACCTGTACGTGAATGTTTACAGCATATTTACTCAAAATCACCAAAAGCTGTAACAATACAAATGTTCCTTAACTGGCAAATGGATAAACAAACTGGGGTACCTCCAGAGAGTAGAACAATACTCAGCAATAGAGAGGAACAAACTCCTGATTGACACATAACATGGATGAATCTTAAACGCATTTTGCTAAGTGAAAGAAGTCAGATCTAAAAGTCTCCATGTATCACGATACCATTTATGTGACAGGCTGGAAAAGGCATAACTATAGAGACAGAAAATAGATCGCGGTTGCCGGGAGTTAATGGCGGGGAGAGGGACCGACTATGAAGGGGCAAGACAGGGGATTTTTGGAGTGATGGGATTGTTCTATCTCTTGTCTGTGGTGGTGGACATACAACTCTGCATTTGTCAAGACCTATTGCATTGTATACCAGAAAAAGTGAATTTTACTGTACGCAAATGAAAAAAAAATAACCAGAATGTTGGGGGAACCCAAAATGGAATACAAACTAAGAAATAAACCAAACTGTATTATAAATGAATCATATACCCACGCTGAAGGGAATAAGAAAGAACCTCAGTGACTTTGGGAAAGAGTTTTTCCTGGAAACCATAAGCTGAAGATGAAGGGAAGAGCACACAGCACTGGACTCCAGTGCTCGCTTCTCATGGGGCACGTGGCAGCAGTTCTGAAGCTGCTTCATGTGTGTGCTTGCTAGGTTTAACACACAGCTCGATACAGTCCATTCTCATTATTCACAGCGGTTATGGTCTGTAAATCACTGCGAACACTGAGTCAGCAAATACTGAACCAGTGCTCCTAGGGAAAATACAGGGTTAGGTTCCTCAAGCCTCTGGTCACAAAGTTTTCATCAATCGATCAATACAGAACCTTGTCTTATGTGTGTTCCTGATTAAAAACACCTCGTTGATATATATTGTTGGCTCACTACTATTAAACTCACGACAACAGCACTGTAACTCATGCCTGAAGGAAGCTTGTCTAACACATGTATTTTCTCCATCAGGCACATCACAGCCTTCTTGAGCTGCAGCACTTCAGCATGATGCTTTGGGGGCCATTTTAAGCAGTGAAATCACCAATAAAAAGCACAAAGATGTGGAAAATATGGCACTAAATAGACCATGAGAAGGACACTTGTTTACAGTATGAGAGCTGAAGCAGGAAGGCAGAGGGTCGCCTCCTTGGACCTTAGCTGGGAATGTGTGCCTCAGGCAACTCAAATTCTTCACCTCTCCATGCATGTCCGTCCATGAACGACTGCCAAAGCACCCTGAGCGTTGATTTTGGGATTACAAATAAATGTTAGTGAGTAGACGAATTTGCAAATACAGAATCCACAAATAGCAAGGATCAGCTGTATGTTACAGATAATGAGGGCCCAACGAGGGGAACAAGGGGCCAACGCAGCCGTCTGCCTGAGGTCAGTTATGTTTCCTGAGGGCGCTACTTTCTGGAGTTAAACTCAGAATTCAAGCTGAGAGGGCCCTTAAGAGACCAAGCACCTACCACTCCTTCTACAAGGAGAAAGCTGAGGCCTGGGGGGCAGGGAGACTTGTCCAGGTCACAGTTAGCTCTGTCCTGTCTCCAGTTTCCGCACAACGACACTAGGCTGCCTCAGGTCATGTCTCCAGGATCTGAGGCCCTGAGAGTTTTGTAGTAGGATGGGGAGTTAGGATGCTTGAGTCTAGGCCTCAGTTCACCCAGATTGACCACTCTCCTATGCCACCAATCTGCTGAGAAGACTCGCTGAACCTGTGCCTCAGGTTGAGTCCCAGCCCTCCCTTCCTGTCTATCAGCACTCACTCCCCGGGTCTCAGCCATTCTTGTGACTTTACCTCCAACTGTATGCAAATTGACATCTCCAGCCCAGATCTCTCCCCTGAGCTCCAGACTCCAATTTCCAACTGCCTTCTCCACGTCTCCACCTGGGTATTTAACGGGCATCTCAAATCCAGCAACTCCAAAACAGAACTGTACCACCTCCCATCTCAGGAAATGGTAGCTCCAATTGCTCAGGCTAGAACCTTAGGCATCATCTTTGAATCCTTTCTTTCTTTTTCACTCTACATCCAACCCAGCAACCAATTCTGTTGGCTCCAAGCACTTCCTACCACCCAGGCCCTCTGATGGCTGCACGTCCTCCTGAACTGGGTCCCTGCTTCTCGCCTCGCCCCGTACAGTCTGCCCAACAGTAGCTGGAATTGTCCTTATGAAAAGTCTTGTCATGTCGCTGCTCTTTTCAAAACCCTCCAGTGTCCTCTCTCTCTCTCAGAGTAAGATCCAAGACCATGGGTGATGCCCAAGGCCTGCGTGAGTTCCCATCTCCTCTCCTCCCACGCTCCACTGCTCCCCGGCTCCAGTCACATGGCTCCTTGCTACCTGAACACCCAGGCGGCTTCAGCCAGGCCTGTGTTCTCACCATTCTCCTGGCCTGGGAAAGTTTTCAGAGAGCAGATTTGCAGGCCATCAGCAGCCCCTCCAGCCCCCACCTCGGGTCCAGACAAGCGGAAGATCTGGGTTGGAAACCTTTGTGGGCGGGGCAGGGGCAGGCCTAGAGTCTATTGATCCCAGCTGTCCTGCACCCACTAGCCATCCTCAGTACCTCCCCTTCTGTACATTGTTTGCCACTTCAAAGTTGGACTTCCGTCTCCTCTCCTCACATTTGGAAAGTGTCCCTAATCACAGGGGAATCTAATTGCCACTCCTTCTGAGTGAGCTCACTGTCTCTGTTATGCAAATGTGGCTATGACTGTGTCAGGCAGGTTCTGTTGCATTTTATCTTTCCTCCACTACATCCTCCCCCAAACTGGAGTTGCAGTGCCTATTTTTTTATTATGAAGGCCCCTGAGGTCCCCAGTTCCCCCAACCACGGAAATCGCCTTGATTACCCACTCCGGATCCCAGGAGCCACAACAGGCCCACGTCAGGGCAAACAGAAAGCAAAATAAACAGCGTTTAGTGGAATTGATTTTATTTCTTTGGAAATGCAAATCAGAAGCTTCCAGATGAGCGCTGGGAGCCTCAGTGTGGGGCGGAGGAAGTTGGCTCTGGGAACAGGAGCGGAGACTGCAGGAAATCAGGCCCGTCTGCAGCCGGAGGGGCTGCGCTGATTCAGTGCAGGGTGGGAGGTGTCGGGGGGAAGCAGCACCAAACCCCAACCCGTTACATTTGTTATTTTGTCTCATTGAAAGTGTCTGGGCCCTGAGCAGAGGCTCTTGGGAAACTCTGGCCCGTTTCACTGGCAGCCTTGGCTGGAGTGTGTGCTTCCCGGCTCCCTAAGAGGAGGCCAACTCACTGCCCCTGGGATGGTCCCGGATCCCTTCCTCAGCTGCCATCTCCTGGTGACCCTTAGTGGCTTCCCCAAAGTAGGCAGAGTAGGAGGCAGGGAGAGTCTGTTTCAGGTTCCATTTGTTCATTCCTTCACTCACTCAACAAACAAACTGAGTGCCTAGTATGTGCCAGGGAATACTCTAGGTGCAGGAAATATAGCAGTTAATCAATTAGACATGAGCTTCCAACCTAATGGAGGGAGACAGACAACACATAGCAGGTGGATACCTTAGCCCAGGTGGCAGTGAGCACTGAGGAGAAAAGCCGGGATGAAGGGGACAGAGAGTGACTGGATGGCACAACTTGGCAAAGGTGGCCAGGGAAAGACTCCAATAAAGGGATGTTTGAGCAGAGCTCTGCAATGACAGAGTTGGAAAAAGAGCACAATAACCTTTGACTCTTTGCTATTTTGAGCAAACAGCCGCCCCCAAAGATTACAGATGGAAGAAGAATCAGAAGACAGGACTCAGGCTCAGAACAAATGTACCCTTAGCCCAAGCATTTCCCAATTTGCAGGTTCCCCATTCAATGACACCAGGTATACGAACCCATAAAACCTCGTCCTTTCCCCTGAAATATATATAAAAAGGGCCCTCCCATTTTCTCTTAATATTTTCCCATACAGTTACCTTCTTAGAACAAAGAAACACATCCAAAGACTCACAGACTTGAGGTTCTGTTTAGACTGGATGACCATGCACCAGGCACTGCTCTAATCCCATCACAGGTATTAATTCACTCATTTCATCCCTTCAAGAGCCCTCATTTTACAGAGAGGGAACTGGAGGCACAGAGAGGTTAAGTAAATTGTCCAAGGTCATAGAGCTAGCAAGTGGCAAAGCTGAGATTCAGACTCAGGATCTGTGTTTGCGACCTCTGTACTAAAACATCTGGAAGAGAACTTAGAGAGCTTTGTGTCCAACCATTTTACTTTACTTAGAGGAACCCAAAACCCAGAGGGAGGAAGTGTCTTGCCCAAGGTCATACGGCTTGTGAGCAGCAGATGCCATGGGCAAGTGCCCAGGTAATGAAGCCAGAGCTGTCCCCTCTCCTCTGAAAAAGGTCACCTGGGTCAAGCTCTTCCCTGCAACCCCAGTTGCCTCCCCCTCCCAAGGATCATAGCCCTCGCTCCCTTCTCTTTGAGGGGGCCCTTCCCAGATGCCTCTGTCAGCCTTGTGCAAGTCTCACCTCCTCGGGTGAAGGGGAGGAGGCTCTGCCCGGCAGTCCCGCTAAGAGTGACAGCGCCGCCCACTGCCGCGTCATCTCTGCCTCACTCATCCCTGTCGGCGCCTCCCAGCTCCCAGCTGTCTGTCAGCAGCTGCTGGGGCTATAAATAACCAGCCATTGGCAGAGGCACCCTGGCAGAGCGGGGTGGGGTGGGGGGAGATGGGGCGGGGTGGGTGACAGGCGGGGAAGAAACTCGGGGTCTCCTCCGGGCTCGGATATTCGGAGCTGCTCCTCAGAGGGGCTAGCTGAGGCCTGAAAGAGGAAGGGGATCTGGGCTTAGCAGGAGGCAGCCGAGCAGAGGACCGGAGCAGGCAGGCTCCGTTACCGCCTCCGAGGCCCTCCAGCTCTCGGACACCTGGGGCAAACCGCGCCCCCCCCCCCCACCAATTCTTCCCTCCAGCACCTGATTCTTGAGGAAATATACGGGGGACTCCTCCACCAGGGTTCGGATCCCGGGCGCGCACCCACGCACCGCTTTTTGGGCCATGCTGAGGCAGCGTCCCTCATGCAGCAACCAGCAGGATGTGCAAATATGACATACAACTATCTACTGGGGCCCTGGGGAGAAAAAGGGGAAAAAAAAAAAAAAGGAGGAGGATTGGCAATAGATGTTAGCTCAGGGCCGGTCTTCCTCAGCAAAAACAGGAAGATTGGCATGGATGTTAGGTCAGGGCTTATCTTCCTCACACACACACACACAAAAGTAAAAGGAAGGTTTTGGCAAAACCAGGAGGACAAAGAACAATTCACAATTCAACTAGCGTTTATCAAGCCTCTTCCGCATGCTGGGTGCTTCCACACACATCGCGGCACTCCATGTCCCTACAATCCAGGGATGGGCGTTATCTCTGGTTCACAGGTGAGGACCTGGGAAGTGGACAGGGGAGATGCAGGGCTGGAAGAAGCGTTCGAGATCATCAGCTTTGGTCCCCACATTCTTCTGGGGAGACACAAGGAAGTTAGTGACAAGCCCAAAGACACACAGCCAGGGAGTGGCAGGGCTGGCTGGAAACAACGCAACAGCACCTGGCAGCCTGGGCAGCCGGGGCCCGCCATCCCTCGGCGGCATGTGGTTGGCAGCTGCTGGGCTAACGGCAAGGCACCCTGGGAAAGTTGAGGAAGAGGGCTGCTCTCAGAGGGAAAGCCAGGGAAGGTGCTCTCGTGGGGAACCATTTAACAGACCTCTTTAGGCTCAACAGTGGTGCCCTTCTAGT
The DNA here is from genome assembly GCF_020826845.1 of Diceros bicornis minor. Taxonomy (NCBI): domain Eukaryota; kingdom Metazoa; phylum Chordata; class Mammalia; order Perissodactyla; family Rhinocerotidae; genus Diceros; species Diceros bicornis. The sequence continues at coordinate 101,104,633 of NC_080743.1, forward strand.
ATCTCCAGGCACAGAGCAGTGCTCTCACCCTTGGGTGTGCATCAGGATCCCCTGCAGAGATGTGGAAACGGAGTCCTGAGCCCCACCTCCAGGGTTTCAGTAGATGTATTGTTTATATTTTTTACTTTCTGTATCTTATGATGTTTTGACATCTTAAAAACCTTTCTGACTGGGGAGAGAGACGGCCCCTCCCAGGGCTAACCAATTCTTAGAGATAGCAAAGCGCCCAGCTGGGAGTGAGCCTTTGATATGCAAACCAACCAATCGGAGCCAACCTCCTCCAGCCCATACACCCTGGGAGGCAATATTCCTCTGCTTTAATCATCCTAAGGCCAAGTACCAGGCGACTAGGGACCACTCTATTGCGTAGAGCCCACTGGAATTATTCAAACTAGCCAGTCCTAAACTATTTACCCTGCCCCACCTTGCCTTTCCCGAGGAAACCCCAATAAAGGCCGTGGCCTAGGATCTCCCCTGCCTCCTGCTCCTTCTGATGATGCTGGTGCTTCCCCACATGGCCCTACGTGGTGTGCCTCCTGTTTCTAGAAGCTGTGAGTATAATAAACTTTGTTTTCCTGAGCCTCTCCTGTGTCTCTTCTTGTGGCCAAACCTGCCTGACCATCACATGAAAGAGCACGGCACAGTAGGTCTGGGGTGAGGCCTGAGAATTTCAATTTCTAACAAGTTCCCAAGTGATGCTGATGCTGCTGTTTCCAGGAACCCCACTTTGAGGACTACAGTCGGCCCCCCTTATCTGCAGGGGATACTTTCCAAGACCCCTAGTGGATAGACGTACTATCCCCCCCACGAATAGTGCTGAATCCTATATATACTATGTTTTTTCCTATACATACATATTTGAGGTGCAACAACAAAACTAGCACAAATTGCTTTTTCCTTCTTCACAATTTCATGAGTAGAATGTCCATTCTTACCACAGATCTTACAACCTCAGCATACAATTTTTTTCTTTCCTATTAAGTCGAGAACTTTCACCTTTTCACTTTAAGGAAGTGCTTTATGGCTTCTCTTGGGCATATCTGAATTGCCAGCATCAATACTCTTGCACTTTGGGCCCATTATTAAGTAAAATAAGGGTTTCTTGAACACAAACACTGCAACACCGAGACAGTCGATCTGATAACCGAGACAGCTACTAGGTGACTAACGGGCGGGTAGTGAATTCAGCTGGATCCGCTGGTCAAAGGGATGATTCACGTTCAGGGTGGGAAGGAGTGGGCCAGCGTGAGACTTCATTTCAGAACAACACTCAATTTACAACTTATGAATTGTTTATTTCTGGAATTTTCCATTTAATGTTTTCAGACTGAGGTTAACCAAAGGTAACTGAAACTGCGGAAAGCAAAACCTTGGTTCAGGGGAGACTGCTGTATTGCTTTAGGGGATCCAGAGGCAGCTGGGGAAGGAGTAGACAAATTTGCATTGGGCCCAAGAAGCGTCTTGAAAGGAAAAGGATCAAGACGCTGATCTCTTATTTACCCAAATTCAGAAAGTCCTGATGGACTGAGATGGTGATGACCTTGGACATCACTAGTGAGAATGGATGCCAAGAGCCCCCAGGGAGACTTCATCCTGAGGAAAAGAGAATCTAGGCAGGGCTCTGTAGGGTGGTCCCTGGACTGGCAGCATCAGCATCGTGGGAGAGCTTGTTAGAAATGCAGATTGTGAGGCCCCACCCAAGACCTGCTCAATCAAAACCTCTGAGGGTGTGGCCCCAACTCTGTGCCTGGACGAGTGCAGCAGGTAATTCTAACACAGTAAAATTTGGGAAGCACTGGTCCAGACTGATCATCTGACCTCAATACTGGAGCCTAGATCGTCCTGTGGCAGAGTGGCTGATCCTGGCACAGAGTGTGGCTGTGGCTAGAAACTCTCCAGACCCAGCTACTTAGCTAGTGACCTTTGGGGACAGTGGCTGAACACGTGAGTACACACTCGCTTGCAGTGTGTCAGGGCCCAAGAGTGGAACATCCTGTGCCGGAACGGGTCAGCAAGGGCATCCAGGCAGCCACAGAGAAGCCCACTGGACAGTGTGCGAGCCCATCGGAGCATCGGTTCACGAGGCAGTGCCGGCAGCACCGACTGGTCAGGGCGGCCAGGTATTACCCCCTGGCCCTTCCCACCTCACAAGCCCGAGGACTTTTCTAACAGTTACACCAGCAAGAGTTGGGCAGGAGGAGGGGTATCAAGAAAGAGACATTGGGCTTCCTGCTAAACCGGGCAGATGGACACTCCAAGGATTAACTTAAGTATTAAAAAGATCCGTGACCTGATTTATACCCTAAGCAGACGAAGCACATCACACTGGTTATCTTTCAATAAATGTCATATTTTATTTACGCTTCTAACAGAGAGAGGTGCTTACTGGTACTTGCAACCGAGAGTTCTGACTACTGGTGATCCAAGGGCGCGGGCTGTGGAAGGAGGCCATTTAAAGCGCGGTGTGTGGCTCAGTGTCTTCACCCGGCCCTGAAAGGCTGTGGACTCCAAGCAGCTGAAGATGTTTCCACGAAGGCCTGCTGCAAGGGAGGGCCCAGGAAAGGAGTGAAGGCAAGACGCCCTTGGGCACTAGGGGCAACCCGGGCTCACCTCGGCCACACCTCCCCTCACCCACAGCTCCAGGCTGGCTGCCACCTCCTGCCTCTGCTGAGGCTGCTCCCTCTGTCTGGAGTGCCGTTCTCCACCCTGCCCCTGATACCAAGCAATGGACTCACTCTGCTCGCCACCATCAGAGCCAGTTAATTACAATGAGTTAGAGATCGAGAAATGAAATTTAATTAGCTTAGCTGGCAAATCGGAAGACCGGTGACTAATGTCTCAAAGACCCATCTTCAAAGATTACAGAATCTTGAGGCAGTTCTATAAGGAAAATGGACAGTGAGGAGGGGGTCCAGGGATGTTGGTCTCCAGGCATGACGGGCTCCAGACCTCACATTGTTCCATTCTTCTCTCAGCTGTGATGGATACCTTGTGGGTGTGTTTCCCACCTGTGGTCAGCCTGTTCCTGGAGAGAAACTCACAGAACAAACTTTTAATTTATCAGGCTATTGGGGAGTACATACGTAAGCGAGGCCATAAATCAGGAGAGCATGTGAATTTTTTGGAGTATGTGCAGAGCAGCGAGTAGTCACACGGAGGAGGGGCTGGGGCCACTTGGTGTAACAAGATGGCCTTGCTTATGCTCACCTACACCCGGACGACAAACATCTGGGCCTCCTCTGAGATTTGGCTTGGGGACCTTTCCTCTGAAGGTTTTCCAGACCTGCACTCTGGCGGTGTTGCCCTCTCCTCCCAAGCCTGCTGGACACTACATGAACTTCTGCCCAGCACAGACACGTTCTCCTGCCAGACTGTGCATCCCCCAGGGCAAAGACTGCCTCGCCTCTCTCCTTAGACCAGCACCTGCAGGACGAACAAGACAGACACTGCCCGGTGGGGCCTATATCAGGTGCAATTTTTATAAAGATATCCAAGTAAGGAATTAAACACTGGTGATGAGCCTTCAATGCCTGGTATCTTACCAATTAAACTACCCAGGCTTTAGCACCTTATCTGCTTTAGAAGCACTCCTACCCTGGGGAGCTCCCAATCTCATGGGGGAACCCAGCCCCCTCCCCGGGAGCTCCAATGTGATGGGGGGACCCAGCCCCCACCCTGGGAGCTCCAATGTGGTGGGGGAAACCAGCTCCCACCCCGGGAGCTCCAGTCTGGCAGGGATGACACCGCTGGTCCTCAGGGAGTTCCCAGAATGATGGGTAATACGTCAGTCATGACACTGCTTCCTGCTGTTTATTGGTTCCTGTTCATGGCGTGGGAAAGGTGGCCCCTGGAAGCCCACGGCAGAATTGTCCTAGAGTTCACAGCCCAGAGGAAGAGTCCTGCGTCCTGATATCAGACCTCAGAGAAGGTACTGTGTGGCACCCCCACGTGCCCATCCCTTGGGCAGGTGGTGCAGGGCGAACAAGCGTACTGGCCACCCTACACAGAATGGGTTTGCCAGAGGAAGGAGTTCTGGTAAGGGGGTGGGGGTGGCAAGTTGTGCTGGGCAGACAAAAATACTGCCCCAGGCTGCCGAGGACACATCAATCCAGCCCAGAACGCTGCTGTGGGGCATGTGCAACAGAAGCAAGCACAGATGGATACTCCCGAGTGTGCTTAAATGCTGGGAGGGATCCTGGTGCTGAGGTCAGGGGGAGTTAAACAGGGAGGCCTACAGGGGGAGGGGACTATTGACGGGGAATTGGGAGAAAGAGAGCAATCGGTCTTTGGGGCAGAGGAGGCTGAGGGGTCCCTTCAGAGGCCTGGGGACAGAGATGGGGTGCATTGGGGGCCACTCTGCGGAAGGAGAAGACAATTTTTCAAAGGATGCTGGAGACCTGAGGCCCTACCATTCCACAAATCCCAGGGTCCTTGACCTGTCTGCTCCCGGTCACAGCAGAGGACACTCCCCCACACTCGGGGCTTGGGACCAGCTCTTGGGAACCTACCGTCTTAGAAGGACTGAGGAGAAATAGGAGTAGTTTTATTCCTTCCAGAGTGAGAGATGGGGAAGGGGATTTAAGTCCTGTGGAAATTAGAAATAACAGTGGGGGAGGGGGAATTGAGAGAGAGACAGAGAGAGGTTTTAGCCTGTGAAAGGAGCAGAGTGTGGGGTGGGAGAGAGAACAGGGGCAGCCCTCACTGTTGTCATGGCAACACAGACGAATCCAACAGCACCGTAAACACCATCGTGTGAGTCTTCTGCTCAGCCAAAGCCCCAGGATGGAAGGGACAGGGGCAGCAGAGCCCGGGCGTGGGGATCAACCCCAAAGAGCCTGCACCTGTCATGGCCGCACACTGCGGGGGGCCCAGCACCACCTGCCGGGGTGGGAGTGGGGGCACCTTTCAGAGTCCCCTCACCCCTTGGAGCAGACAGAGGAAAGCCCCACATGCACAGTGCCTTCACCCACATAAGGGGGCCTAATGGAGCAGTTTGTGCAGCGGGAATGGTGGGGCCCCACCGTGGGGAGTAGGGGAGGCGTCTCCACCAGGTGGGCCCACACATAGCCCACAAAGCCCAGGGCTTGTGGCCAGGACCAGGGATCTGGCGAGGCACGGCCCTGCTCCCTTCTCCCTGGGAAGGGGTACTCCAGTCTCCAGATGGACCCCAGGAAGGCAGATCCCTCAGCTGGCTGGGGGAGGGCCGGCCTGGGAGGAATCTCCGCCAGCCACCAGGAAGCTGATTTCCTCTCCTCCCTCTCCTCGGCTCCCTCCTTTTTTATTTTCATGCTCCCATGTCCTCTGCTCATCTTCTCTTCCAGCTCCTTCTTTCCTACTAGCCTCTCCTCCCTACCCCTCTCCCCGCCATACTGCTTGCTCCTCTTCCTCTCCCCTCTCTGCCTTCCTCTGCCTCTTGTTCCCTCGGCCGCTCTCCTGTCCCCTACCCGCCTTCTCTCTATTTAAATCCATACTGAAGCCAGAGGAGTGGGTGGAAAAATACCGCGCTGGGGACAGCAGGGAGGAAGGCTTCAGTGCTGGGCCTTTTCCTTCCTGCACAGTAGAACCAGAGCAGAGATCCTAAGAGGCATTACCACAGGGTACAGGTCACCCCCGCACCCCGCACCCAACCCTCCTGGCAGCCTGAGGCCAAAACTCAGGGGAGGAGAGAGGGGCCGCACCCAGCCCCCTCTTGTGTGCCGCTACGCTTCAGGTCTCTGTGATTGCAGACCCGTGGGGAAACCGGAACTCCCCCGAGTGTGGTTCATTTGGGGACAGAAATCCTAGGTGTTCTGCATTTGTGGTTTAGCCAAAGCCCACTGAAAGCCCTCGAGGACAGAGTCGTGTACCAACGAACCGGGCAGCAGGCGGAGGCCTGGGTCCCTGCTCTGGGGAGTTCCCCGAGGTGCAGGAACACCCACGCCAGGCCTGTGTGCTGGGTGGCCCTAGACCTGGAGCTGGGAAGGAGCACACTGGTCAGCCTGAACATCTGGTGTGGACAGTTGGTTGGGAAGACTTTCTCCAGAATTAAAACTAAAGTCCAGCAATGAGGAAGATCCTTTGATTCCCATTCTGCTAAAATAGAAATACTTCTTAAGTTGTAAACCCACCCGGTGAGATGGGAGCTGTTCCTAATGGCCCACAAACACATGTCCTGCAGCTTACAGACCCTTATTTTGTGGGCAACTACCCACGGAGGAGGCCCCCACCCCAGGGACAGCTACACTAGGCATAGGCTAGCCAAATGGTGTCCCAGGATGTCGCCCTGGCCCCCTCAAAGGAACTGTTGGCCCAGGAGACTCCCCAGATGGATCCACATTTATATCCAGAGTCATTTTAAAATCTCCTAGATCCCAAGTGTGGGCTAAGGGTAGGCGGAAGTAGGGCTGTCACCCCGAGAGCCTGAACTCTGGGGCCCAGGTGGCAGAGGTGATCAGCCATCGATCAAGAGCATCTGGGGCTGTGTGTGTGTGTGTGGGTGTGTGTGTGTAAAATGACGGAAACACACACACTGCACAGAGAAAAAAGAGAGAGGAGCAGGCTAGCCAGCACGGGTGGGGAGAGCATAGACTCAGAAGGCCGTGTGGAGCACGCAGCTTCCTCCCGCTATTCACCACATCTGCACCTTCCGATCATAATGATTGTGGCGGTTGTCATGGAATTCTGGACGTTCTAGAGCACTTGGACTTTTCAGAGCTCTTTCTCATCTATTATCTCATTTGATCCTTGTACCAGTTTCACAGGGATCACTTTCCTAACTTCCAAGATAAAAGCTCTGAACTCAGAGAGGTTAAGTGATTTGCCTAAGGTCACACAGCTCATTAGATTTGACAAAGTACTTCCCAGATGTTTCCAGTGGATCAGAAATGTCTGCTTTTTCAAAAAGAGATGGCACACTGCTTTGTAGCTCACTCGTCTAAAACACATCAGGTCTAACATTGGTTTAGTACAGCCCAGGAACTTGCCCCTCTGAGATCCCTTGGGCCTGGGCCAGCGTGGGATGTGTGGGCACTGCCCTGCAGGAGAAGGGGATAAGTAAAAAGCAAAATGCCTGAAAAAGCAGCCCCCACAAGACTTGTGACCGCACCTGCATACACACATACACGTGCGCACGCCTCACCTGGACACCCTCTCCCTGGGCGCCCCGGTGTCGTCTCCCTGCCTATTGGTGTCTTTGTTGCCAGGCCTGCTCCCAGAGCAGAATCCAGATCTAGTAGAGGAGCAGCCCATCCCTGCTCTCCAAGCTCCCCTCGTGGGCAGGACACACACACACAAGGAGTTGACATAGGCAAAGAAAACACATCAACAAAGGCAGAGTCACCACCCAGCTGCAGGAGCTTTACACAGCCATGGCAGGGGCAGGCAGAATGGGCAGAGAAACAGAACTAGAGGTGCTGAGTCTGTGCTCAGGAGCTGACTCCCAGGGTGATCTCTAGTCGGTGTACACAGTCCAAGGCCCCCACGTGCACGGAGCATGGCCGGCGGATTCTTGGACCCTGCAGGCTCGGGCTCATGTCCTGAGCTTCCACTGGGTCTGGAGCAGGAAGATGAGGCTGCAGGAGATCAGATATTGTCCCCGCCAAGGGGTGGAGAGGAGGCGCCTCCAAGGAGGCTGGGCCAGCCACCTACTGTGGCCAGAGAAGCAGCGGGCGGCTGCCAGGAGACCAGGCCAGTCCCAGCAGTACCTCAGTGCAGCACTGAGACCCCGGCCTTGGATCTTCTGGCTCCTTCTCCATTAGAATGACAAGGAGAGAGGCCACTGCAAGGAGGAGGCATAAAAGACCTGTGTCTCAGGTCACAGTGACCTCCTGAGAGCCTGCCTCCCTCCTGCAGCTCCTCCTCCCCACTGGCCTCATCTGAGATCTTCTGGAGGTTGATTTAAATCAAGCTTTCAAAAACAATCCTACCTTGTATCCCTTGGTTTACATTCCCAGGGCTCCAGTCTCCTGCTTGTAATTTGGACGGCACTGAAAAGGTACAAACAGCCCTGTTTGAGGAGCCCACGGCAGCTCCCTGCCCTTCCGAGCTCAGGGAAAGCGTCAGGGTGAAAGATGCCATCCCCCCCTCCACGCCCGCCCACCCCAGGCCTGGGGGTGCTGGGGAGGATGGGCTCCTGCCCTGCCTGGGGAGCACGCGGGGAGACGGGCAGCAGGGCTCTCCTGCTCGCTGCGCCACGGCTGTTTCTGCAGTTCACAGCTGGGCACCTAATTTATAAGCTGCTTGTACTGCCGTTGTCAAACAGCCGCAAACCGAAGAAATAAAGTAGCCAGAGGAACGATGTCTCCCCTCTGCTTGGGTGTCCCAACCTGTCTGCCATGTCAGGGCCTCTGTCAGAAGAGCCAGGGAGCTGACATCCTGTGTGACAGACCCTCCAAAGTGACTCCCTCAGGGCCCTTGAGGGTGGGAGACACATTGAAGGAGGCTGGTGGGGAAACCAAAGCTGGCTCACCGCAGTGGAACACCTCAGCAGACGGCTCCCCAGCCCTCCAGAGAAATGAGAATATGCCCAAACCTCGCTGCCTCCCGGCTGAGAACACCTAGAACCTGCTCTCCAGTTCTTATGCGGGTACCTTGCCAGCTTCCCCTGGTGCCGAGCAGAGAAGGGCCAAGGATGATGTTTGGCAGAAGGAAGGCAGTAATAATGTCGTTACCCCGGGGCTCCATGCTGCCCAGGGGGACAGCCCAGCCATCCCTCTGCCCACCTGTAGCCCTCGTGGTCCATAATTGGTGGCCTCCAGATCAGCACCTGACTGTGCAGGGCTGGTCCCTCATGGAGAACGGTGTCTTCTACAAAATGATACCTTAGACTGCTGTGGTGCCCCCTTCTCATCACTTCTGGGCTGGGCCTAGAGTGGCCAGGTGATCCAGACGTGATTCTGGGAGGGGAGAGGGGTAAGAGGACACGAAAGAGGTAGCAGGCAGGCATAAGGATGCTGCGTAGTAAGTGTGGGGGACCCCCAGGGAAGAGCTGGTAGCCACTCGGGACTCTCCTGCTGGGCCTCAGGGTGGAGGGCTGGGGAAGCTGGCCATGTCTGAGAGCCACTCTTCTGCGGTGGGCCTTGACCACAGCACATGCTTGGTCAGGTGTGGAGAAGCCCAGCGTTCTCCCGGGCAGTGAGAAATGTCAAGGCTGGCCTCTCCTTGACACACAGAGGAGCACAGAGGAGAGGGATCGCTTCTCCCAGGGCGTCCAGGCGCCGGCCATGGAGCTGAGTGCTGAAGACTGTTTCCTGGCTGGGGAGGAGGAGAAGCTGCTTCAAGCTACGGGTAGCTGAGCCGGTCATGGTGACTCCGTTGCCCAGTCCTGTTTGCTATAGCTCAGCACAGACAACCAGGTCCAGCCACGGCCGAGTCAAGGCCACCCTCTCTCCACAGCCACCCAAACCACGAGCTCACCTAGCCCTATCCAGAGATCCCTCTGCTTGGAACTGCCAGCCCAAGCCACTCTCTGCCCACGTTCTTTAACCCAGACATCCCTCGCTCCCAGGCCAGGCCTCCCTCTGCTAATGGCAACTGCACTGCCCGCTCCACACCGCCCCTGTCTCCCTGCATCACAGCCCTTCACTCTTAAGCAGCATCGCTCCTGCACCCTTCCTGCCCTCCCACCACAGCCCTGGTTAGTTTCCCATTCATTCAACACCCTGTGTGGGCCTTCTCTGTAAAAGGAAAGTGAGAGACACTGGGAAAGGGACTGTGACTGGTACCCAGTCCCTGCCCCAGGGGGGCTCACCTCAGTCAGGAGTGATGTCAAAGACACCCACCTCCCAGTGAGGAAACTAGTGACGCTCTCAGCGTTGCAGAGCTAGTTGGTGGCAGAGCAAGGGCTTCCCTCTGCCGTCTTTCCAGAACTATGTTGTAACATGTATGGATGTGACGTCGGGCCAACCTGGGCTGGACTCCTGGTCCTGCCATTTTCTAGTTGTGTGACCTTTGAAAAGTTACCCAGCATGTCTGAATCTTGGTTTCTTCACGTTTAAACCAGGGACCAAGGCCTTGCTTACAGGGTTCTCATGAAGAGCAGGAGAGACGATGTAAGATGCAGGCAGCAGAGAGAGCGGGGTAGGTGGCGGCACACGGGGGAGGCAGGGAGCTGAAGGAAGAATAAGGACGGCGCTGACGTGACTGTGCGTCAGGGACGCCCCAGGGACGCCCTCACAGCAGCCCTCTGGGGGAGGCGCTTTCACTTTCTAGTACAGTTGAAGAGAATGAGACTCCGAGAAAACCAGTGACTTGCCCAAGTGACCCAGCTCACAGGTGGGAGATGCCGGGAGTCCCACCTGCAGGCCTGCCAGTGCCTCTCCCGTCCCCTCTGACTCGTCTGCAAGTCCTCTGACTCTCAGCCTATAAACGTGTATTTGTCCTTGAGGTTTACAAAGCACTCTGAGATACAGAGCAGGATAAGGTGTAATCCTTGCCCTCCAGGAACTTACAGTTTGGGGAGAAAGGACATAAATATAAAAGGTAGCTGATGGTCCACATCACAAGTAATGACAAGTAACTCCCATGTGAGTTCCAACCCGGGAGGGACCACAGCAGTAGTCAGGGAAGACTTCACAGAGGAGGCAGGGACTTCAGATGGGACTTGAAGGATGGGAATGTTCAAGAAAAATGGGTAAGTGGGGATAGACATTCCAGAAGGTAGAAGTGGGATGAGCAAAGGCCCGGAGGTGGGATTATTCTCAGTTTGGAGAGGAGATACTGAGTCCCACACTCACATAGCATCTTCTCATTCACTCATTCTTCTCTTTGCTCATCCATTCATTCAACAAATATTTCTTGAGCACCTACAATTTGTCAGGCATTGTGCTAAACCCTGGAGAGAGATGAACGAGTGTGGGTGCTGTTCTCAAATAAGTCAGTCTAGATGGCAAGACCAACAGCACAATGTGAAAATATTAAGGTAGATGAGTTTGGGTGCTGGGAGACCCAGAGGAGGGGCCCTCCATCCTTGTGGGGCCAGGCAGGGTTTTCTAGAGGAGGTGGTGTCTAAGCTGAAACATGAGGGACGTGAATATAGAATGATTTAAAAACATTCATACTCACCATCATCATGATCAGCATTGTCAAAATAACTTACATTTATTGAGCCCTCACTAAGTTCCAGGGACTAGACTGGGTACTTTACATATATTCTCTTCTAATACTCGTAGCATTCCTATGAGATGGATGCTATTCATTACCCTTATTTAGAGATGAAGAAATGGAAGCTAAGAGTATTTACAAGACTTGCCCAAAGTCACATAGTCAGGAAGTGGCAGAGTCAAGATTCAAACCAGTTCTCAACCTTTGTGTCCTTGACCATTGACCCTCTAGTACGGTGAATGTGTGGGTGTATGTGTGCACATGCCTATGTGTGCTTGTGCATGCGTGTGCATGTGCATGTGGGGGAGGGGGTTTGTTTAACCCATTGATGGATGTTTCCAGTCTGGCCACAGCACTCCCAGTGTCACTCCAACTGCCCATATCCTCAGAGGTTGGCCTTCCTGCCCCTGGAAGAGAGGAGGTTCCTTCCTCCTCCGGAGGAGGTTGATCCTTCAGAGTGTAAACCTGGTGCTCCAAAAAGCCAGAGTGCCAAAAAGCAAAGGAGCCCCCAGAAGAGCCAGAGGCATCTCCTCCCTTTTCCTGAGCTTTCCCCACCCCTCCAGCTCCTTTTGAAGAACTGGCCCCTGGTGAAGTGGGGGGTGGGGGCAGGGAGCTGCAGGGCTGACTCAAAGTTATTGCCAGGACAGCTCAGGTCCTCCCTGTTGTCACCTAACACCACCAACTAACAAACCAGACCTGTCAACCAGAAATAAACTTATGGAACTCGTTCTCCAAGAGAGGCAGCACAAAGTACCACGGTGGGCTATAGACCAGCTCTGCCATTAACCACTGCAAGGTCTCAGGGTCTCCACCCACAAAATGAGGGGCTTTGTCCAGATAAGTCTAGTCTATTTGTAAGGAGATGGGGAAAAGGGCGAGACACTCCCCCAGCTGATTGTCTACCTTCCTGGGAGCCCTACAAGATCAGGATGCAAAAGATGGAGGTAGGCCTCGATGGGCAGTGGGGAGATGGAGTGTATTTAGAGCAGGACAGGCCTCTGTCTTTCCCTTCCAGAGATTTAGGGCAGAGAGAGAGAGCAGACCTCCTGGGGCTATTCACGTGGGGAGGAGGTGAGGGTGGTTAAATGAATCAAGTCTTAGAATGGCCCTTCTAGGCCCCCTACCCCAGACCCCCCTAAGGTGGCAGCACTACGTGTCCTGTGCCAACTGCAGTGTGGAGCCTCGGATCACCAGAGCACACCACTGGCTCAGAGGATGCAGACGGGCCCCAAATAAAGCTGCAGCAGAACTCAAGTCCAATGGTAACTGAATTCGGGATCCTCCTTAAACTTGAAGGTGAAGCTGTTTAGGCTTAGAATAATCAAATAAACACAATAGTTCATAGTCCTGCCTCAAAGGGTAGATAATCCACTTAAAAGACAATACCCCAAGAGGAGGCACAGGCTGGAAATATAGAGAGCTCCCAAATGAGATTATAACGATTCCCTGAAAATGGATTCACTGTAGGTTAGAAGAACTAAAGTATTTTAGCTATACTCCTAATATTTGAGAATGCCAGGAGAATCCAGCCCGTCTGCACCCACCCTGGACATCACACGAGAGCTCAAAGCCGGGCCGGGGCTGACAGATGGTGGTAACAAAAGCTGAAGCTTCCTTTTTTTTTTAAACCAAGAAATGGACATGGGTACAATCCACAGCCCTTATTCAGATTTCACCGGTTTTACGTGTGTGTATGTGCGTGTGTGTAGTTTCATGCAATTTTATCACACACGTAGATTCGTGTAACCACCACTATAATCAAGACACAGAACTCCTCCATTCACAGAGATCCCTTTACAGTCACACATGCCCCTCTTCTCCTCCTTAATGCCCCTCCTCCCCAACCCCTGGCAACCACTAATCTGTTCTCCATCTGTATAATTGTGTCATTTTGAGAACGCCATATAAATGGAATCATGCAGTATGTGACCTTCTGAAATTGACTTTTTTCACTCAACATAATGCCCTTGAGATCCATCCAAAGTGTTGTGTGTATCAATAGTTCATTCCCTTTTTGTTTCTGAGTCGTATTCTGCGGCATGGATGTACCACAGTTTGTCTAACCATTCACCCGTTGAATGACATTTAGGCTGTTTCCAATTTGGGGCTCTTACGAATAAAATTGCTTTGAACACTCATGTACAAGATTTTATATGGACATAAGTTTTCATTTCTTCAGGAAACACCTAGGAAGGTGATTGCTGGATCATATGGTAAGTATATGTTTAGTTTTTGAGAAACAGCAGTTGGGGGCAAATGGACAGATAGGCACATCTGGGAACCGCAGGGGTCTCCATCGCGTGGCAGAGGCATCCACTATGGCTAGGCCGGGGCCTGCTGGGAAAAAAACTGATACTTATCGCCCTGCAGAGGCTGAGCCTTCAGCTGACACAGCCGGGAAACGACCAAAGGCAACCAGAAGGAAGAGCTCTCTGAACTCCGGAGCTATTCAACGCAATCTAGGGAGAATCAGAACCAAAATATAAACAACAGAGTGATACTGGCCTCCAATAAACCCCTAACCACGCTAGAAAGATGGGCTGCCCAGAATGATTTTTAAGCTCTAATCATGTGCTGGTAAATCAGAGCCCTGTGCATAAAGAGCACAATCAGAGAGGCTTCACTGTTCACTAAGGAGCCTCCCCCAGGCTCTGCCTCACCTGACTGGAGAAGCTGCCAAGTGGAGCGCACCGGGTCTTTCACTCACTCCCTCAACAAACATTTGGTGAGGCCCTCCTATGTGTGCAGCACTCTGCTAGGCTTCTGACCTGACCAGAAGAAGCCGGTGTCTGGACAGGTGGTCACCATTTGGAGGTGAAACATAAGTTCTGCAGAGCAAGAGGATGTTGAGAGCTGTTCTAGGGTACCTTAAGAAAATTAGCATCTCTACTGCTAGAGCTTCCTAACAGAGGGCAGACTACAGGACACATGGAGGAGGCAGGGTTCGGGGACCTTAAGAACGATGGCTAACACTTATTGAGTACCGCGTCACACACCAGGTGCCAGCACTGTGCCAGGCATTTGACAGTAATTTAATAGTGTAAGATGCACACGACATATACTTACTGAATTTCCTACTATGGGCCGAATGACCAAAGAAGACCCTGATTTCCTGGGATGGGGAGAGCGACTTGGACAAGAGACAAAACGGTCCTTGAAGAGTCCCAGCCCAGCACGGCCAACGCTTTTCTGCTTTCTTGTGCTAGATATTAGGGCAGTGATTCCATGACTCTCCGATGGGGAGAGATGGGGGAGCTTAATCTCCAATTTGGGATTCACATAGAGATTAAAAAGCGTATCCAAAATGATACTATAATTCTATATTTGGAAAATAAAAATTATTTTATTTTATAATACAAACTACAGTAAGTCAGGCCTGATAAAATGGTCTTAGCTGGTGCAGACACATAGAAAAACAGCAGTTCTCAAAGAGGGCAAAGTTCTGGGGCAAGATGCAGCAGAATCTCTGAAAGCGTGTGCTATTTCTATACTTATCACAAAGAGAGCTCCAGTGAAAAGAAAGAAAATTTACAACACTGTATTTACATTGTATCACATTCACCCTGGCCCTACTCACTTTCTTAAATGATTGACCCTCGCCCAGCCAAAGTCAGAAAGCATGAGCTTCAGAGCACCACTCAGGGGGCCTTAGATGTCTCCTGCTCCATCTTTCCTTGGCTAACCTTGTCCCCTTCTTGCAAGAAGCCCTTTGTGATGTCAAGTTGTTCCCCTGTTCTCTGAAGGTTGTACAAGGAGGGAAGCACCTCTCGCTCCGGAAACCGACCAGAGCAGCCCTGGCTGAAAGGTCCCCTCTGTTGGCGAACTTGTCAAAGTTCTGCCTGTGTGGAGGGGTCCTGCCGCCTCAGACATTCCCTTTGGCAAATCTGGCAGCAGGAGGACAGGGAGGCTCGTAGTGGGAGACCATAGAGTCTCCACCCTGAAGCACCCACTAAACAGCATCTGGCAGCCCCTAGAATGTTCTAAACCTCAATCAGTGGAAAAGGAGCAAGATCAGCTTCTTCTCTTTGTCCTTAAGAAAAAAAGATACATTCCAGATAATTTCACCGTAATGAAAGAGGAAGAACCGCTGAAGTAGCAAAGGAAATAAATTAACGCCATCTCAGCCAAAATCACACACAATTAAAACCTGGATCTGAATGTACTTTCCTGTGCAGAGAGAGCATCATGAAAATGACATGCATTAGTCATCCACTCCAGCCACCCTACTCGATTTGTGGGGAGAGCATCTCTGACATTGCGGGGGTGCAGGGAAGGAGAGGGGCTGGGGGGCCTGGCCCAGGTCCTCCGCTTTCTGTTGCCCCATCTGGAGTCTGACGATGCCACTAGTCCAGGGCGGAGGCATCCAGGGGAGCCAGTCAGAAGAGCCTCCTCCAGAGGCCACTCACCATCTTCCCTTCCAGGGTGGGACCCACCAGGCAGAGGCAGGTGTCTGGGGTCTGTGAAGGGATGTGGACCATTAGCATTCCTGCAGAAGTACACAGCAGTAGCCCAGCTTCCGGACTCTCTGCCCGGGGTCCTGGCCTGCCAGGAGGCCAGCATTTGGGGGTCACCCCTCATGTCCTGCCCTCAGGCCGCTCGGTCTCCCCCCGCTCAGGTGGAGCTGAGCTCCTTTTCTTCTCCCTCCTACTTTTCTCCTTCCTCTCCTTATCATTTTTCTTCTTCAGAAAAGAAAAGAAGACCCCCAGCAAAGGAGATGGGTTTATAGTGCCTGAAGAAAAAAAGACAGAAAAGACTTGAGGAACCGAAAGGCCCCCGGGTGCCTACACACAGAGGCTGGTGACCAGCGACGGGCTGTTCTTCATCTCCCCTGAGGTTAGAACAGGAAGAAGGGGCAGCAGGAGCCATAAGGATAAAACATGAGGACGAGCTTTCTGAGAGTGAAGATTTTAATCCCGTTGACAAGTGGCTCTCGGGAATGGTGGGATCTCTTTTCTATGAGAGGCAGGGAGCTGCGGAGGGGAGAAAAAAAGGAAAAAACAAGAGAACCCGAGTGAACTTTGACTGGAGGATGTGGGCTGAGTCTGGTTGTGGCCTCTCCCCAGCTGGGAGACTAGCTGCCGTGAACCTTAGGAGGACTCGGGAGACGGCACGCTGAAGGCTCCCCGCACAGAAGCAGGGGCTCCCTGTTGGTTCTGCTCACCTTGCTTATCACGCAGGACAGCTCCTCAGGACAGCAGAATGGACCAAGCTGACCTCTGCCTGAAGAACCGTTTACTCTGGGATCAGGACTGTGCCCAGCCCAGGCCTTCCTCAGCACGCTCTCCCGCTGTCCATTTTAAGGCCTAAGTGTCAGGATTTAGGGCCCAGGATGCTTGCTTTAGGCTGCACAGCAGGGCTGGCACTAGGGTGAGGCAGGGAAGCGTCTGGAGCCGACATTTAAGGAGGTGCCCACTCTCGGGGTCCTGCAAGTGCAGGGTCAGCCCCTGAGGGAGAGTGCTTTCTTAAATTTGTGCCCTAGGCAGCTAGCCTGCCTCATTCTGGTTCTAGTCTTGCTGCTCAGCTCTCTACCTTTGCTGTTCGATGTGTTTCTGGACGGGAAGAATATAATAGCCCTTGACGAAGCTACAATCCCGGGGGGTCATCTGGACTCATTAGTTTTTAGCCATTGACTTCTCCCTAAACCTATGGAGGTGAGATGGAAAGGACAAAGTCAGACAGAGTCGGAACCACCCAATCGATAATACTGCTGGATCTGGGGGACAACTCAGACACTTACCCCTGCCCTGAGCACTCCAGGGTGGGGACCCCCAACCCAGGGACTGGGATATATGGGAGATTCTGTCCTATGCACAGAGAGCCTACAGGAAGTCTGCCATGAGCAAGGTCCTGTGCTGGGCACTCTGGGGAAATAGTAATGAATGATACAGTTCCTTGGAGGAGTTTATAATTAAGTAGGAAGGCGGGATACCCAGACAAAGTACCTTTTCAGACAAAGCGCAAATGATTGCAAATAAACATAAAGTGGCATAAACCAAGACTATTCCTGCAGAAGGGAAACAGAGTGGAGTGACCAGAATCAGGAGTGAATGGGGAAAAGCTTCCTGGGAGGAGCTGAACTTCCTCCATAGTTTACAAATAGTGTTCCTCAAAGTGTGGTCCTCAGAATCACTTAGGGAGCTGGTCAAAAATGCGGTTCAGGAGCCCTACTTCAGACCCACTGGGTGGGATCCAGGAAACTGCATTTTAATCAGTTCCCCAGGTGGTTCTTGTGCACACACACTTTTAGAAGCACGAGTTTAGAAAGCAAAAATAGACCCAGGTGGTGGCTACCAGGACACACCTCAGGAACGATCTCTGGAGAGCCCTGGGAGCTCTAAGATCTGTGTTAGAATTCATTCAAATATTGGAAGTGAGATCATAAAGATTCCTTCTCTGAGAGAAAATAAGGAGGAAAATATAGAGGTCAGAAACAGTGCAAAGAGAAAGGCAGGATCAGGATACGTGGAGTTCTAGTTCCTTTGCCCTGTGAACCATTTCTGAAATGAAATGTTCAGAAATGAATAGAGTCTGATTGGAAAAGAAGACAATCAACAGAACTAACTCCAAGTAAAAAGGCTGGATTTGGGTCAATACTTTATTCTTATCATGTGAGATACTCTGTGTGTATCTTATTTGCAGGCTCTGGGAAGAAATAGGCAAGGTGCCATAGAGATGCCTGGTGAGAAATACATTGAACACTGTGACTCAGTACACACTTGTGCTTACAAGAAACTGGAACACAAGTGTTAGTGGAATATGTTCTATCCCATTTTATTTCATTTTTTTAAAGTTCTTATTGTGTCCCACTAAAGGGTCTCCACCTGCAGTTTGAAAACATTGAAGTAGATGGGAGGTGTTTGATGAACACTTAGGGACAGTCTTCTTGGCAGCCTGTGGGTTACAGTGAGGTGGGTCAAAAGTCAAATGAGAAAGTCCTTGAGGGTCCCGGGGACTGACCTCTCAGGAACCCTAACCATTCTTCTCTCCTGCCTTCAATTATCTTCTCAAAAACTTCCTCCTCCAGAAAGCCATTCCAGATCAGCCTCATCCAACTTCAAGTACTGCAAGCCCTCTCATGTCCCCCATTTCTGGTGTATGTGTAGACAGCCCTTAACTTAGAGACAAGCACTTCAGAGTGGGCCAGGGGGACCCGCAAAGGATGCTGCCTGGTTGGTCTGTTTTCAGATGTGCCATGGGGCACAAAACGCTTGTTCCCCAACTTCGGACCTCTGAGAGCCTCCTTCTTGCCTATACGGGTTCCCTATGGAGGGAAGGGGAGTCTCTCCAGTCCTCTCCATGGCTCCCTCCTCCTCCCCAAAATACAATTTCTCCCAGGAATCTTTTGAATACATTCAATTAAACAGAATGGGATTTGGTTACCATATTGCCCAGTTTAGCTGTTTTATATACTCAAATTCAATTTAACAAATACAGAGTACAGGTGTATCATTTACAGTTGATTAAATATGGTGCTTATGGTGTTTATACTTTTTCCTATAAAAAGTTGGGCACCAGGACCTTGGTGAGGAATGTAATTTCCATTATCACATTGTTTCTGGGCAAAAACAGATTCAACCTACATCATTTTTACCTGCAGCGCCTTTTCCAGGAATATAACCCAAGACGAATCTGAGGACTCCCTGCAGCTGCACACAGCTCTGCCATCTGCAGTGCCCTCCTGCCCTTCTAGTTCTCTGTGCTCCAAGGGTGTTTGTGGATCCTGGGAGCTCCCCGAGGGCAGGGGCCAGGGGAGGATCCAGGTTTTGTGAGGCCCTCTTAAGACAAAGAACACATACAAAATTAAGTCCAGTGGTGATATTTCTTTAGAGCCAGGAAGATCATAACAATTTATGTAAGCCTTGGAAATTCAGATCCCTTTCTTCTGACATCTCTTCATTCGGTTTACCAGAAATGCTCACATAAAAATGTTTCCTGTTTGCAAACTGGCCTCCTCTACCCACTTGGAACATTCCACAACTTCCAGCTCTCATAGCCAACCCTCCCCTCATCCCCCATGTGAGCAACCCTAAAGCTTAAGCGTCATCAGCTTCATCGTGAACCTGCCTCTGGCAAGGACCCCGTATTCTCCTTTCACCGTTGTCCCCAACAACCAGAGAACAGGGCTCTGCACTCACTGAGCCCAGGCAGGGAGAGGTCAGAGAGCACTGGGCATACCAGGCCAGCGTGTCTTAAAGCAAGGTTAATCTGGTCACCTGAATCAGAATCACCTGGAGAGTTTGTCAAAATGCAGATTCCAAGAACTACGGAATCTGACTCCAGTGTAAAGCGGGTGAGTCTGCTTTTGTACACATACTCTAGGTGATGCTTCAACCTGAGGACCACTGCTCTAGGGCCACACTCTCTACCTAGTTGGGTCACTGGTGGGACAACAGTCCTCAGTGACTCCAAAGGCCCAATCTAGGGCCTGCTGAGATGGGGGCCGGGCAGAGGCTGCATCCAGCAGAGGAGGGCCCACTGAGGAGGAGGCTCCACATCTCCAGCCTCCCTTCTCTGACTTGGCTTATCTGCCAGGCTCCAGGAGGAGCCCTCCTCTCCTTACTGCCCCCCGCCACACAAACAGCACGCCTACCAGCTCAGTGTCTGATCCCCACATTAAAGAGCCAAATAGAGATGAGCTGAGGATCATCTGGAGCAGCATGTAATCCCAGCATCCTTCTCCCAAAACACTCTGGTGTCACAGAGTCCCATGCTCCCTGGCAGGAAGTCATGCATGGCTAAGCCTAGAGATTAAACTTAGAGGGCACAAGGTCACTAACAAGGCCGTTAAATCCTCTGGGTAATTACGTAAGAGCTTCCAAAGGACTGAATTGAGTCTCCATCTTTTCCTGGGAAAGGATCTGGCTCAGGATGGCAGCCATGGGAGCCGGGTTGAGAGAGAGGGAGTACCATTTACTGAGACTTGCTGTGTGTCAGACACCACCTCATCACCGGACAAGTGTAACCTGTCACCTCGCACAACGATCCTGTGAGGACGGATTAATGCCCTTACCATTACCCTTGTCTGAAAGGAGTGTTGCAGGGCAGTTGTTCAGTGCTTGGGCCCCACCATCAGATACTCCTGGGTTCACATCTCAGCTCTACCGTGTACTAGTTATGTAATTGTTGAATCTCTTCTTTCTCCTATCTCCAGAGTCCTAGGGTTGGTGGAATCTTCAATGAGCTGAGGCATAAATGTGCTCATCATCATGCCTTACACGTAGTAGGTGTTCAACAGTATGACTTGCTCTTACTTGAATTAGTATTTTTACATAGGAAAGAATTGGAGCTCAGAGAAGTTAAATACTTTCCCTAAAGCAACACAGAGTAAGTGATAAGCAGAGGTTCAACCTCTGGCTCTAAAACCTATGCTCTTTCCTCAGTCCCATTGGGTTATAAGAAATTTGGAGTCAGCTCAAGAGAAAGTTGCCCCATTCTCTCCCCGTAGGCAATGCAATTCCCTTATCCTTTACCCAGCCTGTGTCTTATGGGTCCACCATTCAGGAACCAGACCCTTGGCAAATGTTACTTGCTGTTCCCCATTTATTCTTCAATAATCAGTTATTGAGCATTTGACTTGATGCTGTGTAGGACAACCTCACCCTCCAGAAGACTTCAGTCTGGTTGGGAGCTAAGACACGCTAGGCAGCATGCATACGTGCTGGGAGTCTGGGTCACCAGGTCGCTGGGCTGGTAAAGGACTGGTAACATTTCCTTCTTTTCATGACAGGCTGTGTACAGTGACATAGGCCCTCAGGATGGTGAGGTGGCTCCACTGAATTCACAAGGGACCCAAATACTCATGCTCAAGAGCTTGGAGTCAAGTTTTGACCCCTTTCACTCAGTCTCAAATTCGGCCAAGTCTTCCTTACAAAGGTCCACTGCATTTACTCTCCATTCTCACTGCTCCCCTTCCCCTCCTGCCTATGGCGGCCTCCCACCTCACTCGCCTCCCACCTTCCTGCCTCTTTCATCCCAAATCACGCGTGCACTGGGCCGCGGCTAAACTGCTCAGCCTGGCGATCCAGGCTCTTCATCAGCTGCTCCCACTCCGCACGCCCGGTACGGTGCTATAGCAAGGGCACTGCGGGCTCAGAGAAGAGGGTTGAAATCTGCCTAGAGATCCCAAACTTTCTGAGCCTCCATTCTCCTGTCTGTTAAATGGGGTCCAAGTCCATTCAGAGGATAAAGTGAGAGAGACATGAAAAGGCCTGGCATCCAGTTGCAGCTCTCTGTAAACCACCCTGCAACCCTCCAACCCTGCCCCGCCCCCCATTCTACTCTGCTGGTCTCTACTTTCCTGCGTTTGCAAGTCCCTGTTTCCTCTGTCAGTTCAAATCCTATCGCGCCATCTAGGCTCAGCTTGAAGCTCAACTCCTCCGTAAAACCTTCCACGAATAACCCTAGCCCATAATGGCCTTTCTTTCTGTATGTCTATGGCACTTCCAGTGCCTTGAAATCTTAAAATTTGTTTCAAACAGTTCCACCTTGTTCCTCTAAGCTCCCCAGGCCATTATGGCCCACAAGCGGGGGTGGAGGGTGGGGCTTGCCGGGGTTAGGTGGTGCAGTGGGAACTGCCTACTGGCTTATTGACTATACGAAGGCAAGAACCCCTCTGCGTCACAGAACACGCAGACCTTCAAGCCCACTTTACAAAAGCCTCCAGGCATGGAGTTACCACTGGTTGTGCCCTCGGAAAAGATAGAGCCAGAAAGCTCTGTCTGTGCTCTGTCCTGCGCTCCACTCACAGGAGGCATTGAGCTCAGCCTTGGATGAAGGAAGACAGACAGATGCCACTGCTGGCAGGACTCACCATACCTTGGGCTCACCCTCATCCCTCCCCTATTGTTGGTTCTGCAAGCTCTGGTCAGGACCATCAGCCGGGTGTGGCCTGTCACGGAGCTGAGCTTGTTGTCCATTCTGAGTGGTCCAGGCTGAAGGCCCCACTAAGGCATGGGCCTTCAGCCCTCACTCCAGCAGGAGACCCACTCTCCCAAGCCCAGACTAGTAGCAGTGACCCAGCCTTTGGAAGTCACCAGGCAGCGGCCCGGCACTCACCTTCAGCATGGATCAGCTCCTGCTCTCCTTTCCCAGTTCATAACGCCCAGCCTACAGGATGGACATCCCCAAAGCCAAGCCCTTGCGTGGGCTTGCCAGCTGCTACCTACACCTATGTAGATTAACATCCTTTGCTAAGGGCCAAGATGGGATCTTCCAGGATGCCAGAACTGCCCAGCTCAGGGGGCAATGCTGGAAGGGCTTAAGAACTCAGGGTGGGTAGTCCACTCCATTCTTTACGATGAGAGGTGCCTGTGCTCATGGACAAATTCTAACCCACCAGCCAGCAGCGGCATCTGTCTTCCTTCATCCAGGGCTGAGCTCAATGCCTCTTAGGAGCTGAGCGCAGGACAGAACGCTGCATTCCTTAGTCCACTGTTCACTTCGGAGGGGAGCACCACGCAAAGCAAAAATGTGGCCTTGGGTGCATGCCGTGCCTGTGCGCTGTACCTGTCCTCTAAAGGCTGCTGAATTTCCCCTCTATCCTCCTGGCCTTTGCCACAGGGTAAGAGGCAACATCAGAAGACCATCCCTTTCTCTCAGACCCAGGCGCTGTGCCCCCTTCTCCTTTCAGCCAAGCCTTGCTTCTAAAGGCGCAAGAACACCACCGGCCCGGATACTCAAGCTTTAGCATCTGGCCCCACCCAACTTCTGCCTGCGGAGTGTTCACGTGTGTTAGGGAGAGGGGGGCCCCTGGCCACTCAGGAGTTAAAACGGCAGCGGGACCGGAGGGGGTGGCGGGGCATGCAGACGGGGAGGAGGCAACCGGAGCGGGCTGGGGAGGCTGGGAGAGCGGCGGAGCTGCGAGTGAGGAGGGGCGCGCGGCGGGGGCGCCGCGAGGGCCTGCTCGGTGCACTTGCGAACGCGCGGAGCGCAGAGGGAGCGCCCGGCTCTCGCCCGCCAGCGTCCGGCCACGACGCGCGGAGGGCGCGGGGAGACTGTTATTCTGCGCTCGCCTTCGCCGGCTCTGCCCCAGGACAACTCCGCGGCGGGGAGGGCGCGCCACGACCCTGCGCGGGCGGCGCGCGCGGACCGGCCTCCCCCAGCCCAGCGCAGCCCAGCCCAGCCTGGGCTGAAGGCGAGCGGCGCGCAGCGGACAGCGGCCGCGGGGTGAGTGTGCGGCCCCGGGGCTGACCCAGGCGGGCGCGCGCTGGGGGCGCCGGGGCCGTTGGCGGGGCTGCGGGGGCCGGCGGGGGCCGGCGGGGGCTGGGGGAGGGGCGGCCGCGGGCTTCCGCCGAGATGCCTGCAGGGGAGCTGGGGACGCGCGGAGGGAGGCGGCCGGAGGGGAGCGGGAAGGAGGCTGGGGAATGTAGAGAAGCGGGCCGACTGCGCGGCTGGACCCGAGGCGGCGGCGGAGGGGGCGTCTGGTCCTTAATCCACCCGGAGAGCCCGACCCGCCCCAAACTGTTGCCGGGTGGAGCGCGGCCCTGAGATGCCGGGAGCCGAGAGGCGGCAGAGAGGTTAGGGAGGGCGTGACGGGGGCGGGCTCGCGGGTGGGAGCGCGCCAGAGCCTCGGGGACTTCCCCTTCCTTGGAGCTCGGGTCCGTGCGGGGACAAGGTGGCCTTGGTGCCTGCCCGAAGTATCTGGAACCAGGAGCCAGGCTCCTCCCGGGCTGGCAGGGGTCTGTCCGCAGCCTGGGATGGGACATTTGGGGGTGGGAGATGGGCCGGCATTGGGCTCCGCCTGGGGGTTCTGGGAGTGGGAAGCGGAACAGAAGACGGCTCTGGGCCCACCGCAGCACCCAGAGACGAGAAGGCTGGTCAGCCACAGGTGGTCCGTCTGTCCTGCAGGCAAGGGCGGCGCAGGCTCTGGCTGCCCAGCCAGCGAGGGGGCGCCGGGTGAGGGGGAACTGAGCTCCACTGAGGGCCGAGCTGAGAAGCTAAAGAGGTGCAGGAGACCTGGACCTGGGGGTGGGCCCTAGGGGGTTGCTGTGCCCCTGTCTGTTCCTGGGATCCCTCCCCCACCAAAGCAGCTGGAAGGAAAATGTCAGCTGGGCTTTGTGCTCTGTTTCTCAGGCTGCCGCAGCCCCCATCTGTTGGAGCCAACGCAGCTTCTAATTGGGCGACTGGCAGGGTCGGGAGGGGTGGGCTGGGCACAGTGCTCAGTTGCCAGAGGTGCGTGGGATAGGCCCCCTGCTTGAAGACCTCCGGAATTAGAGTGGTAGAGAGAACAGCCTCCCCAGGTCAGGGAGTAGAGGTGGCTCCCTGCCAGCTCGCTCACCATCATAGGGGAGATCTGGGTCTTTCCATGCACCCAGGCTGACGGCAGGCTCCCCCTTCCCCGCCAGCCTGCGATGGGCTCTGGCCCAGTGTCCTCTTCCTGAATGAGAAGGCCAGGATCCCTTCCCACTGCCCACTGCTCCTTAAATGTTCCTACAACAAAGAGCTCTGGGCATGGGGTGGGCAGGGCTATGTACAGGGCTCTGAGGCCCCCTTGCCTGTGGGCCCTGTTGTTACCAGAAAAAAGTCACATGTGGGCGGCCTGACCCACTTTCCTGGCTGGCCAGGTGGCCTTATGGGGAGAAGGTGGAAAGAGAAAGGCGCAGCAAGGGGGTCTGAGCCTTCGAGGCCCTCTTCCCTTCCGTGGGCTGCCTCACACCAAGTCTCTGCCCTCCTGCCTAGGAGTCCCTCTGGACCTGGGATGGGACCTGGTTATTTGGAAAGGATGGAACTAAAGGCCTCAGTGCTTCAGGGATTGAGACCTGCCTGGGGTCTGGCAGACGCCTGGTGTCTAGGAGCACCTCCAGATCCACACCCGCCCCTGGCACAGCCTAACCTGAGGGAGACGCGGCTTGGCAGTGGGAACTCAGAGGTCGGCTCAGAGCCGTTCTTCCACCGAGGCTGAGAGCAGCTGTCCTCTGTCCTCTCCACAGTTCCTCCCCACCCCCATTCTTTCTCCCTGTGCCTCCCTCCCTCCTCCTCCTCCCTTCTTTCTCCTTCACTCTCTTTCCTCCTCAAGCATCTCTTCGTCTCCCTCTCCCGTCACACTGCTCTCCCTCTTCCTTCACCCTCCTCCTTCTTGCTGAGACTTCTCCCTCCCCCCGCTCCAGGTCTCTGTCTCCACCTTTGCCCCCTTTTCTTCTGTAAACTTCAGCCTAAACCACAAGCCAAGCATGTGCACACGGCTCGAACATGCTGACGGCGGGAACACGCGCACTGTTGGCTTTGCTGCATCCTCTTTGCAGAGGAGGAGAGGGGCTGGCGGGCCTGGCAGCTGCATTTCTCTGTACTCATGTGTCCTGTACCTTGCCATTTGCCCCTCCTACTCCAACCCCTGCTTCCAAATTTGAAAGTAAAAAGAAAATCTATTGCTTTTTTAAAAAAATTCATTCAGCAATTTATGAGCACCTACGTGTGCCTAGCATTGTTTTAGGAGCTGAAGGTACAGCAATTAAACAAACCTCCATGTCTCAGGGCAGAGCTGAGCTTGTATGTGGACTTCCCAGCTGAGTAGTTCGCTGCCCACCAGGCTCTTTCAAAGACCCGCTGTGTGGGGGTGGGGGGGAGGAGTGTGAACAGTGCTAGTGAATTGTCATCATCACACTAGTGACCTCCAACATGACAGGCCCGTCTCCTTACAGTATACCAGGTCCCACAAAACTACAGACCCAGGGTTATTCTGTCCTTAGGACCTTTCTGACTTGAAAGGATGGACCAGGTCGTATCTCACTCACCGTTTATCTGGGAGGGCTGAGTAGAAGGCCAGTCTGTTAGACAGAGAAGGAGGAAAGAAACAAGTTTATTATTGAGCACCTACTAAGCACCAGTGTGTGTTCGGAGCTTTACAAAAATTACCTCATTCAGTCGTGCCGACAACCTTCTAAGTTCTGGATTACCAGTCCCTGCTTTACAGCTGCGGAAGTTGTGGGGCAGAGAGCATCAGCCACTTGCCCCAGGTCATGTGGGTCTCCATTTTTGAATCTCTGTGGTTCATGTGGCCCCTGTGATGTCTATGACATCTGATAACTTGTACAGTTATCTGAAAATTACTTTTTAAGTGAATTTTTCAGGAGCATGCTTTATCTCTTCCGTTAGAATATTAGAATATATGGCGATTTGCTGAATGGTTGCGTGAATAAGCTTTCTCAAGTGATCAGGGAAGGCTTCCTAGAGGGGTTGGGAGCCTGGGAGAGGAAGCGGGGAAGGCAGCGGATTCTCCTGATCCTACACAGATCTGGACAAGCTGTAGGCAGGCAGCCATCCCCCCGCAGCCCTCCCCCCCACTGCATGCAGGTAGAGTTGATGGGAAATTGCTGTTTTCATTCAGGGTCAGGGTGTCGGAGCTTGGTCTCTGGCCAGTCTAATGAGTCGGTGTCATTGGTGTTCTCAGCCTCCCTGGGCCAGCCTGGACGCTGGAAAAGCTCCAAGGCAAAGAATGGGGCTGGGAGGCGTTGGAGCCTACAAGAATACAGGGAAGGACAAGAACAGTGGGCGGAGGCTGGATGGGGCAGGCAAGGGGGAGAGTGACCTAGGAACAGAGGAGGACAAGGGCAGAAGAGAAACTGAGGAACAGAAAACAAGGCCGGAGACATGCAAGAAACGACACAACCCGACAGGACAGCCAGCAGTGTGGTGGGATTGCTAACAGAGGGTGAATAAGAAGGATGCCTTTATCTTCTACTTCCCTGGGGGCCTGCGTCTCTGTGCTGCAGCTCAGAGGCTGGAATACTCACCAAGTTAGCCTTGTGCAAGCATTTGCTTACTTGATCAGTCCATCTTTTCTAAGAACCTACTGTGTGCTCAGCCTGTGCTAGGTGCTAGGGGCAGAGACAAATCAGATGTTGCCCCTGCCTTCCAGGAGTTCATAGTAAAAGTATAGATTCTGGAGCCTCACAGTTGGGGTTCAAACCCAGGCTCCACCACTTCTAGCTGGGTAACACTGGGCAGGTCACCTCACCTCTCTGTGCCTTGGTTTCCTCATGTGTAGCGGGGTAATAATAGTACCGACTTCACAGAGTTGTTATGACAATTCCGTGAGTTAATACATGTGACGAGCTTAGCACAGTGCCTGGCGTAGTAAGTGCAATGTAAACATTATTATTATTGTCGTTATTATTAAACGGGAGTCAGTCTTATAATAATGAAACAAGTGCTATAATACAGGGAGGCAGATAAAGAAGTGACTCTCTGTGTCTGCAGATTAGAAAGTGGTTCTCAAAGGACATGACATTTGGGGCAAGGCTTGAAAAGGAGTCAACCAGGTAGAGGTGGTGGGCCTGGGGGCCGTGGTGCCGAGGGCATCTGGGGCACAGATGGTGTATGAAAGGCACCGTGTTGTGCATGTGCTGCCTCTGTGGCTATCAGGAACGCGGGGACAGGTCCTACCTCGGCCTCTTTGTTTCCAGTGCTCGGAGCTGGGCTTGCAGAGGGGCCAACCGGCCGCCCAGAGCATCCCCACACTCTCCAGCCTGAACCAGGTGGCCTTTGGGCAGGGCCTAGTGTGTCCCTGCTGGGAGTGGCCTCCCAGCGTGGCCTCCTAAGTGGTCTAACCCGTCATCAAGCAGTCTCTGCGCCCAACCCAGAGCGGCCTCGGCCCTGTCCTCGGGCTTGTCCTCGGGCTTCTCGCACGTCTGGGACCCAGGAGACACCTTGGCCTGAGGGAATGCCTTTTAGGAGATGAGTTGAAGTAGATTGGCTTTGGAATTCAGTTTCTTTCTGTGCATTTCTTCCATCCACACCTTCCTGCTGCTCAGCATTTGATGGACTCAAGTGAGTTCCCAGATGAAGGGCAGGCAGAGGTCCTGGGGCCTCCACAGCTCGCATTGTGATGTCTTCTCACATTGCAATGGCAGCAGCATTTATTGAGCACTTACTGTGTGCCAGGCTCCGTGCCACGTGCTTTTCCTACATTGTCCCATTAAATCCTCAAAAATGCCCCTGTTGGGTGGGTACTCTTCTTATCTCTAATCCAGACTCGAGGAAACCGAGACTCAGACAGGTCCAATAACTGGCTCAAGGACACAGAGCCAGAAAACAACTGAGGGAGGATTTCACCTTCTCTGACCTGAGGACCCCTGCTCCTTAACCACCCGCGGAGTCCATTGCCCCTCGGGCCCAGAGGCTGCGTTGGGGGCATCCGGCCTTTTCTGCTCCCTCCCTACAGTTAGAAGCTCCCCAAGTCCTGTCCCAGCCAGGGGCTGCCTGTCCCCTTGGGGACCTTCAGAGAGGGTCTCCCCTCTTCCTCCTGCTCCCGCAGGTCACAGCTCCTCGAGAGCCAACGTTTCCTTCTGTCTCAGCTAAGTGCCTCCAGGGCCACACGGGCTGGTGGCCTCAGAGATGCTGGACCCTAAGAGTCAGTCCCCCTGGCCACAAGTGGGAACCAATGCAAGGATGACTTCTGGGAGATGTGACGACAGGGCAGACCGCAGGTTAGGCAGACTGGGTGCTCCTACCCAGTACTCTTTTGTGCACCGTCCTAGGCAGTGTGGGGTGTGGGTGGGGGAGAACGTAAAGAAACATAAGGCACAGTACTTGCTGGTAAGGAAACCTACAGATTGGCTGGGGAGGTAGAACTTATACTCACAAGAAATAATGAGGGAATAATACCAGACAGTATTTAAAACCAAGTGCTAAACTGTGTGATTTAGACTGTAAATGTTATCAGAACTGTGAGCTCTGTGTGGGAGTATATAGGGAACGCTTCGTCGGGAGGTGCGGCTGATTTGGGCCTGGAAAACGGGTGGGGTTTGGGTCTGCAGAGGGAGGATTCTCGGGAGGGAACTTGCAGCTTGTGGGGGTGGGGGAGGGAGGGCGTGTGGGTGGTAGTAAGGAGCAGGGTATACGCTCCCAAGGGCAGTGCTGTGTCTCTGGGGCAGTCCCTCCCCCATCCAGGTTTCTGGTGTCCCCCTAGTCTCTCAGGGGACAGGAGAGCAGCCCTTCAGAGGATGAAAACCCATTTTCCGGCGTTCTTGCTCTCTCCTCGCGGGGCCGGCTGATCTCCGTCCTTTGAAGCCCTCTTGTTTTGAGAAGGTCTCCTTTCCGGCTCTCAAGTGGTTTCTCAGATCCGCGCCCCTAATCTGGAGCCATCCACCGGCCAGCCTTGCCCGCTGATGTCTGGGGCCTGGTTCTCTGCAATTCCCTTGAGCTCCATTGTCCTACCTAGTCTGCAGCAGGCTTCTCTTCTTCCTTCCTCTCACTGCCCAGGCTCCTGTTTGGTAGGTTACTCCTAGAACATTCCACTTAGTTTCATATATAGCAAACCGGAAATAAAGTCATGCCAAGATGAGTAAACTTCTTCCACTGTGGGAGGGTGAGTCTGTCCTTTCCCTGGAGAGAGGCTGCCTGTCTGGGGGGTTGGGCTCACTTCTAACGCGTGGAGAGAGATTGCCCTGGAGAGGAGCGGGATCCGTTGGTAGTGGCCTCTCCCTCCCCCCCCCCCCCGCCCACAAGTCACGTGGGCACAGTGTTCTGCAGCTCAGACTCCTCTTGCAGAAGGCTCCCTGGCACAGCCACCTCCAACTCGCAGGCCTGATCCTGGGGCTTCTGTCCTTGCGGCTCACGATCCAGAGGAACTGGAATCCGTTAGAGCTAGGGGAGAGCCCCTTCCATAACCACGTGCCCTTGGGCATCTTACTTCACCTCTCTGAGCCTCAGTTTCCCCATCTCTCAGTCTGGGTTAATAACACCCACTTCCTAGGGTTGTTAATAATAAGAGCTAACTTTGGTGAGTGCTCCTGGTCTGCTGAAAGCTGTGCTGCATTTATCTCCTTTCATCCTCTTAACGCTGTGGAGTAGATATTCTTTTCCCCCATTTTGCAGTCAGTAAAACTGAAGCTGGGAAACGTTAAGTAACTTGCCCGAGGCCACACCAGCCAGCAAGTGGCAGAACTGGAATTCAGCCCCAGATCTTGCTCACTCCAGAGCCCTAGTTCTCAACCACCGCATTTAATCCAGCTAATCTTTGTAAAGTGCATGCTGCAAAGTAGAAGCTCAATAAACGTTAGTTCCTTTTCTCCTCAATTTCCCCAGGGCCGCTCCTTCAAACAATAGCTTTCCCCTGCTGCATCACATTTCTTTTCCAGGATCCCCTGGGACATATGATAGAAGTAGGAATGGGAATGAGCGGCTGTTTTATACTGAGGAAAAATAAGACCAAGAAAGGGTGAATAATTTGCATAAAATCTTAAAACACTGGGGCTGTGATTAGTACCCAGGGCACCTTTCTCCTAAGGGTTTTGTTATGCAGCAGCCCCACTGGGTTCCAGGCAATTGGCAGAGGGTATTTTGCAGAGGTGAGACCAGAGGTCATGCTGTATGAGAGGGGAATGAGAGGCCACCATCTCCCCCAGGGGCAAGGCGGAGGCTGTCTTACCTGCAGATGCTGGAGTTGATCACTGTGGGCCTGGAAAGGTGCTGGCAGGAAGATTCTAAGACCTGTGCTGTCTGAACTTGGGTATTGTTTCTGGGTTTGTTAGAAATAATCTGAGGATGGCTCTGGATGGATCTAGGAAGAGGACAGTGTTGAGGTCAAGGTGTGGGAAGAGAGGATGCTATCTCAATTTTATTAGATCCGTATACCCTCTGCACCAGGTACAGTGCCAAGGGAGGGGTATGGGTAACGAGGAGCAAAGGAAAACAAGGTCGCCGCCTCGGGGACCATCCAGTGTGATGGGAGAGATCCATTCACATGCATGCATGGATATGCACACACAGCTCTATCTGACCATACCTGGAAGTAAGAACAGATGCCTGCAGGGTAGTCTGAATATATGTGCACATATGGAATGGAGAGGAGCGAGCTGAGACAGGTGGGTTCCCCAAAACAGCCCTCATTCTTTCCTCCCTAGACCCCTTTTCTGGTGGACATAGAGATCCATCTCTGCGCACCCCACCAGGACAGCCTAAGCCTGCCAACATTCACACTTGATGGGCAGGCCCCAGAGTTCCTCTGAATTTCCTTGTAAGGATCCCCCAGGGAGAAGAGGAGGAGTCCAGGTCATAGCACTTTAAAACAGATGGCAACTGAGAGTTCTCTAGTCGTGTGGCTTTCAAACATTTATAGAAATTTATCCATTTTTCAAAACAAAGCTATATATCTGTGGTAGGCAGAACAACGGCCTCCCAAAGATGTCTGCCTACTAATCCCCGGAACCTGTGAATGTGTTATGTTACTGGCAAAGGGAATTCAAGTTGCAGGTGGAATTAAGGTTGCTAATCTAGCTGATTTTAAAATAAAGAGATTATCCTGGATTATCCTGGTGGGCCCAAAATAATCACAGGGCCCTTTAAAGATGGAAGAGGGAGGCAGAAGTCAGTGTCAGAGCAATGCAGTGTGAGACTTGACTGGCCAGTGGTGGCTTTGAAGGTGGAGGGGGCCGTGGGCCAAGGAATGCGGGCAGCCTCTAGAAGCTGGAAAAAGCGAGGAAGCAGATTGTCGCTAGAGCCTCCTCAAAGGAACACAGATCTGCTAACACCTTGATTTTAGCCCAGTGAGACCCATTTTGGACTTTTGAACTTCTGAACTGTAAGATAATAAGTTCATGTTGTTTTAAGCCACTACATTTGTGGTAATATGTTAAAGCAGCAACAGGAAATTTATACAAGACTGTTGTAGTTGGAGCAGAGCTGGTGGTTCAGCACTCTGCTGAGTCAGCCTCCTCCTGACCCATGACCCCGGAGGAATCACTTCATAACTCAGAGGCTCTGAAGAGCCCAGTTTGAAATACACTGTGTCTAAAACACAATCTGATTCTTTTCCAGATGATGAAACCAAGGCCAGAGAGAGGTGGCTTTGTCGGAGGTCACACTGGGTTAGTGGAGGAGCTGGGACTCTAATCCAGGGCCTGCTCCTGTCTTGTCAGAAATCTCGGGTGCTTACATACCTTCTCTCAACCACTCATCCATTTTCAACAAATATATATGTGTGTTTTTACCTACAAAGACCTAGGCAGAAGCAAAGTGGGTTCCACGCTCAGGAAGATGGGAGAGTGTTGCTTGAGTGTGGCCCTGCCCTTGGTCCCTCACTGGGCTCAGTTTCTCCAAATACAGGCTATCAGCTCAGGTTGCTGAGGGCTGTCAGCTTCCTTGTCCCTGGGGCTGGTCCCCAGGTGGGCTTATCACAGCCACCTCCTCTGGGCAGAGACACAACTCTATGAAGGGAGGGGGCTTGGCCCCCTGGCCCAGGCGCACCTGCCCGCCTGCAGCCTGTGCAGCATTTATCACACCTAACAAGCTGCAGGTGGGCAGGATGTGGGCTCTTGGGGAGGGGAGGGAGAGGAGGCGGCAGAGCCCGGTGCCCTGCCTGGAATCCGCACCCCAATAGCATGTTATCTCCCCTCTGCCAGGCCTATTTTGGCCTTCTCGGCTTTCCCCACAGCACACCTGAGCCACAGGCCAGCCCCCAGGGCTGCCAGCTCCTGGTGTCAGTCTCCATGGTAACCCCACATTTGCTGTTCTGGTTTCTAATGACTTATTGGCATGTGTGGTAATTTGCAGAGCTTGGCAGGCAGAGCTAGGGGAGCTAGTGAGGGGAGGGGAGGTAGGGAGAGGGACTTGGCAGTGGGGAGGGGGTTTGAGGTTTGGGTGAAGATAGAGGCACACTTTTCTTCCTGCCCCACCCTTCCTATTCCCTGCTGATTAATATCCAGAGTAAGGGAGCTGCTTCAGGTCCAGGGGCCCCCTCCCTGAGGAGCATCAGCTCTCTCCAGGCCATTGAGAGGGAGACAGATGGACAGACAGATGTGGAACACAGCTGCTCACCTGTCAGGCAGAGGCGGGCAGGCATGGGGGTGTTGACGGGCGTGTTCATCCACGGCAGGTCAGATTACTCGTGTTTTCTGCCACTCCCCTGCCTGCTCCCTGGGCCCTGAGGACAAGGGGTACCTCCTGGGCCCAGTAGTCGCACTGCCTCTTGGGGGAGGGGAGCAGGGTAGTATATCCACAGGACAGATCCTTGCATCATCTTGGCCTCTTGCTCAGAGATCCGAGCCGGGCAGCATGAATGAAACGCCAGATTGCACAGGTAGTGGGTGAGCCAGCCAAGCAGTCCAGGGAGGGTGGCGTGAGGGCCTGGCCCTCTCCACTTCTCTTCGGCAAAGCTTACCCAAGCTTAAAACTGCCTCCCCAGGGCAAGGCAGTGGGAAGCCCCAGACTGTCTGGGTTGCTTCAATCTTCCCGCACACTTCTCTGCTTCCCCTTCCTTCTGTCTCGCTCAATTCCGTTCTCTGTTTGTCCAGTCCTAAGAGGCAACCTGGTGAGCACCCTCTTTAAAGTTGGATCCATCTGGGTTAGAATCCTGTGGCCATTGCTTACCAGCTTTGTGACCTTGGACATGTCTCTTAGCCTCTCTCTGAGCCTCAGTTCGCTTATCTGTAAAATGGGGTTGACACACCCATCTCACAGGGTCATGAAAATGAAACCAGCTCACACTCATGAAATGCTTGGCATGTAGTAGGCACCAATAAATATGAAAGAATTTTAAAAGTTGTCTTTTATGTGCTCAAATAGGTGCAATGTGATCAATAACTTAAGAGGTTCTGATGGGCTTGGTAGGATTTTCTTTTCTAAATATTTGAGAATAGTCTTCATATATTCAGTAAGTGTTCATTGAGTATCTACTGTGTACAGTATACACAGGTCCAGGGTGGTAGGGCCAGGGGCTAGGTCTGTTTTATGATTAGGGTGAAATCAGGTTGCCTATACATTCTCTAAGCGTGTGGCATCTGACAGGAGAGGCCAAGGAGGGCTAGTAGCAGAGGGAGGGTGGCCCGAGGTCCACCGTGTAAGTGGATTTTCCGCAGATTTCTGAGAAGTGGCAGCCCCAAGAGACAGCTGTGCGTGGCGAAGGCTCTCCGTGGGTCGTGTGTCCTGAGACATGCTGCCCTCCTCCTCAGAAGCGGTGAGTTGGCTTTTGGAACTGGAAAGGGGTGAGGGAGCCAGTGGGTGGTTGCTCCTCCACTTTCACAAGCTGCCGCTGAGGCTCGAGGGGCCACCAGTGACCACCCGCCCACCAGACACGAGGAGCAGGTGCACCTGCCCTCACCTGGGCACCTGAGCAGATCACAGCTCCCTCAGCGGGTGCTGGGAGGGAGGCGAGGGGAGCAAGGGGGAGCTGGGAGACTTGGCCTCCATCTCTGCCAGCAGATGGACTTCTGCCTGCAGCAGGAGCCTGTCTGTTCTTCTACCAGCCTCCCCGCAGCCTCCTCCAAGACGGAGCGCCAGAGATGCGCAAACAGAACGTCAGAGACAGCTGGGGCCCTGGGGAGTGTCTGGCCCATGCTTCTCCACCTTCTCATTCACATTAAGCGCATATACACAATGACAATGGCCCAGGGACTTTGACTGACCCAAGGGCTAAGGGATCAAGGTCTCAGCACACCTGTAACCCATTTGTGGCTCCCTAACATGGGCTGGGAAGCTCTAGCTTAGCCAATTCCCCCAACCCTACTTTTATTGATGAGAAATCTGAGGCCCAGGGAGGGGAAAGGACTTGCCCAAGGTCACACAGCATGTTCGTGTCATCAGGACTAGATATAAATCTCCTAACTTCTAACCCTGTGCTACACCTATGATCTGTTCTCAAGACTCCTTCCACTTGCTTTCCTGACCTTTCACTCTGGAGAACATACTTCAGGTACAAGGGAATGTAATTTCTCTAAGAGACCATGACTTCCCAAATCTCGTGACATCAGGCTGCATCTCCCCCTCCCCCTCATCATCACCAGCCACCCTCCTGGTTCAGTGAAGCCTTTGGCATCTGCCCATAGACATCCTCCCCTTTCCGAGTCCGTCCATGGTCCTGGGTGAGATCAGTGACTAGATGGGCAGCTCATCCTCCGTGGTTTCCCCGCCTCAGCTGCTGACTCCCAAGGTCACACCCTAGGTCTCGCCATCACCTGAAAATCACCTAATAGAGCACCTGCTTTCTGGTCACCACCTCCTGGTCTCCCAGCTTGTCCACTGACTCCCACACAGCCCTTATTGAACCTCATTTTGGGACCTTTGGTCCACTGGTACCTGTACTTTCTTGCCATCCATCCATTACCTTCCTCTGCATTCCCTTCTCAGAGTCCAGATAGATTCCATGTTCCATCATTTTAAGAACTCCCCTGCCAATATCCTAAACTCTCTTGACCCTCTGTCTTTTTATTGCCAGAGTCTGGCAAAGTCCCAGTTCTGGATTAATCACTCTATCTGCTTCTGCCTGCCTGCATCCAGACAACTCAACCTGCTAGAAAAAGACCCAAAGTAAGGCAGATTGGTACCTCTAAAAATTCACCATCACCAACCCAACTTATTCTTCAAAAGTGCCTGGTGTTCCTACCACATTCCTCTGGCCGTCTCTCCCCTGACTCTCCACAGTGACTATTTCACACCTTCCTCCCCAAACCTCCCCCCACACCCTCACTCTCAGCTGAGGACCTCACCTCCGACTTCACAGAGAAGCAGAACTTCTCATCAGGCAGAACTGCCTCAACTTGTCCCACGAAACCCTCCAACACACCTGCCTCTGCACAGTGCTCTCCTCCTTCCCTCCTGTCTCAGCAGAGGAGAGGACATTTCTATTGCAGCCCAGTTCCTCCACCACCTGTGTTCTAGATCCTGTCCTCTGGTCTCCTCAGAAACAGCCTTCCACCATGCTCGAGTTTCTCCCATCTTCAGAAACAACAAAAACCTTCCTCAAGCCCAACTCCACTTCCTGCCATCTCTTCTCCTTACCAGATTTCTTGACAGAGTTGGCTACACTGGCTCTCTCCATTTCTGCACCTCCCACTTCTTCCTCAGCCCCCTTCAGTCTGGCTTCCTCCCGTATCACTCTGCGGAAACAGCTCTCCATGTCGCTCAATGCAGGGAACAGTTTTCAGCGCTCAGGAGCATTTTTCAGTCCTTTCTGACGCTTTCTTTTCCCTTGGCTTCTCTGACCCCATATTCCTGGCTTTTCTGGTTACTCCTACGTCCTCTTTGCTGACTCATCCTTCCGTTCCCTGCCTAAACATTCGCGTTCCTTAGGGTCTGGTTCAAGATAGTCTCTTCCAACTGGATACTTGTCCCGAGGCCATCTCGTGAAAGGCCTCTGTTATCAGCCACACGCAGGGAACACCCCAGTGTACGTCTGCAGCCGGCATCTTGTCATCTGAGCTCCATATCTTTATAGCCACCTGCCTGCTTGACTAAGTTGGATGTCTTAAGAAACCTTGGACTTGGCAAATCTAAAGACAGAGTCATGATTCTCCTCTTGAATCTTCCACTGCCTTCACCCCCTGCTGGATCCCCTTCCAGCATTGCCTGTTTCTGTGAATGGTACCACCTCAGACTGGTTCTGTAGGCTGGGAGCCATAAACTGGGAGTCATTGTCACCTCTTCCCTTTTCCCCATTATATCCAGTCCATCACCAGATGCTGTCTAATCTCTGAAACAGCACCTACATCCATCCACTCCTCCCTATCTTCACAGCCTCCACTGCCCTCACCTCTCGCCTGGACCACCGGTATCACCTAATTGGTATGCCTACATCTGCCCTTGCTCCTCCAGTCCAGTCTCCGAATAGCTGCTGGAATGGCCTTTTAGGGACACAGTCTGATTTGGTCACAATCTGCCATACTTTCAAAACTCTTCAGTGATTCCCAGTGCCACCCCCTACTCGTGCCCTGCACTCTGCACGCTAGCTTCTTTCAATTCTTTAATTGCTAAGGCTTTCTTTGCCTCATGGCCTTCACACATGCTGTTCCCTGGCCCTTAATCACCCTTCCCATCCCATACTTCTCCCTAAATTCAAGTTATCTTTCAGATCTCAGCTCAAATGGCCCTTCCTTAGAAAAGGTTCCCCAGGGTACCTCCAGAATTTTATCAGGCCCTGTTAAACACTCTCCTAATGCCCAGTTGCTTCCTTCATCACATGCCTCATGATATCTAATTATATAATTGGGTGCTTATTAGATATATGTCTGTCTCTGCCACTAGACTGTGACCCAGGAGGGTGGAGACCCTATCTGTTTAGTTCACCATTGTAGCACTGGTGCCTGGCACGGATTAGGTGTTCAAAAATACTGGGGGAGTGAATTCATTAATGAAAGGTCTTGAAATACAAAAACCATCTCATGGAAAAAGCCAGAGGGTAAAGCCACCCCCGAGTGTGGCGTTGGTAGACCAGATGAGCGCTGCCGTGCCAGCGCCATGCTGTACAGCTCCTGTTCCTGTCCCCTCCCTTTCCCTTCACTGTCCTTCCCCAGCTAAAGACTGTGCCCAGAGTCAAAGGAGATTTACTCTGATTTTCCAACCACAGGTGGAGGCTCTTCTTCCCCGATAGTTCTCTCAGAACAATAGGAATAATCTTCCACAGCTGAACCGTTCTTTACAACCTGTAGAACTCTTTCACATACATTACGGTGTTGGATTTTTGCTAAGTCCTTTGAGTCCCCCATGCGGAAACTGGGTGTGGGTTGTGATTACTTGTTCACAATGGAGGAAGCAACAGTGCAGAAAGGTTTAGTGGCCTGTCCGCTGTCACGGGCTGGTCATTGAGGAGGTGGACTGGAGCCTGGTGCTGTGGCCTCACATTCAGGCTCTCTGTACTGCTGCATAAACGTGCCTGAAGAAGCGAGCCTGCTTCGAGTTCTGGATTGTCCACAGTAGTGGAAGGAAGAGTGGTACCAAAAACACAGACCCGCACAGGGTCTGGAAGGTCACATGGAGTGTGGTTAGCAGCAGATTTCCTTGCTACGTAAAGGCCAATCCAGGTTGGCTTTGCAGAGCCTGCACAGGGCCTCTCGATTTTCTCGGATGCTCACAGTGCCTCATTCAGAGCCAGGACAGGGTGACTGAGGGGGCTCTCTGGGGTCCCAGGAGCACGAGGCCCAGGGAACCCACAGGGTAAAGAGCGAGGGTGGTTGAGGCTGATGGGGGACAGTGGCTCCTCACGCCGCCTCTGAAGGCTGATGTCGGGGCCCCTGAGACATACGCAGCCTCCCTGGCTTGGGTTCTGCCTACTGTGCCGGCCTCTTCCCCTGCTGCACTCTGCCTCCCAAATGCCCAAGGAAAACCATTGCCCCTGCTTCCTCACCATGCGTGCTGCCCCACACCTCTGAGCTTTGCTCGGCTGTTCCTTCTGCCCAGGGTCCTTCATCTTCTCACCTGGCTGGCTTTACCCCGGCTTCAGTACTCAGCTCTAGTGATGTCTTTTCCAGGAAACCTTCCCCCAAACCCGGAGAACTCCTCCCATGTGCTGAGCACACGTGGCATATTCTGTGAAAAATCTCTCTGCTCTCTTCCTCCTCTGCTGGGTAGGAAGCTCGTTGAGGACAGACTGACTTATTCCTGTTGGTGCTGCCAGTGCCTGGCATGTAGTGACAACAACAACGTACAGTGAAGGCTCACTACGTGCTAGACGCTGTGTTAAGTGCTTTATATTAACTCATTGAACCCTAAAAATAACCTTTTGCTGTAGGTTCTATACCCTATTTTTTTAACTTTTTAATTTTAAAATAAGTATAGATTCACTGGAAGTACAAAGAAATGTAAGTCTTGAGTACCCTTCATCCAGCCTCTCCCAATATTAACATCTTACATAACTATAGTGCAATATCAAAACCAGGAAACTGACATTGATGTAGTTCATAGAGCTTATCCAGATTCCCGTTATGCATGCATTCGTGTGTGTGTGTGTGTGTGTGTGTGTGTGTGTGTGTACCACCACCACGATCAAGAGCCTTAACTGTACCATCACAAGGCTCCCTTGTGCTAACCTTTATAGCCACACACCCCCATCCCTAACCCCTGGCAGCCACTCATCTGTCCTCCATCTGTATGATTGTGTTATTTCACAAATGTTATATAAATGGGATCATATAGTCTATTGCTATTGGCTTGTTTTCATCTGCATAATTTCCTTGAGGTTCAGTATCAGTAGTTTGTTCTTTGTTGTTGCTGAGTAGAGTTCTGTGATAGGGATGTGCCAGAGTTTGTGTAACCATTAACCCACTACCCCATTTTACACGTGAGAAAACTAACTTGCCCAAGGTCACACAACTAGTAAGTGGCACTTAAGAAATGTTTGGTGACAGGCACCTTGTAGATATTTATTGCACCGAGCTCAATTGAGTGGGTGCACTTCATGCTCTTCTCTTAGCACCCAGCATGGTGTTTTACTGAGTTGGTGCTCAATAAAGGTTGCCAGTGACAATGTGGATGAAGGAGCATCGCTGTGTACGTAGGTAGCAGCGATGTCTAACTTATCCCTGTGCCTGGACATTCAGGAGAGGAATATGTCCCTCTCAGTGTCTCACATCACTGCACTTTCAGTTTTACCTGGAATATCAGAAAAGGAAAATTTGCGCAGTAAATATGATCACATACAGGGCTGGTATTTTATTGCCTAAAATGCCGAAAGCTATTAGTTCCAAATTAACATGTCTCTTTGCATGGTGTTGGCCTCTGATGTGCAGGTAGCTCATTTTAGCACAATGCAGAAAAACTCTTCCAGCTCCCGCTGCTGGTCACCGCCGCCCCGCCAGCTGCTCCCGGGTCAGGCTGTGCGGGTGCAGTCTGCAGAAACAATGGGTTGGGTACTGAAAGTGCCCACCCTAAGCTGCAAAGTCTGCCCAGGTGTTTTTGCCTGTGGAAGAGAAGCAGAGTTGTTGCCACTCAGCAGGAGCCTCAGGAGGTTTAATTAAGGAGGATTTGTGGAGCTGTTGGAAGTCCTCAACCCCGGGTGTGGAGAGCCAAATGTGATTGATTGGAAAGAAACCACAAGTTGGACTAGTCTCGATCCTGGGCACAGCGCCCAGGAGATGCGCTTGCTTAAGCACCTCTGCCATCCCTCTGTTTGGAGAGGTGAGGTACAAGAGAGCCAACCCCAGACTCTAGGGACACGGAGTTAAGTGGGGTCTCGAGGGTGGGACTTTCATAGAAGGTGTTTGGAAATATGTCCTGTGGCCTCAAAGGGAACCTGTGGTTGTAGTCCAGTCAAGGCCTTACGAAGGACCACTGGTCAGAGGGTCAGATAAAAGGGTGAGACAGTGGGCCCTGCCCTCAAGGAACTGCTAATGGTGTTGACCCACCCTTGAGCAATTAAGAATAATTAAATGCCAAACTAAATTGTGCAGGCCTTCAAGTCAGTGGTAGTTGGTGGAAAAGAGAGACCACGCTAATTGGAGAAGGCCTCGTGGAGGAGGTAAGACTCACGCTGGATGTTGAAGGCTAGGCCTGGGAACATGCTTCCCAGTGGTGGTACCACATGGCCTCAGAGACTCAGGAAGGAAATACTCGAGGAGAGCCAATACAGACCTAGTATGAAGCTCACAAAAAGGTTTAAAATAAGACTTCAAAGCACTTTTGACCTTTGGCAGGTGATTGGTATTATGCCTCCAGGAATGCGTGATCACTCTTGTCAGGGGCACGTCAAAGGAAGAGTTGAAGAATCATCTCCTTAAAGAGATGAAGCCATAGTTACAGAGACAAGTGGACTGTTGGGAGAATGAGCTCATAGGACGGGGCCAGTATTGGGGGAGAGGGTGTGACGCTCTGATGGAGGACCAGTGTTCTAAGGACTCAAGTAGGAGTTTGACATTGAAGGGAACTGAATGGGGAGAAAAGATGACAGCAGGAGATGGTCACTGGGATAGAGCTGCATGTGTGACAAGAGACTGCATGAGGGCATAAGGAGAGGCCGCCCAGGAAGAGTGGGGATGAGCCTGCAGCAGAGGCTGGTCCCAGAGGGAGGGTGAGCACAGGAACTCATGACGGGGAGAGCCTTCCGGGAAGAAAGGGTTTTCAGCCATGCTGGATGATTCCGTCAAGCTCCTGGAGGCTGAACGTTAAGAAAATGCTGCTGGATGGAGAAGAGCTTTGAGATTGAAAAGCAACTCACAGACGTGTAAGCAAGAAGGTCTGTGTTTAGAGGGAGTAACAAACAAAGGGGGCATTTTTACTGTTTTTAAAAGTGGAGACAGGGTAAGTAAAGGACTGAGTTTCCTGAGGAGATGCGAAGGGATGAGGTTGATTGTAAAAGGAGGAAACCTCTGTCCTTAAGTCAGAGGGAAGGCAAAGAGAATGGGCAGCTGGGCAGAGGTGTGGGGAGGGAGCACAGTGATGGAGGGCAAAGGAGGTCGCACTTGCCCATCCCATCGGTCCCATGAGGTCAGCAGGGTCATCTGTCGAGAGATCAGGGTGCAGATGGGAGCACAGTGAGAAGCAGATCTAGAAAAAGGCTCTGCAGAGTGTGCCAGGGCATCAGCGAGAGAGGAATAAAAGGATTGCAGCAGGGAGGGCCAGGGGAAGCTGGAATCATGAATCTCTAATAGGGCTGGTCTGTCGGCTTCCTTCTGTATTTTCTTCCTGCAGTGCTTTGGGAGGAGAGGAACAGGTGTGGAATGGGGAGAATTGCTAATTTTTAAGTTGAGGCAGAGGTAGCAATGACCTCAGTAACCTTTGCCTCGTTTCCTGGGGCCTGGGCTCCTAGGCAGCCCAGCCCTCTGCAGAGACCCTCCCAGCCTGGCCTCTTTCTGTGAACAACCCAGCAAGGAGGTCTCTTCGCCTGGCCCTGCTGTCTAGGGAGCTCTCCACTT
Organism: Diceros bicornis minor; assembly: GCF_020826845.1. Taxonomy (NCBI): domain Eukaryota; kingdom Metazoa; phylum Chordata; class Mammalia; order Perissodactyla; family Rhinocerotidae; genus Diceros; species Diceros bicornis. The sequence continues at coordinate 101,146,266 of NC_080743.1, forward strand.
TTCAAAGCTTGAGGCCATTTCTTCTTGGCCTGACTTATCAGTGGATCCAGTTCTAAGAGAGTCCCATTTGCCCTCCACTGCTCTCTGCACTGTTTTCATTTTTCTCCCCTCCTCGGTCTTGCATCAGCAGCTTAATAGCCTGCAAGAGGGTCAGACTGGAAAGATGAATACCAGCCTGAGGCAGACTCGCCCTGCCTCTCCATTAGGGAGGTGATGGGAGATGGGGAGCCGAGAATGGATAATCCAAGGAAACACAAACAACACATAGCTAGCAGGTTAGTCCAAACAGCATTCCCACTTGTGCCTGGAGTGTGCAGTGATGTCTGGAGTGCCACCGATGTGCTGTTCTAATTAGGTCTGACCTAGAGAACACTGGCTGCATTTCCCAGAGTAGAGCAGACAGTGAGGAGAAACCAGGATGGGCAAAGAATGTTTGCTGGAGAGAAGCCACCAAGTGAATCCCGTCATGCGTCGCTTAAGGAAGGGGACACATGCTGAGAAATGCGTCGTTAGGCTTCTTCGTCGTTGTGCGAACATCACAGAGTGTCCTTACACAAACCTAGATGGTGTAGCCTACTACACACCTAGGCTACATGGTACTAATCTCATGAGGCCTCTGTCGTATATGTGGTCTATCGTTGACTGAAACATCGTCATGAGGCACGACTGTGTTCTCCAAGTGCACACACAAGCAGAATGGAGGGTCCGCGATGGCTGCCACTATTTGAAGCCTTCGTACATCAGAGCAGTCCAGATACTGGCAGGTCATCCCAGAACACAGCTTCCTAATCAACGTATTCCTCACATGTTGTGTGTTGACCTCCTAATGGCCAGGTGAACAAGGGAGAATGCCTGGGAAAATGGGTTGTGTCAGAGCAGTGATCCAGCATGACATATCCTGTCTCGACCTGAACCTTGCTGACCTGCCCCAGGTCCATGAGCTGATGCCTCTGGATGCTCTTTGCCAAAGGAACTATGAAGGCTTCCAGGGGCTGCTGCTCTGCCCTCCCTCCCCTCCCCCAGCACTGGTTGATGCTTCCTTTGCACCTTTGGCATCAGTTCATGGTCCAAATGAAGGAGGGAGGAGAGGGCCACTGCAGCAAAGAACATGAGATTGAAGGGATCGCCCACAAGGCCTCCGGAAATGATCCATTTGAGAAGACCTGGGTTCTAGTCTCAGCTCTGGCCTCAGTGTCCTGTATAATCTTGAGCTGCTCACCAAAGCTTTCTGGGTCTCCGTTTGCCTGCTGAGACCATTTTTCCATCTCAGTCTCTAAGGGGATTTAGTAAAACCAGTTTCCAGTCATCATGAAACCAAGCTGTGCTCTAAGTAGTGGCATCCCCAGACTTATGACAGAGCTGAACTGTTTCTTAGTGTCCAGACAAGGGATTGTGGCAAATTTAGAGCCATCTGAATTTAAGGCCCTGTTCCCAGCTGCTTACCAGCTGGTTGAACTTGGGCAGGTTGTTCTTTACCTGAAGGTCAGTTTTTTGTGCATTAAATGGGACTTACAACTAACACAAGGTGTTTGTGGAAATCAAATGAGATAATGTGTGAGAAAGCATTTTGCAAATTCTTTAATGTCCAATCAGGGAGAGGTGGCAGGGAATACAGAAAGTTCATGGGGCTTGAGTCATCTGGACATTTGTTCAAATTCCAACTGTTTGTGCGCTTGTGGCCTTGGACAAGTTGGTGACCATCTCTTAGTCTTGGTTTCATCATCTGTAAAGTGGACATAAGTAAGCCATGTCAGAGAATTATTGTGAGGGTCAGATGACGTGGTGTTTGTAAAGGGTCTGGCACATGGGAAAGGCTCCCGAAATGTTGCTCCCTCCCCCTCCCTAGATCTCAGCCCTCCCAGGCCTTCAAGTCAAGGATGGCTCAGAAGACATAATTTACACGTTTTCAGACGTTCAGCCTGTCCTGGCACGTATCTTTGGAAATGCTGCATCGTCTTCACCCTCCCCAGGGTCTCCTCTCCAGCCACGTGTCTTCAGTCTTGGGTTCCTTCTTCCCGTCTATGGCAGGTGCTTGCTGAGGAATGCACGACTGATCAAAGCCAGCCTGCAGGCCCTGAGGAGTCGTTAGGCCATTCCATGGCACTCTGCCTCCTCTTTCCCGAGCTGCGGCCCTTCCTGAGCAGCAGGCTGCTCCATCATGTTTGCCCAGCCATCCTGGGGCAGGGTGCCCAGGGGACAGGAGTGCTGGAGAGGGCTCCTTGCTCAGAGAAATTCTTTTCCCTGAGGAGGGACCCCGCTCCCTGTCCTGAGCCTGCTTAGCCCAGAGAGCTGCCCACTCATTGCCCCCCGCTGCTGTCTGATAGTGCTTCCTCTATGCTGCAGCATGGCCAACCTCTAACCCTCCCTGTCAAGGGTCCTGGAAGCCCTTAACCACCCAGCTGTCCCTCCAGGCTCCCAGCAGGATGGCACTTAGGCCATTTGACTGGGCAGATCTCCAAGTCCCTAAGTGGTCTTGCCTGGTCTGTGGACCACCTGTCTCAAAATCACCCTTGGGGAGGAGGGGGATGCTAACAGTGCAGATTCCCAGACAGCACTCCAGACCAACTAAATAGATTCCAGGGTGGCCAGAAATCTGCATTTAAATAAGCTCCCATGTGATTCTTATGCACAGTCAAGTTTGAAAACCATTGATGTGACTTTTTTCCTCATTTTTGAGGTAGAACTCATACAGTGAAGACATGAATCATGAGTGTGCAACTTGATGAATTTGTACATGGAGTGTACAGTACCCCCCGTGTTACCACAGCCCAAGTTGAGATGGAAAACACCTCCAGCCCCCCCGAGGGCTCCCTCATATACCTTATACCCAGTAACACCTGAAGAGGTAACCACTATTCAGAATTCTAGCAACATCGATTAGTTTTGCCTGTTTTTGGATTTCATGTGATTGGAGTATTGGGCTTCTTTCACTCAACATTGTGTTAATGTTGCCTACTCTTAAAAGCCCAAACGACTTATCTTCCGTTCCTTGCACTTGACCCTCTCCCTCAAGACAGGTAGGTAGATAGTAGGAACAAATGAAAAAGGAAGGAAAGGAAACAGATTTTTCCAGGGCCTAAGCTTAAACCCCTCTCCCTGCAGTTTCCTCCGTGCGCTCCCCTGGTCAGGCCTTGTGGAAGACACGTTTGGTCACCATCCTTCAAGCCTTAGTGTCTAGAGACTTGGGACCCATCACCGTGCTGCCGTGGAGGACCTGGGCCCGTTCCCTGCCAGTCTCTCTGTCACAGCTACTGGGACACTCATTTGTTGTGTGTGGATTGCCAGAGTCCAGGCACATTCCAGATGAAATTGGCCAATTTAAGCTACAAATGAAAAGACAAATGAGATGGAAATTGCACAGAACAAGCCTACTCCTCATCAGTAGGTATCAGTCCTGACAGGCTGAGCTGTGCAACTTAGTGAGGCCTCTCCCTGCAAAGAGGCTTTCCCGGCGGTGGGAAACACCGTCTCCTCCGCACCCAGCCAGGCAGAGGAGCAGCCCAAGAGGCTTTGAGGGGGAAGCTAGTGAGAGTGTGTGGGTGGGGGGTGGGGGGCAGAGGAGGGGAGGGGCAAAGGACACAAAGCAGGTACAGAAATAAGGCAGTACGGAAAGAAGAGGATTTCATCATTCCAAAAAGAAAAAATATATCTGTTTCGAGCATCTACTATGTGCCAGGCCCTGTACTCGGTGTTCAGGCTACAAAGACGGACAGGACCTGCCCTGAAGGGTCTCCCATCCCAGGGGAAGAAAAGAGAGAAAGTGAGATGATGGTGACAATGACAGAAAAGGCAGGGAGAGATGGAGACATGTCTGTAAAAGAGAGAAGCAGCAGCTGGAAGGGAGAAGTGGGAGTGGGCAGAGGAGCTGGAGATGAGCATACACAGCCGGAAAGGAGGAGCAGGGGCCCCGTGGGCAAGCCAAGGCCATTTCAAGACCAGGGATGTACTGGAGCAGTAGGTACAAAGCTGGGAGGAGGAGGAGTGGGGCCTGCCTCTCACCGCCTGGACCTGGGAGGGGCAGCCATGAGCACAGCCTGGAAGAGGGGAGCGCTCGCAAATGGCTTTACAGACATCGGCTAATTGGTTCTTGGTAAAGTGTGAAGGAGAGGGGCTGGCAGGGCCTGGGCTCACCAATCCAGTGAATGGAGTGAACCAATCCGCAAAATATTTGGATGGTGGTTTATTCCCTGTTGTGTAAAGAGGAGTCCAAGACCCGGGAGTTCTCAACCCCTGGATCTCTATCTCATGCATTTCTGAGTGGAGAGTTGCAGAAAGGTGGGGAATGCAAATTTGTTTCCCTGTGGACCTAAGCTAAATACAGTTTTTGTAATAATAATAATAGCAAACACTTATAAAGCACTTACCATGAGCCAGGCTGTTCTAAGCACTTAACATGTACTAATTCATTTGCAAAGTAAATATGCCAGGGGAAAAATCCTAGTGCATTTCAAAGCCAAACACAAGTGACTTCTGAACTGTCCATCTCCTCCCCCACCACACACACACTGAAAGTTGATTATGAACTGTTGATCACTGAAAGCTCTGAGCCAACTCTCCTTCGCTTGGGTGACCATGAAGCAGAAGTCCTGGGAGGCTGGATTTGGAAGCAGTCCCAGGAGCCCTTGAATGATTCCAGATCTTGGTGGGCCACACAGGCTCACCCTCTCCCTCCTCGTCCTCTGAGCTGAAGCGCTCCAAGCTAGGCCCCATGCTAGGTGCTCAGGGAGAGAGGAGACCCAGGAGACGTCCTGAAGGATATGGCTGGTCATTAGGGTGAGTGTGGCCCTCTCTCCAGGGATGCTGTCTGCCCATTACCAGAGCCAGAATCCATGTGCTTCGCACCATTGTGAATGTTGCTAAGCCTGTCACCAGGGAACTAGTTTCCATAGCGACAGAGGTACACCAGACCCTTGATATTCTCCAAGGATACATCATAGCCCTTCGTGAATCCATGGATTGGAGACTACCATGTAATTTTCCCCATAAAATGCAGTCAAGTATGACTGAGAAACGTAATGAGAATGGCTAGTGAGCAAAGTCACCTAACTCGGAGCTGGCCAGGAGGTTTCCCTGAGTCTCTCTGAGAGCACTTGCAGCTCAGCAGTGGACACTATTTCATGTCAGCCCAGGGTTGGTTGTTACAGTAGAAACAACTTTATGATAAACCTAAGAATGCCAAGTGTCTGCTGCTTTTCAAACAACAGGTAGCAAAGAGGGACTTCGATTACACATGGTAGACTAACACCTCCCTGTTTTTCTCTGCCACCACACTAAAACAGGAGGAAAGGAATGAAAAAGGTACAAGCCCACAGGGCAAGGGAGAGGACACCAAAGTGAATCAGTGATGTCAGTACAATTTTGGAAGTTGAGAAGCTGACTGACTTGGCTTGTTAGAAAAAGAAGAACCTAGAGACCCCAATGGAGGAGCCAATGAGAAATGGGAAGATTCCTGCCACAGAACCACAGAGGGCTCAGAAATGAGTGACTCTCAAGAGAGGGTGTGGAGTAGGTCCCGGAGCAGGAGAATGAGACCCCAGAGCGCCTCCTCCCCCATCCACCAGAGAGCTATCCCTGCATCACCCCAGCAGCATCGAGGAGAGAACATCATTCACCAGAGGGACTGAATCCAAGAAGCTGTGGCTGGTGGACGTTCACACAAGTATGGGTGGAGATGAGGCAATATATTGAAAAATGGGCATTTGCTGAAAGTTTGCAAGCCAAATGGGGAAGCCCCTGGCCCTTTTCCTCCTGTTGGCTCTCGGAATGCTGGTTGCTGGGCAAATGGTGACGTTGGGGGAACTCCACGGAAACTTCCCCCAGTGAGACCCACCAGTCAAAAAGCTCTGGCCCTGCACCTTGAGCTTCAGGTCAGCTTCTCACTGCCTCACTTGTAGACATGAACCATCGGCCGAGGATGACTAGATTTTTAAGGGCAGCATCCAATATAAAAAAGCATAAGCCAAGATAGAAAACAATTTGAAGAAAGCAAATAGTATGCAGGGAGCAAAAGGAAACAAAACCCACCACTACTTCCACCACAGTTGATACCTTCAGGGAGATGAGAGGATTATGCCCACAGAGCAAGAACAAGGGGCCTTTTAAAAAAATTGAGATATGATTCGCATACCATAAAATTCACCCTTTTAAAGTGTACAATTTGGTGGTTTTTAGTATATTCACAAGGTTGTACAACCATCACCATTATCTAATTCTGGAACATTTTCATCATCCCAAAAAGAAACCTCATACCCATAAACAGTCACTCCCCATTCTTTCTGCCCCCCAGCCCCTGGCAGCCACTAATCTACTTTCTGTCTCACTAGATCTGCCTATTCTAGACATTTCATAAGTGGAGTTATACGACATGTGGCCTTTGCATGTGGCTTCTTTGACTCAGCATAGTGTTTTCAAGGGTCATCCATGTTGGAGCATGTGTTAGTGCTTAATTCCGTTTTATGGCTGAATAATATCACATTGTAGGGATGTTTCATATTTTAATTATCCATTTATCAGTTAGTGGACATTTGGGTGATTTGTTTTTTAAGAAAAATGCAGAGAACAAGAATGAGCTCTTAGAAATTGAAAACATATTCTATTTCCTTAAATGAAAATGATTACTTTCCAGATTGCAAGCATCCGCTAGGTGCCCAGCACAGTTAATGAAAACAGACCCTCACAAAGACACAGTTTGAAATTTCAAAACATCAGGGATGAAGTGAAGATTCTACAAGTATCTAGAAAGAAACAGACAGGCTTCAGGATAGTAGCAGACTTCTCAACAGAACCCTGGAAGCAAGTAGATAATGGAAAAATGCCTTCAAACGTGAGGGAAAGTGATTTTCCATCTGAAATTATTTCCAGTCAATTTATCAGTTAATTATGGAGATTGAATAAAACCATTTTCAGACATGCAAATTTTCAAGAAACTTACCTCTTTTCCAAAAGTAACTTGCAAGTGTGCTCCACCAAAACAAGAAAGATGATGTCGGGGGAAGAGGGAGAATCTCCCTCTGCCCTTTCCCTTAAGGTTCTTCTGGCTGGCCAAATAATCAACAAGACAGGTTAGCAGGAGAAAATAATATTAAGTTTAATAACATGTATACATGGGAGAAAGCAGGGACACTGCGTTTCTCAACACAATAGCAGAAATTCTCGTCTTAAATATCTTTTTCAGCCAATGACAAAGAGGATTTTGGCGGTGGGGGGAGTCAGTTACAGGAGATTACCACTAAAGCACAGTAAACAAGAGTAAGGTTTATTATGTAGCTCAAGGCCTCACCTTCCACATTGACAAGTCACTAGAGATGAGCTCATCCCCCTCTCTTCTCCAAACAGAGAGGGAGATACCTTTACAAATGGAGATTTCCCTTATAAATGTAAATGATTGTCTGGCAACTCTTTGCAGGGTCATCCAGAGAATGTGGCCAGAGAGACAGAACTTCTGATAAGAGGGGCTTGTTGGTGCCTTTTCTATTGTAACCTCTATCCTACATTATCTTTACAGCCATCATGATAGATCTGTTCCAGGAAGGAGCCACCATGTCCAATTCTTTAGGCAGTTAGTGGGGGAGGTCAAATGTCCCTAGAGAAAACAACCAAAGTAAAGAGATAGATTTCAGGCTGGCCAAATCTTGATCTCCCACAATGACATGAACCTGGGAGAGAGACAGTAGGAATATTTACTCCCGTAGGAAAAAGCCTGGAAGGACCTGCACTAAAATGGTAATATGGTTGTTAGCATTGGAGGCGGAAAAGGAGAGTGTTTAAAGCTTCTCTGTGTGTTTTCTGTGTTTTCTCATTTTTCAGTAATGGTGCTGCATTGTGCCTCGATTACTGTGTATTTGTCAGCAGGTACAGAGAGCCAGAGGCAGGAGAGGTACAGAGGAAACAGAAAGGCGTGGCACCCTCAGGGCTGCTGGGCATTGCCCGTGCCCCTGTCTGACGCACCTCACAGCCCCAGGGCCCCGTCAGATCTGTGAGTGTCAGTCTGTCTGCCCTGCTAGGCTGAGAGCTTCCCCGGGACAGGGCTGGATCCTGTTCGTCTTGTATACCCCCAGTGCCTGGCACGGAGCAGGCACAGAATCAGTGCTTGAATGAAAGTATAGAGACAGAGAGGAGGCGCAGAGAAGAGGAGGGGACTCCCACCAGATGTAGCCACAAGGTGACTGAGACCTGGTGTGGGGATGTGATAAAGGTTTTACAGGCCTCCTGGCCTAGACATCAGAGAGGTTGATTCGAAATCGAGGAGGCAGTTAGCCCTGGGCTTCCTTCAGGGTTCCCCAGCCTGGGCCAGTGGAGCCAACTCCTGGAGTGAATACTCCCCCAAACACAGAGCTTCAGAGTTGAGAGGGACTGGCGGTCATGTAGCCCAGCACTGTCATCTTGCAGGTCAAGCTCAGAAGCCCAGAGTTCCAGTGTGCCCCCTTGCACAAGTCACTTCCCTGCTCTGGGCCGCAGTGTCTTCCGCTGAAAAACAAGGGAGCAGATGAGGTGGATGCGCAGATGCCTTCCAGCTCTGGCCTGCTGAGTACCTACAACATCCCAGGAGGCTGAGGACCAGCTCACCTTGCGCAGGTGTGGAGGCTGCCCAAGACACAGCCCCCAGGTGAGGCTAGAGGGTGGGGGGAAGGCTCCCCCTCCCAGCCACTCTTCCCGCCTGTGGAGGCGGCTTCTGAAATGGATACAGGTGCAGAAAGCCTTGGGCTGGCTCTTGTGTTCCCAGGAGGCAGACGCCAGCCTGGGACAGCAAGTGTGGACCCAGCTGCCTACATCAGAATCACCTGCTTGGGAGCTGGTTCAGTCACAGAATCAGGACCAGAGGAGTGGCATGGGTATTTGTGTCAGCAAGCGCTCCAGGTGATTCTTGGGCACACGCTGATTTGAGCAATGTTGGATTAAGCGGGCTGTGGTTCGGGATGGGAGGTTCACTGCTCGTAATCGAAATAGCTACCGTTTATCCAGCACCTACTCCGTGTGGGGCACTTTTTGATGTCTCTGATCTTTATAACAACCACCTTACAAAGTAGGTATTATTACTCTAATTGTACAGAAGAGAAAACTGAGACCCAGAGCAATTAACTTGCCAGAACTCACACAGCTAACGAGACAAAGAGCCAAGATGTTAACTCACGTCCTCTTTTGCTCTTCCCTACACAACTCTGGCTCCTTGCTTAGGGCCTAAACAGCTGCGGCTTGCCTGCCTCCAGTGTTTGGAGGTGAGCAGCTGAGGTGGGAAGCGAGTGGGTTCATGTAAAGGTGGGGCAGCCATGGGGAGGGGGACAGCGGTGCGAGGGGCCCGCTGCCATCTCTGCTTTTTCCTGGTCCTCCTCTCGCTCAGGCATTCTTCAGGCTCATAGGCACTGCTTTGACAGGGTGTGGAGCTGTCCACAACCTCTGTCGGCTTTCCTTCCCAGCCTCCTATTGTCTCACTAATTAAAGACGCCTTGAATAACTCCCCCGCTGTGTGCTGCTGGTGGTGCGCCAGCATCCCGCTGGGAAAGCAGCAGCAGGTACCTGATACCCTGGCATCGTGGAGACATCTGGGCACTGGCCAAGGCCAGCTGGGGAAGGGAGGCAGAGTGGGGAGAAAGCAAGTAGTCCAGGGACGGGCAGGGAAGGCAGTGGTAATTCTTAAGCCCCGCAGCTGGAAGGAGAGGGTTCTGGAAGGAGCCCTGAGAGTTCTCACCTACCCCACCTCGGGGCAGGCCCAACCTTAGCTAGAACTGCACAGTTACCATTCTGAAGAATTTTCTGAGCGAGATTCCCCAGCACCTCTGTCACCTGCTCCTGTATCTGACAGCACTTCCCTCAGGATGCTTTTCCTGGCGACTCACCTGATGGCCCCACCTCAGAGCCTTTGCCCCAGCTGTTCCCTTGCAGTGACCAACCATTTGGCTTGCCCGGGACTGAGGGGATTTTTGGGACTCAGCACTTTAGTGCTAAAGCTGGGAAATGGGAACAAATGGGGCACTCTACTCTGCCTTCTCATCATCCATGTCTCAGTCCACATGTCCCTTCCTCAAAGAGGCCTTTCCCGGGCCCCAGGTAAAATAGCGCCAAGTCACTCTCTATCCGTCACCCTGTTTAGTGCATGAATTAGTTTTCTGTTGCTGCTGTAACAAATTACCACAGATTTAGCAACTTAACACACGTTTGTTGTCTCACAGTTGTGTAGGTCAGAAGTCCATCTGAATTGGCTTGGCTGATTTCTCTGCTCCAGGTTTCAAAAGCCAAAATCCAAGTGTCAGCCAGGCTGGACTCTTATCTGGAGGCTCTGGGGAGAATCTGCTTCCGAGCTCATTCAGGTGGCTGGTGGAACCCAGTTCCTTGTGGTTGTAGGACTGAGGTTCCTGTCTCCTTGCTGGCTGTCAGTTCCTTGAGGCCTGTCTTCAGTCCTTGTGCATAGCCCCCTACATCTCAGAACCAGCAACCGGACATTGAGTCCAGGCATGCTTGGAATCCCTCTTCTGCTTCCAGCTGGACAAAGGTCTCTGATCTTAAGGACCCGTGTGGTTAGATTTGTCCCTCCCAGATAACCCGGGACATTCTCTCTCATTCTAAGGTCCACAACCTTAATTACATCTGCACTTTTGCCATGTAAGGGAACAGATTCAGCAGGTTCCAGGGATTAGGGTGTGAACATCTTTGAAGGGCCATTCTTCTTACCATGTTCCTTCAGAGCCCTGGCACTGTCTGATGTGTTGATTACTTACATGCTTCTTCTCCATTTATTGGCCACTCCCCCGACATGAGCTCCACGAGAGAAGGGATGGTGTCTGTGTTGTTCACTGCAGTGTCCCTAGCCCTCCTTAAACAGTGCTTGCACATAGTAGGCCATTGGTGTTTGTTGAATGAATGAATGAATGTTGCAATGACTGCTGGACGCTCGGTGGAAATGGGGACTTCTGGCAAGTCCAGAGAGGCTTCCCAGAGCCCACTCCTCAGCTGGGCAGATGGCAGGTAGTCAGGCTGGGAGACACCTCCAGCTGAAGCGCCCCCTCCTGGCAGCTGGGCTGGAAGCCCCGAGCGTTGCTGGCTTCTGAACAGCTGTGCCTTCTGACGGACCAGCTGCTCCCCAGCCCTGCCGCTCTGCCAGTGTCTGCCAGTGTCGTCCCCTCCTCCTACCCAGGACCCCCAGACCCTCAGTCTCACCCTGCCTGAGGATCCCAGAGGACAGAAGCCTGAGGCTAGGCGGCTGCCCTGAGGGGTTGTGGAGAGGTGGAGGACCAGTGCAGGAGGCAGGCACGGCCTTGCCTCAGCTGGCTTCAAAGGCAATCCACCTGAGACTTCAAACAATTAATTTCCCCAATCTGCAAAACGATCAGCTTCTGAGAGAAAACAATTAGCCCACTGCAAATTGTAATTGTCATCTCACTTCTGATTTTAATTTGGACTAATGAGGGCTAAGTGATTCCAGCTCCCTCCCCCTCCCACTGCCTCAAGGCCCTGGACCCTCACCTGCCAGCAGGCGTTTAACCCTCGGCTGCCCACCTTGCACCAGAGGCTAAGGGACATTTTGGGGCTGGCGCCAGGCTAGGCTGGGCAGGTGCCAGCAGGAGGGAGGGAAGAAGAGAGTGCCTCAAGCCCACAGGGGAGCTGCCTGTTTACAGGGCTGCCAGGCGATCAATGTTTGATTGGATGGAATGGACTTCTGGCTCGCTCCTCTGTCACAGCCAGGTACCGCTGGCTGCGCATGCTCTGGGGACCAGCCAGGGCGCCTCTGCCTGGCCTTGCCCGTCCTCACCCACGTCACTGCTCTGTGTGTGAGGCTGTGGTTCACGGAGGGGGCTCCAGCGTCCACCATCTGCCAGTCATGGGGTGGGTGTGGGAAGTGGCCTTGCACCGTGTAGTCTACCCCCACTCCTACAAACAAACTAAGGCCTGGAGAGGGAAGGGCACTTGCTCGAGGTCACACGGGGGTCTGGACTCAGCAGGACACACAGCCCGTTGTCCTTCTTATTGCTTGCTTAATCCTCTGCTCTCCTTGGATGCTTCTTTCTGCTCTTACCCGTGGCTGCACCCAGCACAATGCCTGGCATACTCAACAGATGCGGGAAGGAGGGAGGAGGCCGAGTCCCGAGTCCCCTCCACGTTCTTCTACCACACCCCTCCCCCACTTAGCCTCATTTCTGGGTAGGTCGGTTTGATTCATTCACTCACGCATCTTCTGTTCGTTCTTCACTGTGTGCTGGGAACCAGGCTAGGTGCTGGGACACGGAGACAAGACCGTCCCTGCCCTCAAGGGCCTCACGGCCTGGTGGTGTCCAAGTGGGGGGCTGTTCAGCCCTGGTCTGCAACCCCCAAGGGGTCGTGAGAAGTGAGAAGTGACCCTAAATCCTGAGGAGAGTGGCAGGTGAGGGAATCAACCCTAGCCCGGGCCTCTGCCCCTGGCTGTGAGGTGACCCTAAGTTCGTGCAAGTCTTTGAGTCGCTGCTGCTTGAGGAGGTGGTTTAGGAATCAGGATCCTGAGTTCTTGTCCTGGCTTTGTCCTTGACTCTGTCTGTGGCCTTCCACAAATCCCTCACCTGGCTCCTCTGTCCTGAAGCTGGGGCCTTGGGCTCTGCTGCCCGCACCTCTGAGTTGTGGCCAACAGAGCCGCATCCCGGCTGCATGCACTAGTGGAGGCAGCATGGCTGCCGGCGGCCCCGTGTGGTCCGGGGCAGCCTGGGTCGGGGCCTGCCACCACCGTGCCGCTGACATCTCTATGCCTCCCGTGCCTTGTCTGTGAAGTGGGGAAGGTGGTGACCCACTGCGTGGTGACAAGGCCGTGCCGGTGAGGGTGTTTGTAAATCAGTGCTGGGTGCCCCTGTCACCCTTGACTAGGACCTGCCCTGCCGCACGGGAGGGAGTCCTGGTGTGCCCTGGCCGTCACTCCGCGTCCCAGGTGCCATCCTTCAGTTCAGAGGAGGCACTAGCCCCTGGCACGTGAGGAGGGCAGGGAGCCTGGAGCTGGGAAGCAGGAGAGGAAGAGATGTCCCCTCTCAGAGCCTCAGCTCCCTGGGACACTGGGTTGGTCACCTCTCAGGCTTCCAGCTGTGCGATCCCGCAGTTGAGGTGTCGCCAGCAGCGAGGCAGCCTTCTCAGAGGCCGCAGCTCCATCTGTGTCCTGCCCAGGCTCCCTTTCACTGCCTCCTGAGGGAAGGCGCAACTGGTGCTCCCCCCCAGTATTCTCTTTGCGTTTTCCCCATTGTCTGTCCCCTGACCCAACCGATTCCAGCCCTGTATTGTTTGCCCACTGCTGTCTTGCCTTTGGTGGCTTTAGCTGGGCCACCTGCCTCCTCTCCCTATGCTGCCCCCACCCCTGCGCCTCCCCCCGGCTGCCACGTCTCCTCCCATCCCCTCCTTGGCCTAACCTGAGGGAAGGCTGTTGGGAGGTTGAGTCCACAGCCTCAGTACCTGTCTCCGTCAGAAGAGCTTAGAGCTCATCGTGGTATGCCTGTCTCGTCACTAAGGGAGAGAAACCAGCCACTCCAGTGTGGCTTGCTCCTCATCACAGGACATTCTTACCTGCTGCTGCAGTGTGACCCACGTCCCCCAGGTGGCCACTTGGAAGTAAGAAGAGGTGTGGGGTCACTCCTCAGCTTTCTCTCCCCCTCAGCATCCCTCCCCAGTCCTTCCCCTGCTGTTCAAACATCTCATGCCCACTTGCTGATGCGGTTGACAGACATGAAAGCTGCTTGGTGGAGAGGTGGGGGTGTTGGCCTGGGATTGCAGAGGTCACTAGAGCCTCCTCACCTGGACCTCCATCAGCGGTTATCAGAGACCACCTCCAGAGTGTGTGAGCATGCAGTTCCCTGGGGCTCACCTCCAGAGAATCCGATTCCAGAAGCCCGAAGTGGTTTCCAGGAATCTGCAGGATTAACAAGCACTCTGGCTGGTTGTTAGGAACCTAATTCTGGGGGCCGCCGTGTGTGAAATGTTGCTTGATTTGGATCTACCAAGAGCTCCTATCTCCTGCTCTTTCAGGCCTTGGAGTTCAGGGTCAGAGGAGAAACCATCGGGCCACCGCGCCCGCCCCCTCCTACCCCCCCCCCAGGACTTGGTCAGAGGCCTGGAGGACTGGCTGACCCTAGGTCTTCAGGTTGCTGTCAGCATCCTCTTCTGCCCTGGCCCTCCCTAGTAATCCTGACCTCCATGCCCACCCGGCACTGGCCTAGGGAGGTGGGAGCCTCTGGAGAGGAGAGGGGCTGGCTGGGGGCAGCAGCTGGGAGCAGGGACAGCTCTGTAGCAAGGGTATTTACATCCCCAGGGATTAGGCGCTGCTGTGATGCTCCTGGCTAAAGGTTTTAAGGCCTCCCCCACCTTCTTCAGACACGCTTTGTGATCAGAGCACCTTGAGTTCCTCACCTGGGCTCGCTTGGCTGGGCACAGCCCCAGGCTTCAGAGCCTGATGGTTGGGGCTCCAGCACAGCCCCAGCCCGGAGGGCACTGGTATCTGCAACGAGGCACAAGCACATCATGGCACCCGAGGAGGGCAGGAGCACCAATGTTGTAGCCCCTCCCTTCGGGCCAATACCGATACTTGCCCCTCACCATGATTCAGGTGAGGAAACTGAGGCCCACAAAGCTTAGGTAATTCAGGTTAAGGGTCATAGAGCTTTCAGGAATTATCTGCCCCAACCTCTTCATTTACAGCTGAGAAAACAGGTCTACAAAAGGGTCATAGTTCCCAGGTCCTCACAGAGGGCCAGTACAGAAGCCAAGCATGGGGCTGATGAGTGGTGAGGCTAGGAGAGCGTTCCGACCAGTGCCAGGCGCCGGGTGCTGGCGGTTATTGATGGTCCAGGTCGCTGGTATCCTGCAGGCGTTTCCACCTTTAATCCTCACCGCACCCTCACGAGAACACGCTCTAGTTTCACATTTGATGAGAGGAGGACATTGAGACGTGGAGAGGTGAAGAGGCCTCAAGCGAGGGGTGGAGGCGGGATTTGAGCCTGTCTTTCTGATCCAGTCTGTGCTAGCGCTATTCCACAGAAATATAATGCAGACCACGCATGTGATGTTAATATTTGAGTAGCCATGTTAAAAAAGTAGAAAGAAACAGTTGGAATTAATAACGTTTTATTTAACCCAATATATACAAAATATTTCAAAATGTAGTCAGCATAACAAGTTTATTAATGAGATATTTTGTGTTCTTTTTCCGTATTAAATCTTCACAAGCTGGTGTGCGTTTACATGTACAGCACATCTCGGTCTGCACCAGCCACATTCCCGATGCTCAAAGGCCACGTAGTGGACGGCGCAGGCTCCATTCTGCTGAGTCACACAGTGACTGCGTATAAACCAGAGCCCTCCCACCTGGCTTCTGCCGCCTGACTTCCCTATGTCCTCGGGGAGCAGCCCTTCTCTTCCTTCGGGCGTCCCCTGCCAGTCTTCCAGTACACCTCGCTCCCTCCTCAGCCCTCTCCTGGAGAAGGCCTTGTTGTCAGACAAGAACCCTTTAGATAGGTGAGACAAAGGTGACAGATGTTCCTTGTTTACATTCAGGTTCTGTCTGGCTTTTCCGGCCCTGGTGAATGGCACTTCTATCAAAACATCTCATTTGGAAATGTCAGAGTGGCTTTTGATAAGTCATCAGTCACCCCGATGGCGGCTGACAGACCGGTAACAGTGCCGTGGTATCTAATACACTGTGGAATGCATCTTTTGCCATTGTGTACTATTTTATTTATTCAGAGTGGCATGAAATCTCTCTTGAAGGAAAGAAACGATTAGCCCTGGCCCCCAGGCTCTCAGGCCTTCTGCCCTAACTTTCCAGCCTCTTTTTGCCTGCTTGCTCCTTGCCTACCTGGAGTCAGAACCTTCCGGTTGCTGCAGGCCGTGCTCTCAGCACCTCCTCTCTGGCCCCAGCAGGAGTGGAGCCAGCTGCCCTCATGGCTCTCCAGGAAGCTGCTGTTGCCCTAGCTCTGAACCGAGGTGTTTGGGGTTGCCTGTGATCTCAGCTGGGTCCTGAAACAGCTCCCGTGCAGCAGGGACCCCAGCCTTCCTCACAGCCACTGCTCCTTCCTGGATGTAACTGCTGATCTTCCCTCCCTCTCACTCCTCCCTCCACCTCTCCCCGTCCCAGCTCTCCAGACTCTTCAAGGATGATAGCTGCCATCTCTGAGGGGCTGTGTTGCTCCACGCTGCACACTAACCCAGGGGCCTGCCATCCCTATTTTCTCTCAATTTCAATGGAAACAAGAGTAGATTTTTTAGAAAGGAACATTAACAACTAAAGAAAAACAATAACATACATGCCAAAAAAGAAACACCCCAAAAAGCATAGAAATAAGTTACAGATTTTTCAGGTCAATATTTCTGATCAAAAATAAAGGCACTCAAGTCTGTGATGAGATGGTCTGGTTCAGTCCAAGGCCCCTTCCCACATTTCCCTCTGTCGAGAGTCCCCATCTTTTCTCACCGTGGAGGGCTCCCTCCTCTCCTCTCCGCACCTCCTTCCCTCCCTTTTGGGATTGAGGCTTTGGCCAAGTAGAGTAAGTAACCAAACACAGTGGGATAGAAACATGGTAGGTTGTTCTGAGTTAGAGGAAGAAATCGCTGTGCTAGAATAGCCATTCCTCATCCTGCTCAGAGGGTTGATTGTAACCTAAACCCCGTGTGAGATCGTCAGACCCACATCCAGACATGTTGGAGGAACAGCTGTCCAGTGCCACTTTGGCAACTGAGTCAAACCATCCTCCATCTATATTCTTTGTCTTCGTCACCAGTGAAGGAGAAATATATGCAGCCATACACATGCGCGCGCACGCGCACACGCACACACACACAGACAGACAGACACAGTGTGAGCCTTTCCTCATCCCTGTTTCCTCAGGTGCTCTGTTAGGATCTTGTCGAGGAAAGAACTCGCTCTGGAGCTGGACCACCTGCCTCTGTGCAGCGTCTGCGTGGCTCAGGGCAAGGCTGTCACCTCGGAGCCCCAGTGTCCTCGTCTGTGAACTGAGTCAGGATGCCCATCTTGCAGAGCTAGACCTAACACTGCCAGCGCTCATGGCAGTTAACTCCCTTCCTTGTCCCCTCCCCATCGTCTCCGTCGCCTTGTGCAGGCGCAGGGTAGAGAAGGTTCTGAGGGGACTGGAGTAGACCAGCGCAGAATCCAGACGGGATGAGCGCATCAGCCGCCTCGCTGTCTCCCACCCACCCTCTAGTCTAGACGCAGGGCTGGGCTTCCTCCTGCAGGACCCCAGCTAGCCACCCTTGAGGGGACTGCCACCTTGATCTGTCAAGGGGGTCCTGCCGCCAGCCAGGGGTCACCACACCATTTGTCTCTTCCCCAGCCCACATTTATTGAGCCCGACCCTGTGCAGGGCGACGGGGAAGCCAGGATGGAGCAGGGGGCAGGCCCAGCCCCTGCTCTGGGAAGGCTCAGTCTAGGGAGGTAGACAGCTGCCCCACGGCTCCTCTAAGGTAGGGTAGTTGCTGCGGGAGCAAGAGCAGGGGAGGGCAGGTCTCACAAAGGAGATGACAATTGAGCTGGCATTCGGAGGATAATTAAGAGCTCCTCGAGCAGAGAATGGAAGGACATTCCAGAACAAGTTCAAAGACCTGAAAGCACAGAAGAGAACAGCCAGTTCCTGTGCAGTCTAGGGGAGAGACGGGGGCGCCTGGGGAGGTGGGCAGGGGTGGGATTGGGGGGTAGGGCTGCTATAGCTGCCAAGCGCCTGCCCTTTGATGGAGGAGAGCCCAGGACCTCTCATCACAAGGAGAGGTGGCGTGGAGGCTGCACGATGCAGACGGAAAGCCCTGGTGGCAGCTGTGGGACATCAGGAGAGAGTCCTGTGAGGGATACTTCCTGGAGGAGAAGGGGCCCAGGGAAGCCATGGAGGGCTGGGAGATTCTGGTCAACGTTGGGAAATGGCTGTGACTGCCATTCCGTCTTCCCACGCAGCCGTACCCGGGGCCCCTTTTCTGTGACCTCGCAGTGGTGCCGCAGGCAGGTGGAGGTGTGTGTGTCCCCTGTGCGTGCTGGGCTCCTGCTGTGTGCTGGCACTGTGCCAGAGTCTCTGTCAGTGTTACCTCACTTAATCCTCAAGATAACCCTGTGAGGTATTATTCCCATCCTACGGGTGTAGAAACTGACATTCAGAGAGGTTGACTAATTTGTTCAAGGTCACACAGCTAGTAAGAGGCACGAGCAAGATGTGAACTGAGGTCTTGCGTGTTCTGAAGGCTTTGTTCTTTCTGCTTTGCTGTGCAGGGCACTTGGTTCCCAGCTTCCTGAACGGGATCTCCTTCTAGCCCCTGGGGTTCTGGAGGAATTTATATGACATTGATGCTGCCTTCATCATTAGAAGGCTGTCATTGGAGTGACAGGGAGCAGCAGATATGGAGCTGTCACAATGGGGAAATGAGGTGATGGGGAAAGCACTTCATCACTGCTTCTGGATTAGAGGCGGCTGCAGCTCTGCCTGGCAGGAGACGGTGACAGTTCTACTTCATCTGTATCCGCAGACTGCCCTAGCCCCTCTCCAAGCAGGTGGAATCCAGGCCTCAGAATCCACCGCTGGTTCTGAGAGGTGAAATCACCTTGATGGAAAGGGACCCGCCCGTCCTCTTCAAAATGGACCAAGGAATAGCTCGAGGCTGTTTAACATCTTGTGGGTCGTAGACCCCACTGACTATCTGACACGAGCTGTGGAACTTCGCTTCAAAAAACCATACCGTGCACGTACACACACACAAACACACACACACACACAAACGTGTTTGCACAACTGCTGGTATTTCCAGACTTCAGTCCATCTGTGGACTCAAGAGATTAAGTAGGCTTTCTCTCTGGAGATGCTGAGGGAATACGTTTGTGGTAAACACAGCTCCTAACCATGGCTCCCTCTGACCCCTTCCCGTCCTACAGCTCCGGGAGGAAGAGAGGGAAATGTAACTCAGGTCCAGTCATTGCTTTTCAGGACTGTGGCGGGGGAGGTTGAAGGCACTGGCCAATGAGAGCTTTGACTTCTGTGTCCATTTAAATGGCTCAAGGTCCCTCCCACCCGTCAGGGCGTGGGTGGGTGGGCTCCGTGTGGGAAAATCGCCAGGTTCCAAGCTGCTCTGGATGCTGGCTCTCGGAGCCTGGGACCTCCCCCTTGCACTGAATTCACTGAAGAATTCTTTGGAGGAGAGGAACTCGTTGCCGCAGGGCCCTGAGGTCCTCCTGCCTCCCCCACTTGGCCACCCCTGGTCGCTGCTGTCCCTGGCAGGAAGCGCTCTTCATAGAGCTGCCTAATCACTTGGTTAAACCTGGCATTCGGTGCGTAGTGACTCCTGGCTAGGACCAGAGAAGGCCATCAGTCATCGTCTGCAGGGACCAGACCTGTAGGATGTGCCCCGCTGGCTGTAGGAGCAGGGGGCAGTCCTGCCTGAGGCAATGCCAGCTATATGGGGGAGCCCAGAGGTTTGGGGGGGGCTTCTGGAGGTTGGGTGAAGACAGCTGATGCCTCCTCCCTCTCTTACCTACTCTGCTTCTCCTGGGCACAGGGTAATCCCAGCACTTGAGGGGTGGTGGAGTGGGGAGGTGGGAGGCACAGTGCCTGCGGTCGTTTCCCAGCCCTGCCAGTGGCTCTCAAAGGGCAGCGCCTGGGACAGGTCAGTCCTGTGTGTACCTGCACTTGCCTCGCAGCTGGAGGAGGAGACAGAAAATCTGGCAATACCTGAGGCTTCCCAGGCCCTGGGGCGTAGCTATGAAGCCAGCAGATTTGCTGTTTTCCCAGCGTTATTAGGTCTGGGGAGAGAGGCGCTGGAGAAATAGAAGCTATGGCCATGTTAATTATTATTTTTATCATTATTACATAGGAGAATGTTCCCCCTGTTAATTCCCTGGGAAAATGGCTGTGAAAATGAGCTAGCACCGCCCAGACCTTGTGCCCAGGAGAGCAAGCACTGGCGAAATGCAGCCTCCAGATCCACTGCCCTCCAAGCCAGCCAAGCACCGGCCTCTGCCTGCTGCCCCCACCCCCACAGGCACGCTCGTGCACAGATACACTCACACATATGCTTGCACACGCACACTCACACACATGTGCAGCCCAGACTGCTCCAGCAGAAGAGGGCCTGTAGCCCCTAGAGCACTTGTTGTTTTTTTTTCTCTTGTGATGAGAACTTTTAAGATCTACTCTCTTAGCAACTTTCAAATATGCAGTACAGTATTATTAACTACAGTCACCATGCTGCACATTACATCCCCAGGACTTATTTATTTTATAACTGGAAGTTGGTACCTTTTGACCCCCTTTGCCTCCCCCAACCCTGTGCCTCTGGCAACCACCTATCTGTTCTCTGTATCTGTGAGTTCAGTTTTTGTTTTTTGAGGTTTTTTTTTTTAGATTCTACGTATAAGTGAGGTCATATGGTGTTTGTTTTTCTCTGTCTGACTTACTTCACTTAGCATGATGCCCTCAGGGTCCATCCATGTTGTTGCAAATGGTAAGATTTCATTCTTCTTTATGGCTGCATTCTTTTCCATTGTGTATATATACCACATCTTCTTCATCCATTCCTCCATCGATGGGCACTGAGGCTGCTTCCATGTCTTGGCTGTTGTGAATAATACTGTGATGAACAGGGGTGCACTTCTTCGTTTCTCACTGGAGGAAAACTGGCCAAGCAGAGCCATGTGAAGTTTGGGGGGTTTTAAACCCCATCTTTAGTTGTTCTGGAGCTTTCTGTTTACACACACACTCATTCCACAGGCTCCCTCACAGCCTGGCAGGTGGTGTGGTGGTTAAGAGTGAGATCTTCGGCATCACACAGCACTGGACTTGAATTGTGGCTTCTACATGTGCTAGCTGTGTGACCTTGGGCAAGTTGCTTAACTTCTCTGAGTCTCCGTTTCCCCTTCAGTAAATATAACACTACTATGCTCGTAGAGTTGTTGTGTGGATTAAATAAGAAAAAGAGCTTTGTGAAAGGCCCAGCAGATAGTAAGTGTTCAGTGAAGGATACCTATTAAAATTCAAGACAGATATTCTTATTCCCATTTCACGGATGAGAAGAAACTCGGGCTCAGTGAGACTGTCTTGTAGTTGGTAAGTGATAGAGCTGGGATTAGACCCTGGATTTCCACCCAGACCAGCTCTCTTCCTGCCAGTCCTTCAAAGGCTGCTGTTTCCCTGGGAGACCACAGGGACTTCGGCCCTCCCCTGCAGCCAGCTGTGTCCTTCCTGGCCTGCCCACACTCATGGCCACCCCTCTGGGGACTTCTCAAAGGGGTCACCTGGAGGGCGCCCACAGCCGTGGCTCAGTCTCTGGCAGGTGCGGGGAGGGAGTGGGGACGGGTGGCGGAGACCCCGGAGCCAGCCAGAAGCCTCAGGGGCCGGTGGGGGCAGGGAGAGGATGGTGACTGATGAAGAACGAGGTGCGGGGAGGGGGACACAGGTCTCACCACCAGGAGCTGCATGGCTGGGCCCCGCTGGCTCCATTGGCTGCAGCCCCTGACTGCCCCTCCCAAGAGGAGAAGCCCCGCATTCACCAGACCTGTTTCTTCCATCAGATAACAACACATCCTTAAGCTTGGTGGCAAATCCAGCTATTAAATTTACTTTTCAAATATAATGTGATTGTGAATTTATAGTCTATGAATTATATCTCAAAGCTGTTATTAATATATACAATTATGTAATAGTATATATACATATATGTGCATGTATAGATACATATGCATATACGTAATATATATGTACATTTATACATATATGTACACAGACACATATATATAAATATAATGGGATTGTTAACAGAGCACTGGTTCTCGCCCCTTACTAGCTGGATGAGCTTGGGCAAGAGGCTTACCTTCTTTTGGCCTGAGTTTCCTCATCTGCACAATGGGGATAATATAATCGAGTTGTTATGAGGAGTAAAAGAGAATGAGTGGCAAGAGCCTGCCAGAGAATAAGCCGTTATTGGGTTTTTTGCATCTGTTTTAGCTATACAACGCA